>NC_041738.1:52017808-52321217 GCF_004115215.2 Ornithorhynchus anatinus
CAGATGAGGTAACTGAGGCCCAGAGAAGTTAAGTGACTTGCCCAAAGTCACACATCTGACAAGAGGCAGAGCCGAGATTAGAACCCACGACCTCTGACTCCCGAGCCCATGCTCTTTCCACTAATGTCTGTCTCCTCCTCTAGACTGCAAACTCACTGTGGGCAGATAACGGGTCTACCAACTCAGTTGTTTTGAACTCTCCCAAGTGTTTAGTACAGTGCTCTGCATAGAGTAAGTGCTCAATAAATACCACTGATTTATTGATTGATCCAGGGGCCTGCTCTTTCCACTAGGCCATGCACCCCAAGATAAACACAGAAAAGTTCAACACCTATGAGGAACAAACTCCAAATCTTACTGCAGTAGAAAGAGCAAGTGAAAATCTGACCAAACCTTCAAACCCAGTAGTGATTTTGGGTTCTTTGGTATCCAGCTTGAAGATCTCTTCCTGTCCCTTCCTAAAAGCCTAAATACTGAATATGCCGGCGTTTAGAGAGCCAAACAGTAGCCCCAGGATGAGCAACTACTTAATAGACATTATCTTTCAGGTGACTCTTGTTTGTGAAGTTGGAGAGAAGCCCCTGTTAGAGCATCACCATGGAGGCCCCTCAAGCAGTGTGGACTAGTGGAAAGAGCACCGGCCTGGGAGTCAGAGGATGTGGGTTCTAATCCCAGCTCCTCCACTTGTCTGCTGTGTGACCTTGGGCAAGCCACTTAACTTCTCTGTGCCTCAGTTTCCTCCTCTGTTACTCTCTCCTTCTACCACTATGCTACTATGCTACAATCAATGCTACTTTCTCCTGCTTTAACTGTCAGCCCCATGTGGGACAGGGATTAATAATAGCGGTGGTATTTGTTAAGCGCTTAGTATGAGCCAGGTACTGTACTAAGCGCTGGGGTGGAAATGGGCAAATCAGGTTGGACACAGTCCTTTTAGCTTTAACCTGATTAGCCTGTGTTTATCCCAGGGCAAATGCCGTTCAAAAAAAAGAAGCAACAAGATCCCACCTTCCATTTGAGAAATTTCCCATCTCTTCCCCAGCTTCCACAAACCCGTGTTCCCGTTTACTCTTATGAAGGCCGAGGCCATAGTCTGTTGGAAACTTAATTAGTGCTGGGGTCAGATTCGTATACATCTTCATTACACGGATAGAGTCAATCCAGGCTTCAAGGTAATTTGGCGTGTATAATAGCCAAGCTCCCAGGTCCGCGAGCTGACATTGTTCAATTTACTCTTTGGTGAGTACGTCTAGATGATTGCTCTGGCAAGAAATGCTTTCTAGCAGGTCGACAGGATTCAAAAGAGGAATTCTGATCCAGATGCTTCTGCATCTACTCTGCTTTTCTCACGCTAAAATCAAAATGGCGCCAACCTGTCTATGGGCCTGTTTGCCTTCCTGGAGGTCCCCGGTTAAGACATGAGAGAAATGAGAAATCATGACCACTCTTCTGGTACGAACCGGTTAGCTCTAGATATGTGGGCTTGTGTCTACCCAGCAAGGCTTGCAACAAAATGTCTCCAAGCCCTAAATTACCACAGGTGGACTTCTGAGGGAACCAAAAACATCCGAGGGAACTCGTGGTCGATATCAGTGAATATTTCTCCATCCGGGGTGTTCTCTGGGAGAGTTAGGAAGGCAATTTGGGAAAGGCTGTTAACTTTTTGAAGGCATTAAGGGACGATTCAGTGCCCTGAGGTAATGATTTCCTAAATGTCCCTTTAATGGGCTGAAAAGGTTAAGCAACTTCCCAAAATGCTTCCTGCACAAGGAGGCAGGTCAGAGGCCCCGGGAGACCAAGCCCAGCCCACACAGGCTCTGTGTTGTCCAGAGAACGGGGACACAACGGGGCCGGAAGATTTTCGATCAGTGCCTCCTGCCAGCAATGGAAACTCACGCCCAGCCCTGCCCCTTGAAAGGAAGGGGGCCAGATGATGAGAAGGGAGGCTTGTTGTGTGTCTTTCCTGAGAAGGAATTCAGTTCCTGCATTCTGTGAAGCAACAAGCGCCTTACTGATCTGAGGGGTGAAACGGTTTTCACGTGAACTGGTTTCAAGCTTTGTTCTGGTTCTGGGCTCCATCCTCTCCCCCGCCCTCCATCGCAGTACTTCCTGAATCCCTCTAGAATGGTTTCTCTCTCTTAAAGGTTACGTCTCCCAACGGCCTTGGCCCCTCAGACTCATTCATCTCAATAGGTAGACAAGAGATTCTAATGGACATCAATCAATCATTGGTATTTACTGAGTGCTTTTGGGGTGCACAGCACTGTACTGTACCATACAGTTGAGTTTTTTAATGTTTTTTCCCAAGTGTTTACTATGTGCGATGGATACAAGTTAATCAGGTTGGACACAGTCCCTGCCTCACTTGAGGCTGACGGTCTTAATCCCCATTTTACAGATGAGGTAACTGAGGCAAAGAGAAGTGGAGTGACTTGTCCAAGGTCACACAGACAGGTGGCAGAGCAGAGATTAGAACCCAGGTCCTTCTGACTTTCAGGCCTGTGCTCTATCCATTAGGCCACACCGCTTCTCTAAGTCTCTTAAGAGTTGGTAGACATGAACACTGCACACAAAGAATTTTCAGCTTTTAGGAGTTGTGATGGGATCCTGGCCGACATCTCTTCCTTCTCCTGCTTTTCACTAGCCTTCCATTAGCCTTAATATCTTAATCGCTAATACTGAATCTCCAAGATCTCGGCATATCACGGAGTGGAGAGGGATGATATGACATGGCCTAGTGGGAAGAGCCTTGACCTGTCAGGAAGAACTGTCCTGGTCCTGTCAGAGTTTCAATGTGTTGTGTGACCTTGGTCTAGGCACTTCCTGCTTGGGAAGCAGCATGGTTTAGTGGATAGAGCACGGGCCTGGGAGTCAGAAGGACCTGGGTTCTAACCCCGGCTCTGCCACATGTCTGTGTGACTTTGGGCAAGTCATTTAACTTCTCTGGGCCTCAGTTACCTCAACTGTAAAACTGTAAAATGGAGATTAAGAGTGTGAGCCCCGTGTGGGGCAGGGACTATGTCCAATCTGATTGACTTGTATCTATCCCAGTGCCTAGAACGGTGCTTGGCACGTAGTACTCATTCATTCATTCATTCATTCAATAGTATTTATTGAGCGCTTACTATGTGCAGAGCACTATACTAAGCGCTTGGAATGAACAAGTCGGCAACAGATAGAGACGGTCCCTGCCGTTGGACGGGCTCACGGTCTAATCGGGGGAGACGGACAGACGAGAACGATGGCGATAAATAGAGTCGAGGGGAAGAACATCTCGTAAAAACAATGGCAACTGAATAGAATCGAGGCGATGTACATTTCATTAACAAAATAAATAGGGTGATGAAAATATATACAGTCGAGCAGACGAGTACGGTGCCGAGGGGATGGGAAGGGAGAAGGAGAGGAGCAGAGGGAAATGGGGGGAAAAGAGGGTTAAGCTGCGGAGAGGTGAAGGGGGGGTGGTAGAGGGAGTAGAGAGAGAAGAGGAGCTCAGTCTGGGAAGGGCTCTTGGAGGAGGTGAGCTTTAAGTAGGGTTTTGAAGGGGGGAAGAGAATGAGTTTGGCAGAGGTGAGGAGGGAGGGCGTT
Organism: Ornithorhynchus anatinus; assembly: GCF_004115215.2. NCBI lineage: Eukaryota > Metazoa > Chordata > Mammalia > Monotremata > Ornithorhynchidae > Ornithorhynchus > Ornithorhynchus anatinus. The sequence continues at coordinate 52,021,397 of NC_041738.1, forward strand.
CCAGGACCGCGGAAGGACGTGGCCCGGGGGTCGACGGCGGGATAGGCGAGGCCGAGGGACGGCGAGGAGGTGGGCGGTAGAAAGAGAGAAGGGAGGAGAGGTAGGAAGGGGCAAGGTGACGTAGAGCCTTGAAGCCTAGAGTGAGTTTCTGTTTGGAGCAGAGGTTGTAGGCGCTGTGATTATTATTACTATGATAATATGATAATATTACTATTATTATTCCCGCTCCAGGCCTGAGTTCTCAGAATTGTAAAAATGGGAATGTTTGCTCCCCGCGACCCGACAGGTAGCACTGTGAGGGTGAACAGAGATCAAACATGCGGAAGCATTGTGAAATCCTTGGGACAAACACTCCATATCGGCGATTGCTGAATTAGCATCCCACTCACACTAGGTTTACAGTTTTCCAGTCAAAGTGGGCCTGTGTGCTGGTCAAGGCTTTGGAGTTGGGGTCGTGACCCAAAAGGCTTGGGTATGTCATTGGGGAACTTGTGAGGCTCTGGACCTATAATGCTGGTGTTGTGACTTTTGCTTTCAAACTTGCTCTTAAGACCCTTTTTCAGGAACTGGTCCCGATCTGACTCATGAGCTGCACTTAGGCTACATATTTGAAGCAATTAGTGAACGGGAATAAGGATGAGAGATACCACTTGAAGCCCTCTGAGCGGCTAGCCTCAGGGGTCTTTCTCGGGGCACCCTAGGAGGGAGAGCATTCTTCAGAAATGATTTAATGCCCAGCTTTCTGGAATGGCTCGAATGAGAGGCAGGGGACTGGTCTGGTTGACCCCTGAGGGGAAAAGATTCTGTGATATCATCTGGTTTGGATTTGCCTCGTTTTCCCAGAGAATCTCAAAGCCCTGCGCCGACTTGCTCTTCTAGAGAGGGTAAAAGCAGAAACAGCTGTGACAGGGGCAGCCTATGCACCTCGTAATGGTTTAGGTCAAGAAAGAATAAAGACCTAAGCCCATTTGAATACACAAAGAGGGTGGGGGGCGGGTGGGGTGCAGGCAGAGAGGATGCTCGCCCCTCAGCATCCTGTAGTTGAATTCACCCCCAAGCAAGGCTCCTCAGTAAACTTCTCCCTCAACTCCCCACCATGATCCACCACAACTGCACATGGACCTTGCAGTGAGTAGTTCCATCATTCTCTCCACCAGCAGCAGCCAATTCTCCAGGCTAGTGTAGAAGGTTGGGGGTCTAAGGGGGACAGCAAGAAAACACAGCCCCAACCCTCGTGGAGACTACAGATTAATAAAGGCAGGGAGCCAAACTGCCAGGTTGGTTTGGAAGGGAGGGGATATCCGGGAGACATGGAGACCCCACCCCTGTGGAGATTACAGATCAATCCGGGAAGCGATGAGAGTTCAGTGTACTCTCTAGTCTGTACACTCAGTGTGGGCAGGGAATGGGCTTACCAACTCTGTTGGGTTGTAGTCTTCTAAGCTCTTAGCACACTGTGCTGCACACAGTAAGCACTCAGCGGAAGGAGCAAAATGATAAAGTCATTTGTTAAGCACTTACTATTTACCAAGAATTTTAGAGAAGTAGGGTGTCCTAGTGGATAGAGCATGGGCCTGGGAGTCAGGAGGACTTGAGTTCTAATTCTGGTTCTGCCATTTGTCTGCTGTGTGACCTTGGGCACAGCACTTCATTTCTCTCTGCCTCAATCTCCTGATCTATAAAATGGGAATTAAGACTGTGAGATCTACGTGGGACAGGGAATGTGTCCAACCCAATTACCTTGTGTCTACCCCAGTGCTTAGTATAGTGCCTGGCTTATGGGAAATGTTTAACAAATACCATAACTGATATTATTATTATTATTAACTGTAGTAAGCACAGGAGCAGATAAATGGCAATCGTCAGATCAGACATGGACTAAGAGGGAGGGCGAACAGGTACTTTAATCCCCATTTTACAGGAGAGGACACTGAGGCACAGGGCCACAAAGCAGTCATAATAAAATGAGCATATGTGCATCCAAGAAAATGGAAAAGCCTCCACCCTTCTCTTGTCTAATCAGGGAAGACTTTCTGGAGGCGGTAGCCCTTGTGATAAAAAAATGCAAAATAAAATTAAAAAAAGGAAACTCACTCCACTTGACCTTCTAACTTTCCTCAGATGCCAAGTAGCAGGAGTGTCCACATTGTACAATGGTGGGCATTCACTCATTCAGATTCAATGCTTTCTCCTGCTCTGCCCTCACCGACAATAAGGCAGTCAATCCCTGGATTACCATCGGCTCGACGTTGCATCCGCTGCTGATTTTAAAAAAATATATACAATTCTCCAGGTAAAACTCCAATGTGATAAAGTTTCCGGCAGCAGGGGGATCGAGAAAAAAATATCAAACAAGGCAACCATTGAAGCTTCCATTAATTAAGGACGATCTCCTTAAATTACATTCATTTCTCATTGCCCTTCCCAGGGCAGATCAGGGTGAATAATATGTTTGTTTCTGACTGGAGATGTGCCAATGCTAAGGCCCTCTTGGGCTTAATGAAACTGGCCTTTGCGATCGGCCAGGAACGGGGTCGACTTTTAGAAACCGACAGGAACAGGTTTTCCCTGACTCGAGCCGCTGCGCTCTGCCCTCGGACCGGTAGCAATTTCTCTTTTAAAAGCGTGTTTGGGTGCCAGGTCAGGACATGAGAGAAAAAGAATTCTGCATCTTGTTCTTTTTAATGAAGCCAAATCTTGAATGCTGCCTCCAAGAAGCCTTCCTAGATTTATGCCCTCCCAGCTTTCATCCCTCTCGTCTCGCCTCACTTCCACCGGCTCTATCTAGCTCTTAGACGTATAGGCCTTTAACCTTGGCATTTGTAGTTTTATCAATGCTCAGCCCTTACGTCTGCTTGTACGATTGTCCTTTTGAGTCCATCCTGTCGCCCGCCCTCAGTGATGCCACGACATAGGCGGGGACCATGTTTTTTCCTTTTGCTGTAAACCCCACAAACAGAGGTCTGTGTACGTCATTGTCGGTTGACCAGTACAACGTCTGGCACATAGTAAGCGCTTAACAGATTCCGTCGTTATTATTACTTGGACTCTCCTAAGTTAAGAGTACAGTGGTCTGCACATACTAGGCACTCAATGCCACTGATTGATTGAGGGACTGATTTGACTTCCTTCACCTCCACATTTACCTTCAAGAGAACAAGAGTAGGCATTTTCCAGTCACCAGTCAATCAATCAATGGTATTCATTGAATGCTTACTATGTGCAGAGCATTGTACAAGGAGCGTGCAATACAACAGAGTAGATTGGACACGATTCCTGCCCACAAGGAGTTTAGAGTCTAGAAGGGGAGACAGACTCTGTTAGAAATCATGGATATGTACGTAAATACTGCGGGGCTGAGAGTTGGGCGAATAGCGGATCCAATTGCACAGGGGGGGCAGAGGAGTAAGAGAGCATGCTTAGTTGGTGATGGCCTCTTGGAGGAGATGTGATACGTTAGTAAGGCTTGGGAGGTGGGGGGAGAGGTTAGCTGTCATATATGAAGGGGAGGGAGTTCCAGGCCAGAGGAAGGATGTTGGCAAGAGGTCAGTGGTTAGATAGAAAAGACGGAGATATAGTAAATAGGTTGGCATTAGAAGAGCAAAGTTTTGGGTGTTTTGGATTGAACTGGAGAAGCTTTCTTGGAAAAGAAGGGTTTTGAAAGGGCTTTGAAGATGGGGAGAGCTGTGGTCGGGTGGATTTGTGCAGAGTAGGAGAATGGCGTGAGTGAGGGGTCGGAGACGGACACATTCCCAATCCTCTTAAACAGGGATCAGGTGTAACATCCTGGTCTTCTTCATGGATACAAGACTTCATCACCACCTCTCCTTGATTCCAGGGTTTCATATATCTCCTAGGACCACTCACTCCACCACATGGCCATCCTCCCCACATCCTCTCACTTATTATTCTCTATCTTTGGATGGATTTGTTTGACCCTTCTGGTCCTCAGGGTCCTAATAGTAATAATAATAATAGCGGTATTTGTTGAGCACTTATGATGTGCCAAGCACTGTATTAAACACTGGGGTAGATGTAAAACCATCAGATAAGACACAGGCTCTGCCCTCCATGGGGCTCACTGTCGAAGTAGGAGGGAATAGGATTTAATTTCCATTTTACAGATGAGTACACTGAGGCACAGAGAAGTTAAATGACCTGCCCAAGGTCACAGAGCAGGCAAGGAGAATTAAAAGAACTTTCCTTTTTGTTCTGAAAACGAAGAAAGACATTTGAAAAGACCTCGGAGGGCTTTGGAAAGAGGTCTGTAACCAGGAATGAAGAGGTTCCTTATCACACTGAGGACACGCAACCTTCCATCGCAAGAAATAAGGTATGAGAGTGTTATTGTGCTGTAGCTAGTTGGTTAGCTCTGCCAAAGCTTCCTTGTGAATTAACCAACAAAAGCACTCCAAATCTCCCGTTCCCACATCCACCCGCCCTCCTCCCTTCTCCCCAAGGCTTTCTTTCACCGACGAACCTTTCCTCCATTTCCAGAGTGCTGAATCACGCTAAATTTGAGTCTCTCCCCAGACCTGAGGGCCCTGGGGCCCCTCGGCTCCTTAAATAACCAAACCCTGGCTTCGCAGCCACCTTTAGAAAGGGAGAACGCTACTGACGGTCGTTGTGATTCTATTATTTGCCAGTGATTTTAATTTCCTGTCAGTCCATGCCAGTCTGTTCAAGGGCTTCACCGAGTCATATTCCTGGAGAAGGATTCTATTAACCAATCATATTTATTGTGTGCAGAGCACTGAATGAAGTCCTTGGGAGAGTACAGTGCAACAGAGTTCATAGACAAATTCCCTGTCCACAACGAGCATTCAGAAGACTATCTGGATGATCCAAACCATTTTGCATCTTTGGACCTCAATTTTCTAGTCAATGTGTGTATGTGTGTGTATAGAGAAACATGAGCTACAGTCCCTAAACTCCTCTTTGCCTTCCCCCCGACCTGAATTATCCCTATAATTGCTCCCCAATCTACTACTCTCTCGCCTTTGTGATTTCCTCCCCATCGATCCCTGACAGATAAAAGAACACCTCCTACAGGAAGCTCAGCCCTTCCTCCCATACATATGAGGGTTAAATTAAAAAATATATACATATACTTTCACTGCACAAGAGCTCCAGCCAGAAGGAATAAACTCCTGCCTTCGGGAGAGAGAGAGAACGTAGCAGCATTAAATATTTAATACATGAACCGGCTCTGTGTTGCTGAGGTACGGCAAAGCACATTTCAAAAACACTCACCCGCTTCTAAGCTTCCTAATTAATCAGAGATGGTTTAGATCTGGTGGCATTCCAGAGAGCTGGAATGAGCTTGTTTTAAGAGAGTCGAAGAAATGTGTTGATTGGAGCCGGACAGAACAGCAAACAAGGAAGATGATCTCTGAGATCAGAGGAGTCCGGCTCTCTTCTAGCAAGGCAAGAGCTAGGGAAATGTAGTGTGCCATATGAGACAGGAAGCCTAGAACCTGATTTCTCTGCCTGTGAAAATCAGAGCTCGCCTCCTCAAAGCAGCTTTTATGCCCTCGCATTTACATATTTGGACAAGCTGAGAGGAAGATATCAGCACCTGAGTCATAGTGCGGGTTGCTTTTGGCTTTGTTTCTGTCCAGTGGAAGGAACGGTGAGAGAAGTGGAGAGGTAGAAAGAGAGAGAAAAGGGCAGTGAGAGACAGAGGGACAGAAAGAGGAGAGAGACAGAGACAGAAAGGAGGAGAGAGAGACAGAGACCGCGACAGGAAGGAGAAGAGGTGAGGCAGAGACAAGAAGAGGCGAGACAGAGACAGAAATGAGAAGGTGGGGGAGACTGATCAAGGCAGGAAGGAAAATAGAGAGGAGAGACAGAAAGAGGAAAGAGGAGAGAAGAGAGGAAGGAGAAAAGAGAGGAGAGACAGAGAAAAAGACAAGAAGGAGAAGAGAGGAGAGATAGAGACAGAGATAGGAAGGAAGAGAGAGAGAGAAAGAGAGGGGGGAGGGAGGAGGGGAACGCATGTCCTTGTGACAACCTTTGCAACTATATCCTTGCAGAAGAGAGGGGAAATTGTCAACATCATTTCTGCACAGTGGGGGAGAAGGATGAAAGATCTGCAAATTAATTCATTGTGACAACCTTTGTGAAGCACCTTGGCGTTTGATCTTGGAAAGATTTCATAATTCTTTTGATACCGAAAGAATGGATAGAGGGAATTGAGTTAATTTCCTACGAGCACCCCAATTCTCAAGCTCTGTGTGCACAGGGGGTGACCTATCCCAAGCCTGCCCCCTTTCTGCAGGATCCAGGACCGTAAACTCTTTGTGGACAGGGAATGTGTCTGTTATATCATTGTGTTGTGCTCGCCCAAGTGCTTAGTACAGTGCTCTGCACACAGTAAGCGCTCAATAAATATAATTGATTGGTTGATCCTGGGACACAGGGATGGAATGACCCAGTCAACAATTTCCATCCTCCATCTGTCCAGGGTGAGCTTCTAATTGACATCTACCCAATGCCACATAGGCCTTATTTGGCTCAGTCTTTGGGACCTTTTCCCAACCTCCGCCCCCTTCCCAGGTTGCTGACGTCCCTGTGCCTGATGTCACCATCTGTAACTGGGACAAACCGCAAAGTGGGGTTCTCCAGGGATTAGCAGAATGCACACGGTGGCGGTGTAGCCTAGTGGAAAGAGCCCAGGCCTGGGTGTCGAAGCACGTGGGTTCTAATCTTAACTTCCCCGTGCCTTGGTTCCCTCATCTGTAAAATGGGGATTCAGTGCCTGCTTTATTGCCAGTTTTGACTTGTGAGCCCAAGGTGGGATAGGGGCTGTGTCTGGTCAGTTTGTTTGTTTGTTTATTTATTTAGTTATTTATTTTAATGTCTGTCCCCCCACCCCGGGCTGTAAGCTCATAGTGAGCAGGGAATGTGTCTGTTCACTGTTGTATTGTACTCCCCCAAGCACTTAGTACAGTGTTTTGCACACAGTAATCGATCAATAAATATGATTGAATGAATAATCTGATTCTCATCTCTGCCTCAGCGCTTAGAGCAGTGCATGGCGCACAGTAGGTGCTTAACAAATACCCCAGTCATTATTACTATTACTATGGCCTCTTGCAAATGCAAGTTCAGAGAGGAAGGATGAGGTGGGGCTCTATGGGATGTTTTAGTCAAGGGGAGGTAAGGCCTTCCAGATCTCCCCATGGAAAAACAAGGGTTGGATGGGTCTGTCGCTGATGGGTCCAGGCTGGGTTCCCCCGAAGGAGACTCAGGGGTGAAGGATGGTGGGGGTCCCAAAGCATGAGGATGAGAGTCCAGGAGGGCAGCTGTTACATGGTACCTTCGGCTCTGAGAGACAGAGGCCAGGGCCGGACACAATAATCAATCAATCGTCAATCAATCAATTCCTCGATTAAGCCCTTTTTTCCTTCTGCGCTGCCTATGTACCTAAATCTGTTACCTTTGGGCACTTGGTTTTCATATGTAGAACATTACACTAAGCGCTTGGGAGAGTACAATACTTGGTCGACACATCCCCTGCCCACAATGAGTTCACAATCTAGAGGGGGAGACAGTCATTAATGTAAATAAATTAATTACGGATATGACCGTAAGTGCCGGGTGGCTGAGGGAGGGGATGAATAAAGAGAGAAAATCAGATCAGTCTCTTTGCTCTCTGCCTGTGGGGACCTGGCTTTGCCAGGGTACCCGGCGCCTTCTGCAGCGGGGCCTGTGGCAGAGGGGAGGGAGACTGTGAGCTCTCCAGAACTGCCGGCTACATTCTGCGATGCGGAGAAATCACCGGGGATCTGCCACGCCGGGCGGTGGGAGGGGAAGCCGGCCTATCTGTGGCTTTGACCACCCTAATGGCTCTAAATATCCCATACTGCACTCCTCCACCGCATTGATTTTTGCTTTTTTGAAACCATCTATTTCTGTCACCTTCTTTCTCTCCTCTCAGAGATGTATTTATTTCCCAGAATGTTTAGTGACTGTTTAGCAGAACAGATTCCGGTCACAGCACGAGGCGGGTGGGGTGGAAGGTTGGGGGGAGGGGAGGGGGAGAGGCATGCTGTCTTGTTGAAAATGAGGCTGGGCGGGGCCACGGCAGCCATGTCTTAATGATGGTCGCGGTGCTTATTAAGTGCTTATTATGTGCCAGGCGCAGTGGTAAGTTTAGAATAATCATGTCCTCGTACAGTGCCTCTCGATCAAAGGAGGAATTATATTGCTATTGTAGTATTTGTTAAGCGCTTACTGTGTGCCAAGCACCGTTCTAAGCACCGGGGTAGATATTAGGTCATCAGATTGGACACAGTCCCCGTCCCACATGGGGCTCACAGTCTTGATGCCCATTTTACGGATGAGGAAACTGAGGCCGAGTGGAGTTAAGTGATTTGCCTAAGGTCGCACAGCAGACAAGTGGTGCAGCTGGATTAGAGCCCGTGTCCTCTGACTCCCGGGCCCATGCTCTATTCATTCAATCGTATTTACTGAGCGCTTAGTGTGTTAAGAGCACTGTACTAAGTGCTAGAAAGAACAATTTGGCAACAGATAGAGAAAATCCCTACCCAACAACAGGCTCACAGTCTAGACCAGGCCACACTGCTTCTCTCATGAGAGGCCTGACTGCCTCGATGAGACTCGGCCCCCTTCTGAAGGGCAGGATTTCCCTTCCACATTTTCTCGGAGTCCAGGGAAGGGTGCTCTCTGGTTTGGGTTCTCACGTTGTCGCCTTTCACGTTTTAAAGGAAATATTTTGAAACTGCAAGAGTGAGTGCGTCGGTCCCCTCGGCGCTAAAGACGGGAGAGGGGCGGCTGCTAACCCATCTCTCATTTGGGACCATGAGCTCCTTGAGAGTAGGGATCTGTCTTCCAACTGCAGTGTACACTCCCAGATGCTTAGTAAAGTGCTGGGCATATAGTAACCCTTCAGTCAATATTATCGAATGATTAGTTGATTGATTTTAAGTGAGAACCTCCAGACCACATAATTGGTCCCTGCTTTGTGGGCCAGTTCAAACTTGAAATGCTTTTTTCCTCTGTTTTGTTTCCAAGGACATGGAAATTCCCCCTAGTTGTGCTGGTAGGAGGAGGAGGAGGAAGAGAAGAAAGGGGAGGCAGAACAGAATGAGGAAGAGGAAACAAGTCGGAGGAAGAGGTGAAGGAGAGGAAGAAGGAGAATGGGGTGGAGGAAGAGGAAAAGAAGGGTGGGAGGAAGAGGGAGAAGAGGAGGAAGAAGAGTAAGAGGAGCAGGAGGAGAAGAAGGAGGAGTTAGAAAGAGGAGGAAGAGGGGGATGAGACAAGAAAGGTGAGAAAGAGGAGGAGGAGGAAGAGGAGTGGAGGAAGAAGAGGAGGGAGAGAAGGAGTAATAGCAGCAGCAGTAATAGCAGTAATGTTTATTGAGCGCCGCGCCCCCCCCCCCCCCCCCCCCGAGTGCGAGGTGCTGTCCTAAGAACTTTGGAAGTAAAAAAGCAACAAGTAACACACTCCCTCCCCAAAGGAACTTAAACTCTAACAAGGGAGACAGACTTAAAAATATCTACAAATCAAGTAGCCAAAATAAATAAGTGAATTTAAGGATGAATAAACATAAATATAGTCATGCTGATGAAGGGTATAAATGAACGGATAAGTGCTAGAGATAACTGGTAGGTTTGTAGGACTTGGGGTTCTGGGGCTCTAAAAGACAGTTAAAATAGGAAAGAGAAAAATTCCTAATAAAAAATAGTTGTGATTCTTGGTAAGTGTTCACCATGTGCCAAGCACCGCGCTAAGCGCTGGCATAGATGCAATCAAATCCTATACGGCCCCTGTCTCCCAAATGCAAAGATTTTGTATGATCCCAGAGTGGTTTCCAGAAGGATCCCCAAACCCCGCAATTTACTCCAGACCCTCTGTATTCTCCTCCTTGGTCAGGGTGGAATCTAACGTGACATCTAAGCCTCAGAAGCTGGAGGTCTAAGCAACGGCAGAATGAGACTGGGCACCGACACTCAAAAAGCTTCCGGTCCTGCGTCCGAACCAGGCATGAAGAGGCCAGAGGGAAATCAGGCCGCCCCTCACTTTCCATCCTGTGAGAGGGCAGTCTCCCGATGAAGAGGGAGCCCAAAAAGTGACTAAACCTGAGCTGAATCTCAGAGGGGTCGGAAGGGAAATGAAGGCAGGAGGAGCAGGAGGGCAATGGAGGCTTGGGATTGGTTCTGTGGACACTGATCTCATTTCCATTGCGCTCCGATTCCAGAGTCCACAGAGCTGAGGCCTGCCTGCTATCCGCCACACTTCCCATCCCCCCTCCATCACACACACACACAAACACACACACAGCTCCACTCAGTGAAATGCAAAGCTGCTGAAGACCACATGGATCTGAAACAGGCGCTTTATTTAACTAGCAAAACCACAACAATGCAAGAGAGGGAAAGATTCCCTTTCATAAATCTTGCCCAGAGAGAAGCCGGGATAGGGCCTAAAGGAGGAAGCACATGATGGGGAATCCAAAAAAAACTGGAGCTCTAATCTTGACTGTCCCTGACCGGTTGTGTAACTTCGAGCAAGTCACTAAATTCTCTGGGCCTCAGTTTTCCCATTTGTAATGAATCTGCCCACAAGTCTCAGTCCTGTGACTTCAGGACAGAACGAGGAATCGACTGGGCAGGGATTGTCTCTCTTTGCGCTGAACTGTACTTTCCAAGTGCTTAGTATAGTGCTCTGCACACAATAAGCGCTCAATAAAGACGATTGAATGAATGATTACAGCGATAATATCTTGGACAACATCTCTCGCCAGCCTCCCGGAATTATATGGGCAAGTGGAACACTTGACAAAGCCTCCGATAGTGACAGTAAGGGCCGTTTGGAGTGCAATCAATCAGTGGTATTTACTGAGCGCTTCCGAGTACTGTACTGAGTGCTTGAGAGAGCCCAATACCACACAGTTGTAGACACGCTCCCTGCCCACAATAAACTTACAGTCAAGAAGAGGAGACAGACATGAATATAAATAATTCATAATATTTAATTTAAAGAAATGTACATAAGTGCTGTGGGGTTGACGGTGGGGTGACTATTAAATGCCCCTCCCTCAAATGAGAATAGAAAATGCAAATATCAAAAGTCCTGCAATGACATCTGCAGGTCTGACTGAGAGCGGGCATGAATAGGGCAGCACTCTACCATGCTCGCTAAAAATCAAAGGTGGCAGGGCTCACTTTCTGGAGCACCCCAGGGAGATTGCCAAGAACTACTCTTCCAAGCACTTAGTACAGTACTCTGCACACAGTAAGCACTCAATAAATTCTATTGTTTGATTGATTGATTGATAGCTCAGACTTGGAGGAAACTGGCCTGGAAAGAGTGAATTAATTAATTAATTCAGTTGCATTTATTGAGTGCTTACTGTGTGCAGAGCACTGTACTACGTGTTTGGGAGAGTACAGTATAACAATAAACAGCATCTTCCCGAATGCCCTCGATGACTCTTAAGGTGATAATCACTGCAGCAGTCAGAAGGACCTGGATTCTAATCCAGATCTGCCACTTGTCTGCTAGTGTGACGTTGGACAAATTACTTCACATCTCTGTGCCTCAGTTCCCTCATTTATAAAACGAGGATTAAAACTGTGAACGCCATGTGGAACATGGACAACGTCCAACTTGATTACTCTGTATCTTCTCCAGCGCTTAGAACGGTGCCTGACACATAGTAAGCACTTAACAAATACCATTTTTTAAAAAAATGAATCATTTAACTCTGCTGTAGCACCTCAGGGGCTGGTTGTGGGAAATTTGGAGCTGAGGCCCCTCTTCAGTGGACAGTGAGCTTGCTGTGGGCAGGGAACGTATCTGTTTATTGCTATTTTGTTCTCTCCCAAACACTTAGTACAGTGCTCTGCACACAGTAGCGTTCAATAAATAGGATCGATTGAATGAATGAACTCCCTCTCGCTGGCCCCGCTCGGGATCTTCCCCTATTCAGCCGAGCCGGGCAACAGCTTCAAATACTTTCACAACAGGGAACAGCTGTCGGAGGAGGAGGGCAGGAACATAGAGTTGGGAGGCTTGAGGCTGATTTTCTGGTCAAACGTTGAACAGCCTTCAGGATGATAAGACCCTGGGGCCCTGTCGAATGAGTTAAGAGGGCAGCAGGACCGGCCGCCAACAGGAAGGGTCCCCCAGCCTGTGCATCTGTTTAAAGCCCCCGTCTAATGAAGATGAATTAGATCCAGGCCCAAAGCGAAAGGGAAATGCATATTAGAGCCCTGGGAAGCCAAGGAAACGTGGAAGTATCAGACCCGAGCCGCTGAAAGCTTCCCAGCTAAGACGGCAGCCGGGAAAATGAGGACCGGTCCCCTGACAAAGGATCTGCTCTCTCTCCTCAGATCATCCAGTAATCATGAATGGGGTGTTTGCGAAATGTTTGCTAGGTGCCAAGCACTGTGCTATATTTTCCAAGAAGGCCGGAACAGGGGGAGGATAGTGGGGCTTCCTCCTAAGGCTGAGCAAGTGGAGAGGCCAGTGGGAGGTGGGTGGCTTTCTTGTTTTCGGTTATGTCCAAGGAGAAGGATGGGATAGGAAGCCTAGATTCAATTCAACTGTTTTTATTAAGTGCTTACTGTGTGCAGAGCAGTGTACTAAATGCTTGAGGAATTTACCCTGGAGAGGATGACTGACAGCCTACTAGGGGAGACAGACAGGCTTCCCTCCACATATACACATACATGCACACACACAAACATACACAAACACACAAGCAGTTGTTTCTATGTGGCACTCTGTTCTCTAGCTCAGGGACCTTGCCTATGACATAAACTGTTTGTTCCCTAGCATCCGGTATAGCACTCTGCATACAATAGGCATCCAGTAAATACTGATGATAATGACGATAATGAATTTGATGATCTCCCAGTAAAGGTGTGCAATAAACAGCTAACAACAAAGGAAGGGTCTGAACACTCACCCAGGCTTCTTCTATACTGGCAGCTCCTTGTGTCTACCTGTTACACTGTACTCTTCCAAGTGCTTAGTTCTGTGTTCTGCACACAATAAGGACTCAATTCAATTGATTGATTGATTGAATGACTGTAAGCTCCTCCTTCAAGACTGTAAACTTGCCTTTAGTCTGTAAGCTCCTCTTGGGCTGGAAAGGTGTCTACTAAGTCTCCTATCTTGTACTCTTCCAAGAGCTTACTACAGTACACAGTAAGTGCTCAATGAAGATGATTGATCGATTGTTTGATTGACTGATCAATTGAAAAGTCCAACAGGAGAGAGGAGGTTTTCAAAGAACAGCTCTGCCCCACTGGTTACTGACTCTTGTTCCTGCCAAGGTGGTTATTACCCTGTCTGTAATTGGATCTCTACCCTTTGACTCAGTCCCACAGCACTCAGCGTTTAGTACAGTGCCTGGCACATAGTAAGCGCTTGAATACCATAATTATTATTTTTATTATCAAGTACATATCCTTACTCTGTGTACCATTTCTCCACACTGTATTTATTTCAGTGTCTGTCTCCCCTTCTAGACTTTAAGCTCTTTGTGGGCAGGGATCAAGTCTACCGATTTTATTGAATTTCACTCTCCCATGCACTTAATGCACTTCTCTGCACACAGTAAATGTTCAGTAAAGACCACTGATCGAATGTTTGTCCACCAGCAAAGCTAAGGCAGAGGATTCTCCCGAAACACCCATTTGGAATATGGCCACTCAATCGATCAACAGTCTTTACTGAGGGCTTATATTTATTGAGTGCTTACTCTGTGCAGAGCTCTGTACTAAGTGCCTGGAAGAGCAATCAATCAATGGGGCTTAGTCAGGCAAGGCATTTTAGAAGAGATGCTATTCTAGTAGGGCTTTGAAGAGACGGAGAGTTGTGGACTGTCAGATATGAAGTGGGAGGGAGTTCCAGGTTAGGGGGAGGACATGGGCAAGGAGTCGGCAGCAAGATAGATGAGATCGAAGTACTGAGAGTAGGTTCGTGTTAGAGAAGTGAAGCGTGTGGGCTGGGTTGTAGTTGAAAGTCAGCAAGATAGGAGGGAGAGAGCTGATCGAGTGCCTTAAAGCCGGTAGTAAGGAGTTGCTGTTTGATGCGGAGGTGGGTGGGTAACCATTAGGGGTTCCTGAGGGGTGGGGAGATGTGGAATGAGTCTTTTGAAGAAAAATGATCCAGGCAACAGAGCAGTGCAGTGGGGAGAGACAGAAGGCAAGTAAGTGAGAAGACTGATGAAGCAGTCAAGACATAAGTACTTGACAGTGCTTGAATCAGCATGGTAGCAGTTTGGATGAGGAGGAAGGAGAAGATTCCAGAGATGTTATGAAAGTGGAGGCTGGGAGGTCAGAAGGAGGCTGAATCCTATCCAGGCGGGGTAGGACGAGTGATTGTATTAATATGGTAGCAGTTTGGATGGAGAGGAAAGGGAGGATTTTAGCGATGTTGTGAAGGTGGGACCGACAGGATTTGGTGACAGAGTGAATAAGTGAGTTGAATGACAGAGAGAAGTCAAGGGTAACGCCAAGGTTACGGGCTGGGAGACATGAAGGATGATGGCGCCGTCTACAGTGATGGGAAAGTCAGGGAGAGGACAGGGTTTGGGTGGGAAGAGAAGGAGCTCTGTTTTGGACAGAGTTTGAGGTGACGGGCAGACATTCAAGGAGAGATGTCTTGAAGGCAGAAGGAGATGCGACACTGGGGAGAGGGCGAGACATCAGGGCTGGAATGGAGATTTGGGGATCATCCGCATACAGGTGGTAGTTGAAGCCGTGGGAGCCAATGAGTTCTCCAAGGAAGTGGCTGTAGATGGAGAATAGAAGGGGACCCAGAACTGAATTTTGAGGGACCCCCACAGTTAGGGGGTGGGAGGGAGAGGAGGGGTCTGTGAAGGAGACTGAGAATGAACAGCCAGAGAGATAAGAGGAGAGCCAAGAAAGGACCGAGTCGGTGAAACCAAGGCTGGATAACGTTTCCAGGAGAAAGGGGTGATCCACAGTGTTGAAGGCAGCTGAGAGGTCGAGGAGGATTAAGATGGAGTAGAGGCCATTGGATTTGGCAAGAAGGAGATCACTGCTGACCTTTGAGAGGGCGGTTTCTGTGGAGTGAAGGGGATGGAAGCCAGATTGGAGAGAGTCAAGGAGAGAGTTGGAGGAGAGGAATTTGAGACAGAGGGTGTAGACAACTCGCTCAAGGAGTTTGGAAAGGAATGGTAGGAGGGAGATTCCTGTTCCACGTCTGAAAACGTGCAAGATCCTATTCATAAAAGTGAAAGGAACACAGATGTTAGCGTTCCCGTTTGGCAGATTCCATTGCCACCAGCAAATCGCCCTGATATTTGTACTTATGTTCTTGCGGCTGGCTTTGCTTAGCCACTTTGCATAATCTCTTTTCTCAATGGTGGGGAGGGGAACTTCCCCTCAGTTCATCGAACAGGTTCTCTGAGAGTGCTGACAGGAAGTCCCCGCATTTTGTGAAAGAGAAAATTACCCAAACTCCTTTGTTTCCCCCAGCAGGATTTAGATGGATTACTCACACTTAAAAAGGAAAGGAGCTTTTAAGATTTTTTTGCCTTAAAAAAAAAAGAGCTCAAGTTAACATGGGGCACTGACATGATACAAAATCTGAGGAATTGCAGAGAGCGCAGCGGCTAACTTTATCCAGGGCCCGGAGTTAACTCCCCAAGCAGGCCGAGTCGTAATTCGAAATCCCCTCGCCGGGCTCCAGGAAATTGTTCCTTCGTTCAGATTCTCTCTCCGGCGTTGGCTGTTTAACCCTTCTCAGACCGGGGCCCTAGACCCAGGCGGGAACGCCGGAACCGTTCTGGGAACGGGGCTCCTGGAATCGATTTCTTCCAGAATTGTATTACCGGAGGAATGTGAAATATGTGCTGTCCCAATATTTTGTGGACTGAAGTTTCCAGGAGTTGAGCAGGAGCCAAGGGCCAGCAGCAGCATGTTAGAAATGATTTCTTTAAAATGAGGAAAATAAGACTCTCTCCCCTTCCCTCTTGCACCTCTCAACCTCCGCCTCATCCCCACCCCTCCAGGATTTAAAGGTGGCTGGTGAGACCAGCTGGCAGTGATGGGAAACTTCTTTAAGGATCAGATGATCTGGGGCATTTTCATAGAGGGGATTTTCTCCCTCTGTCCAGATCTGTTGTCATGGAAGCACCATGAGCAACCTCACTGAGGATCGTGGTGGGCAGGGAATGTCTGTGTCTACCAACTCTACAGTACTCTCCCAAGCGTTCAGTGCAGGGCTCTGCACACAGTAAGCATGCAATGAAGGCAACTGATTGAATGATTGATTAATGCAGACACGTGGAGTTACCCAGGGAGGAATCAGAATGAGTTTTCTTCCACCACTCTCCAGTGGTGTAAAGGGTCTCTTTCAGACTGTAAGTTCCTTGTAGGTAGCGATCACACTTACCAACCCTGTCATGTGGAACTTTCCCAGATGCTTAGTACAGTGCTATGCCTCAGCCTCCAACGCCGGGTGGATGATTCCACATTCTACCTCACCAGCCCTGACCTCTTTTCTGCCTTTCAGTCTCTTCTTTTATCTTCCCTCCAGAACGCTTCCATTTAGGTTGACCCTCCTGCACCTTCAGCTCATGATGTCCAAAACTTCTGGATGAAGAGTCCACACAGAGGCTTTGTGAACGTCTGATGGAGTTTGGAGTTACCCAAGTCCTTCCAGCTCAAACCAGGTCCTTAAAATCTAGGTTTATTGAGCCTCGGGCCTTGCTTTAATCTTTCTCACCTAGATCTTTGATGGGAAATCTATGTATTTGGGGTGGTGGGTGAAGCAGGGGGAGAATGGCCTGTGTTGTCCTGAGGGGTTGAGTGGATTATTTTAATTTCCTGGATGGCCTCTCTCCCCACCTCACTGAGGTCTGTGATGAACTGGCCCAGAACCCCAAACGTGGCTTCTCTTGGGAACTTGGGCCATGTCCCAAAGAGTTTCCAATTATGCGCTCTTCATCCTCAAAGCCTTTAAAGATGCTCTTATTCCATGTCCTCTTCACATCAGATTTTAACAGTAGTTATTAAGTGCTGACTATGAGCCAGGCATTCTACTAAGTGCCAGGGTAGATAAAACCAAACCAGGTTGGACACAGTCCCTGTCCCACAAAGGGCTCATATTCTTCATCCTCATTTTACAGAGGAGGAAACTGAGGCACAGAGAAGTGATTTGCCTTCCCCAAGGTCACACAACCAACAAGTGGCAGAGCCAGGATTAGAAACTGAGAGGGTCCTTTGCTCCTTCTGATCCCCTAGGCTTAATGCAGCCCCCATTTCCCCATTTTCCAGAGTCTTCTCCTACTACCTTGTGCAGGTCTTATCAGAATGCACTGCCTCCAGGAAGCCATCCCTGACTACGTTTGAGAACAATGAATCTTCTGGCTCCCGGGGCTATGCCCTATCCACTAGCACACTCCTTCTCACTCCTGGGATAGGGATGCCAGGAAGGAGGGAAAGACAAAGTAGAAGTTAATCCAGCCACCCTAGGGTTAGCTGGGCTCTTTGCGTGTTATGGCAAAACACTAGGTACTTTGGGAGGGGCCACTTAGTGGAGAGAAGATGCGGTCCCGGCTATCCAGGAGCCTTCAGTGGGAAAATGAGCCATTTCCATCTGGAAAAATTCAATGCTGGCAGAACTGAACTGGAAGAAGTTGGAGGCCGTGGAGAGGTGGCATGGCCAAGTGGCATTTCTTAGAATATAAGAATCAATCAATCAAGGACATTTATTGAGCACATACCATGTGCAGAGTACTGTAGTAAGTGCTAGGAGAGTACAAAACAACTGAATTAGCGGGCTTGTTCCCTGCCCGTAATGAGCTTACAGTCTATAGGGAGTTCCCACCCCGTGAAGCTGGCAGGCTCTGAAAGGAGAAATGGAAACGTCTGGTGTTTTTTTGGTGATCTTTTCTGCATCTCTGAGATCAGGGCTGAGCTGCTTCGAGCTCTCTGCTCCCTCTTTATCTTTTTTCCTGCAACTACTTAAGCCGAGGGGGCAGAGACAGTGGTTGTCTTGCCACCAAGGGTAATAATATTGTTGTATTGTATTCTTCCAAGAGCTCTGGACAGTGCTTTTCACATAGTAGTGCTCAGGAAATACCACTGACTGACTGATAATACTGATAATATTGGCAGGAAGGCTATATAACTTATCGATCAATCACTGAGATTTATTTGGTGCTTGCCTTGTTCAGAGCACCGTACTAAACACTTGGGAAAGTACAATACAACAGAATTGGTAGACACAATCCCTCCCACAAGTAGTTTACAGTCAATCTACAGGAGAAGACAGACATTAAAATAGATAGTTGATGCAAATGGGAGGTTAGATTGGAGAAATGAGGGCAGAGTCAGGGAAGACCTCTTGGAAGGGATGAAATTTAAGAAGTGTTTTGAGGGAAGGGAGAGTGTTGAACTGTTGGATATGAAGTGGGAGGGAGTGCCAGACCAGAGGGAGGACATGGGCAAGGGGGTCAGTGGCAGGATAGACGAGATCTAAGTACAGGCAGTAGGTTGGCGTTAGAGGAGCAAAGTGTGCTGACTCTTGTTATAACTGGATGGATCACTGTCTTTCTTCTTTGTCCACTAATTACAAATAATTTGTATCTGCTTGCCTTCCCCTTTAAATTGTACATCCCTTGGGGGCAGGAATTGTGTCTTTTTCCTACATTGAACTTCCCCATGCACTCAGTCTGATGTTCTCCCCAGAGAAGATGCTCAATCAATAATATTGATGGGTTCAGTCATTCATTGATGAACATCGCTTCAATACCGGGAGGCTGACTGCATTTCCGGACCTCGTCGTTGGTAAATTCATTCATTCATTCATTCAAGCATATTTATTGAGCACTCACTGTGAGCAGAGTACTGTACTAAGGGCTTGGGAGAGTACAGTACAACAATAAACAGAAATCTTGCCTTTCGATGTAAAGTCATGAGTGCAATTGATGAAACTGCTCTAGATTTTGAAAGGGGCACCTGGGGAATTAAAAGTTATTCTCTAAGCGAGGAAATCAATCAGTCAATCAATGGTAATTATTAAGCTCTTCCTGGGTACAGAGCACTTGGGAGAGCACAGTACCACAGAGTGGGTAGACATATTCCCTGCCCACAAGAAGCTTACAGTCTAGAGGGGGAGACGCATTAAAATAATTTATGGATGTGTACATAAGTGCTGTGAGGCTGAGTGTGGGGTAAACATCAAGTGCTTTAAGGGTTCAGATCCAAGTGCAGAAGTGACACAGAAGGGAGAGGGAGTTAGGGAAATGAAGGCTTAGTCAGGGAAGGCCTCTTGGAGGATATGTGATTTCAATTAAGTTTTGAAGGTGAGCCTAGTGGTAGTCTGTTTTATTTGGAGGGGAAGGGAGTTCAAGGCCAGAGAGAGGATGTGGGCAAGGGGTTGGTGGTGAGATAGACAAGATCAAGGTACAGTTAGTTGGTTGGTATTAGAGGAACAAAGCATGCAGGCTGGGTTGTAGTAGGAAATCAGTGAGTTAAGGGAGGAGGGGGTGAAGTGATGAGGTGCTTTAAAGCTGGTGGCAAGGAGTTTCTGTTTGATGTGGAGGTGGATGGGCAACCACTGAAGGTTCACGAGGAATAGCGGGATACGAGCTGAATGTTTTTGTAGAAAAATGATCCAGGCGGCAGAGTGAAGTATGGACTGGAGTGGGGAGAGGCAGGGAGGTCAGAGAGTAAGTTGATGCAGTAGGCTACGAGAATAAAGTTATAGTATCTTCCATAACGACAGTGCTGTATTCAGCACCTCAAGTGTCTTAGCAGCGTAGTTTAGTGGAAAGAGCATGGGCTTGGGAGTCAGAGGTTGTGGGTTCTAACTCCGCTCCGCCACCTATCAGCTCTGTGGCTATGGGCAAGTCACAACTTGTGCCTCAGTTACCTTATCTGTAAACTGGGGGTTAAGACTGTGAGCCCCACGTGGGACAACTCGATTACCTTGTATCTACCCCAGTGCTTAGAACAGTGCTTGGCTAATGGCTCTGCAAGGCTGAAAGCTATTTGAACTCTGGCAATCGTAATCACTCAGATCTGCCTCCTAGAAATTGGTTTAACTCCTGTTAGGCCACTGAAGGAAGGAAAAATCGCAGCTGCTCTATGCCCACCATGAATTGAATCAATCAGTGAATGCTTAAGAAATACCATTATCATTATTATTATTATTATTAGCAAGAGCAAAGCTTGCTCTTATGGAAATCATTGTTCCTGTCATTTTATGGTTTCCCTTTGACCTTGGATTTATCAATCAGTTCTGGCCTACACAAGAACAATAACTCCAGTCTCTTAAGTCACTCAAATCATTCTCTATGTCCTAAAGTGTCAAAACATCATTGACTGTGGCCAATCCCTCTGAACCATGTTGGTGACTACTGCCAAAACATTATGGGAAATGCTCAAATAGCACCAGTAAGAAGGGATTAAACCCACCCAGATTTATGTTTCAGGGGAGTAGGAGGGTTACATGCTTCTCTTCCAAGAGATTTGAATTGACACTTGTTGTGGGTTTAGTATCCATGCCCACACTCAGATCACTAAAAGCCCCTGTGAGGGAGAAGATTTGAAGCTGGTTTTTCCATAGGCCTTTCATGTCCTAATAGCCAGCTTAAGGGCATGGGAGTTATGAGAGCTAGCAGTATCTTTGGATTCCTTTTTGGATCCTTCCATGATCCACGGATGTCATTTTTAGGCTGACTAGACGGCTGAGCTATCTGTCGGGCACCTGAGAGTGACTTGGAGCAAGGCCTAAGTTATAAGAATAGACTGATGAGGAGAACACAGTTTGCCTGGCCTCGTTTCACTCCGAATGCCAATTTCCTTTTAAAAGATGGATTCTGCCCATCTCAGGCTTTGCCAAGGCCAGTGCCGAACAAGTTCATCTTAGCGCTTCTGAGCTTTCGATGGCCTTTTTTAAACAACAGAATACTAGGAGCTCTTCTGCCTCTTGCTAATGGCTCTGCAAGGCTGAAAGCTATTTGAAATCTGGCAATCGTAATCACACAGGTCTGCCTCCTAGAAATTGGTTTAACTCCTGTTGGGTCACTGAAGGAAGGAAAAATCACAGCTGCTCTATGCCCACCATGAATTGAATCAATCAGTGATATTTACTCAGCGCTCACTGTGGTCAGCACCCAGGATAGAATCAGCCCAGCCTCCCCAGGAGGGTTGAGTAGAACCATCTTCCTGATCAGCTTACATTTAGTCCCCTGAGAGCCTGGTGTTTTCCTGGAATCAGCAAGATCGGGAGTGACGTTTGGCTTGTTTCACTCTAAAGCAGCTCACCAAACCATCTCAAAGGTAAGAAGGTAGAAGACTTTTGGGGTGGGTTTTCTGCTTCCAGAGCTTTTTGCTGGTACTATCTGTGTAAACTTGTTATGGGCAGAGAATGTGTCTGATAATTCTGTTGTATTGTACTCTCCCAAGTGCTTAGTAATAGTAATGTGTAGTTTTCATTATGTGCTTACTATGTGCCAGGCACTATTTAAAGTGCTGAGCTACATACAAGATAATTGGGTTGGACACAGCCCCTGTCCTCTGTGTGGCTCACAGTTTTAATCTTGTTTTACTGATGAGGAGATTGAGGCCCAGAGAAGTGAAGAAGAAGCAGCGTGGCTCAGTGGAAAGATCACGGGCTTTGGAGTCAGAGGTCATGAGTTCCAATCCCAGCTCTGCCACTTGTCAGCTGTGTGACTGTGGGCAAGTCACTTAACTTCTCTGGGCCTCAGTTACTTCATCTGTAAAATGGGGATTAAGACTGTGAGCCCCATGTGGGACAACCTGATTCCCCTATGTCTACCCCAGAGCTTAGAACAGTGCTCTGCACATAGTAAGCTCTTAACAAATATCAACATTATTATTAAGTGACTTGCCCAGGGTCACCCAGCAGAAAAGTGGTGGGGCTTAGATTAGAACCCAGGTCCTTTTGACTCCCAATCCCATGCTTTATCCAGTAGGCCATGCTGCAGTAGTACAGTGCTCTGCACACAGTAAATGTTCAATAAATATGATTGACTAATCAGTATCAATTGATGGCATTTATGGAGCACTTACTGTGTGCGGAACGCTGCACTAAGCATCTGGGAGAGGATGATATAATTGAGTTGGTAGAAACAATCCATGCCCATGAGGAGCTTGCAGTTTAGAGGGGTGAGAATCACTTTCATACCTCCTAGAGGCCCTGATAATAGAGACCCAGAATGAAGAGCTGCATTTGGAAAATTTCATGGTGAGCAGGCGACATAGGGTCTCACGCAATGCTGCATCGCAGCTCAAAACTGGGAGTGAATTCCTGACCAGAGTCGAGCACGGCACCCTCCTATCAAGAAAGGAGCGTCTCGCTTCAAGTAAAATCTTTGTGAGGAACGAGAGACAAGGAGGCAAAAGAGAAAATAGCACCAGGGGCCGCATACATTAAGCATGACAACACGATGAGAAACAGCCTTTTTGTGTGAAAGGTACTGCTGGGATTATGGTTATTACTATTATGGTATTTAAGTGCTAACTATGTGCCGAGCACCATTCTAAGCACTGGGGTAGATAGAAGGAAATCAGATTGTCTCACTTGGGGCTCACAGTTTTAATCCCCATTTTACAGATGAGGTAACTGAGGCACAGAGAAGTGAAGTGGCTTGCCTAAGGTCACACAGCAGATAAATGGCAGAGTAGGGATTAGAACTCACATCCTCTGACTCCCAAGCCTGGGCACTTCCCACTAAGCCATGCCCTTGTTAGCCACATATGCTCTCGGAGGTGAACTTTATCTTCTCCGTCGGTGGCATCGTCTTCAAATTCCCTTTAGGAATGGTTCCTCACCCAGCCTTCTGCTCTCAATCAGTTTTGAGGATTCCGGAGAAGATTTTTCCATTTGCCTGGCAGCGGTTGAATATTTTGATTGGAATTTACAAGAAAAAAAAAGGTTTCCCAGCCTTGTTGGAGAGAATATTATATTTCCACCACTCCTGGATATGTCAGGCCAAGATCCACCCTTAGTCCTTATGTATATATTGATTTACCATCTCCATGTATTTATTCATTTTTTCATTTTTCCATACTCTTGCTCTTACCAATTGTATATATATATTTCCTCCTGCTCCCACTATGCATATACAGTTTATGTCTGCCTGTCACTCCCATTCCTTGAGAGCAGGGACGGTATCTTTCACTTTCTCCAGCATTTTATTTTCTCCCAGTGGCTTAATTCAGTGCTCTTTACAGCATAGGTGCTCAATAAATAACCTAAAATAAAATATAATAATTGTCCTTTGTGCTTGAAGATGAAAGCTCTAGAGTGTGAGCTCATTGTGAATGGGGAATGTCTGTTAGTGTTGTACTCTCCCAAGGGTTTTGTACAATGTTCTGCACACAGAAAGCACTCAATAAATATGATTGACTGATGATGCTTCTGGTAGGTTTATTCCTGTGGGCGGGTACAGTTGCAAAGAACCGGGCAAATTTGTATACAGCAGGATATAAGCTCCTTGAGTGGGTACCTATAAGTTTCCTTATTGTCCTTTTAGAATAATAATTTATTATTAGAATAATATTTATTATCCTGGTATTTCTTAAGTGCCTACTATGTGGCAAACACTGCCTAAGCACTAGGGTAGTTAATCAGATCAAACAAAATCCCTGTCCCACATGAGACTCATGGTCTAAGTAGGAGGGAGAAGAGGAATCCCCATTTCATAGTTGAAGAAACTGAGGCCCAGAGAATCGATCGATCCATCATATGCATTGAGCAATTACTGTGTGCAGAGCACTCTGTACAAGCTTGGGAGACTACAATATAACAGAGTTGATAGACATGTTCCCCTCCCACAAGGAGCTTACAGTCTAGAGGAGGAGACAGACATGAAAAACAATTATGGATATGGACAACAGAGCTGTGGGGCTGAGGGTGGGACAAATCCCAGTTCAAGGGTGGCTCTGAAGGGAGAAGATAGGAGATGTGCACAAATTTATACAGCAGACAAGTGGAGGGGCCAGGATTAGAACCCAGGTCTTCTGACCTCCAGGCCCATGCTCTTTCCACTAGGCAACACTGCTCCTGATATTTATCAAGTACTTACTCTGTACCAAAACTAGCAGTTTCCAACCCACACCTCAGTGTGGGGTTGAAACAGCTGGAGCTAAACAAGCAGAGATGAGAGTTTCAAACCAAAAAACAACTCAGGGCATTCCACAAGGGGGATAAGCCCAGCAGAAATCCTGGCAATAATAATGATAATAATAATATTTAAGTGCTTACTATATGCCAAGCACTGTTCTAAAAGCTGGGGTAGATACAAGGTAATCAGGTTGTCCTATGTGGGGCTCACAGATGAGGCAACTGAGGTGCCGAGAAATTAAGTGACCTGCCCAAAGTCACACAGCTGATAAGTGGTGGAGGCAGGATTGGAACCCGTGACCTGTGACTCCTAAGCCCGTGCTCTTTCCACTAAGCCATGCTGGGCAGCCAACGCCACAATGGCTACTGTGCCAGCTACCCTGGCAACCATCTGCCAGTGCTCTGCACTACATTGACATCATATCTATCAT
Organism: Ornithorhynchus anatinus; assembly: GCF_004115215.2. Classification (NCBI taxonomy): domain Eukaryota; kingdom Metazoa; phylum Chordata; class Mammalia; order Monotremata; family Ornithorhynchidae; genus Ornithorhynchus; species Ornithorhynchus anatinus. Next base: position 52,045,936 of record NC_041738.1, read on the forward strand.
ACTGTGCCCTCCCAAGCACTTAGCACAGTGCTCTGCACACAAGTGCTCGGTAAATATAACTGATTCTCTAGGGGATGAATTTTGTAGTGCGGAAGTGACTAGGGGGAAGTAGGGGAAGGGGAAATGAGAGGTTAGTCGGGGCGAAATGCGATTTTCAAAAGGGTTGGAAAATAAGGAAAGTGGTGGCCCATCAGATATGAAGGGGGAAGGAGTTCCAGGCTGGAGAGAGAACATAATAATAATGTTGGTATTTGTTAAGCGCTTACTATGTGCAGAGCACTGTTCTAAGCACTGGAGGAGATACAGGGTAATCAGGTCATCCCACGTGAGGCTCACAGTTAATCCCCATTTTACAGATGAGGTAACTGAGGCACAGAGAAGTTAAGTGGCTTGCCCACAGTCACACAGCTGACAAGTGGCAGAGCCGGGAGTCCAACTCATGACCTCTGCCTCCGAAGTCGAGGCTCTTTCCACTGAGCCACGCTGCTTCCTAACATGAACATGAGCAAGGGGTCCCCTTCCAGAGTGACCAAGAAAATTTGGTGGGTTTCAGTCATTCTCATTTGGCCCTTCTTCCTTCCTCCTTCCCCTGCCTCTATCCCACTGCTGGACTAAGATGTCAAGGAGAGAAGAGGAAGGGGGTGGAGATCGTGACCTATTTTGCTATGATGAGTTCAGAGAAATAAAACGTAGTCGGGAAGAATATTTCCACTGAAGAAGGCTTAAAAGCACGTCTCCTCCAAGATGCCATCCCTAAGTCTTCATTTCCTCTTCTCCCATTCCCTTCTGTGTCACCTTGCACTTGGATTTGTACCCTTTGTTCACCCTCTCCCCACCACCCAGCACTTAAGTACATATCCATAATTTAGTTATTTATATTAATGTCTGTCTCCCAATCTAGACTGTAAACTCCTTGTGGACAGGGAACCTGTCTATTGACTCTGCTATATTGTATAATCCCAAGCGCTTAGTATACTGCTCGCACATAGTGCTCAATAAATATGAATGATTGATTGCATCTGGAATTGCCTAGCTGCTCTTTTTCCTGATGCCAGACCCAGAAGCAGGCCACTAGGGCCGCTTAAAGGACCGGCATTCCTTCAATATTTCAGTTCTTGGCCAGGGGACGTCTTTTTATATTCTGGATTTGAGCATGCTGAAACTCTGTGTTGCTTTCCGTTGTCCTTGGCCCCATGCAGCACTCTGAGTCCTTTTCCTCAGACAGCTTATGGTCCAAGACGGGCAGGCACCCAGATGGCAAAATCTCACAATCGCAACCATCGCGGGAACCGAACATCCAAAGAAGCAGTGCAGACTAGTGGATAGAGCATGGGCCTGAGAGTCAGAAGAACCTGGGTTCTAATCCCAGCTCTGTCACTTGCCTGCTGCGTGACCTTGGGCAAATCACTTTAACTTCTCTAGGACTCAGTTACCTCATCTGTAAAATGGGGATTAAGACTGTGAGCCCCATGTGAGACAGGGACTGTGTCCAACCTGATTAATTTATTTATAACCCAGCACTTCCACTAAAAAACCAAGAAAGGGTCAGAGATCCAGGCATCCTCCAGCTTCTTCCTGCTATGGAGATTGGTCTAGTCTCAGTCAATTAACCAGTCAATTACTGATTTTTGAGAACACTGTTTGTAACTATTTTTAGGTCTGTCGTCCTCACGAGAGTGGAAACTCCTGGGGGGCAGGGAATGGGTCCCCACCACTATCTCTACTCTTTTTATTACTAATAGTACCATCCAAAGTGTAAAATAAAGCCCCACTAGACTATAAGATCACTGTGTGCGGGGAATGTGTCTGTTTATTGTTGTATTGTACTTTTACCAAGTGCTTAGTACAGTGCTCTGCACAATAAGTTCTCATTAAATATGATCGAATGAGGGATTGATTGATATGTGTAGAGTGTCAGTGCTTCTGTGAATGGAGAAGAAAAGCAGTCAGCGCTGAAGAAGTGTCAACAGTCACACCATGTACGGCATCTCCAGTCTAAAAAAGTTAAGAAAGAGTGCCTGTTCCTTGGCCTAGTGGAAAGAGCCCAGGCCTGCCTGGGAGTCAAAGGATCCAATGCTGGCTTCACCACTTGTCTGCTCTGTGTCCTTGGGCAAATCACTTCTGTGTACCTCAGTTCCCTCATCTGTAAAATGGGGATGAAATATGTTCTCCCTCCTACTTAAAATGCAAGCCCCTTGTGGGACAGGAAATGTGACTGACCTGATTAACTCATGTGTAGCCCAGCACTTAAAACGGTGCTTGGCACATAATAAGCATTTAACAAATATCGTAATTATTACCATTCAAAGCCTCCAGCTCATGACTCCAGGACCAAAGGGTTGAGGAATCTGACTGTCCCTTTCTTAACCTCTCGTTTTCTCAGCCAGGTTCAGAACAGTCCATAAAGGAGAAAAAAAGGCACAGATGGTAGTGGGGGAGGGCCAGCTTCTAAATCTAATGGTATTTTATTAAAGTCTCAAGTGCTTAGTAGAGTAATCTGCACACGGTGACTGCTCAATAAATAATAATAATGTTGGTATTTGTTAAAAGCTTACTAAGTGCAGAGCACTTTTCTAAGCGCTGGGGGAGATCCAGGGTAATCAGGTTCCCACATGAGGCTCACAGTCTTAATCTCCACTTTACAGATGAGGGAACTGAGGCATAGAGAAGTTCAGTGACTTGCCCACAGTCACACAGCTAACACTATCAAACAATCAATCAATGGTATTTACTGAGTGCTTATTACATGCAGAGCACTATAATAAACACTTGGGCTAGTACAACAGAATTAGCAGACACGTTCCCTGCCCATGATGAGCTCAACAAGCTCACATTCTGATAATAATAATAATAATAATAATGGTATCCATTAAGAGCTTACTATGAGCCAAGCACTGTTCTAAGCATTGGAGTAGATACCAGGTAATCAGGTTGTCCCCCGTGGGGCTCACAGTCTTAATCCCCATTTTACAGATGAGGTCACTGAAGCAGAGAGAAGTGAAGTGACTTGCCCAAAGTCACATAGCTCATAAATGGTGGAGCTGGGATTAGAATCCACGACCTCTGACTCCCAAGCCCGTGCTCCTTCCACAAAGCCAGAAATAAGTAATTTATAATACATAATTCAAAGATCAGTCAATCAGTCAATGATTTTTTATTGAGCATTTACTACATGCAGAGCACTGTACCATTCATTCAATTGTATTTATTGAGTGCTTACTATGTGCAAAGCACTGTAGCAAGTGCTTGGGAGAGTACAGTACAACAGACTTACCTGGCATGTTCCCTGCCCATGAGAACTTACAGTGTAGTCAATCACTCATTTGTATTTATTGAGCGCCTGTGTGCAGAACACTGTACTAAGCACTTAGGAGAATACAATATAATAGACACATTCCCTGCACACAAGGAGCTTACAGTCTAGAGAGGGAGACATTTATATAAATAAATAAAATCACAGATATGTACATAAGTGCTGTGGGGCCGGAAGGGGGAATGAATAAAGGGAGCAAGTCAAGGTGAAGCAGAAAGCAGTAGGAAAAGAGGAAAGGATTGGCTTGTATCTATCTCAGCACTTAGCAACAGTGCCTGACATAGTAAATGCTTAACAAATACTACAAAAAATATTAATAATAATAAAAAATTTGGACTGACCACCTCATTTCCAGTCTATCTCTAGACCATAATTTTTCAGGTGCTTTATAGATTTTAGGTTTTTTTCTTGATTCCTTATTACCGTAGTGTCTTGGGGCTTATGAAACAACAGTGAGCGTCTTTCTGCGGCTATGTTAAAAGTGGGAAAAATTTAACTTAGTAGTTGTGATGTTTGCTAAGTACTTACTATGGACCAAGTGCTAAAATAGAAAACAATAAGGCTGGTCACAGTTCTTGTCACCATGGGACTCCCAGAAGGACAGAATATATGTATTTTGTGTCTGTGCTATAGCGTTGGGCTTCTACTAGCAGGTATTTTTTGAACGTTTTGAATTGGAGGTGGTCTCACTTTCTTTGCCACCTGTTCCATAATGCAACTTAGATAGTAAAACCCTGCATGGGCCAGTGAAGGTCTGCATAGCTACCAGCTTTTTGTTTTGAATGTTGGGGCAGGGATCTTAGAAGGGAATAGAGACTGAGAAGGAAGAGGCTTCGAAGAGCTAACAGGTCAGAAAGTCCTCTATCTGGGAACTTTGGGGCCCTGATTGGAAACTCCCAGATTTGGTTAGAGATATGGGGTGAACAATCACCTGCCTCCATTCCATCACTCAGTGGGGTGGACAGCCCACTGGCAAAGGCCGCAAAAAGCCAAACCAAGCCAGGTTCAGACAGACTCTCACAGTCCCCATTTCAGCAAGCTTTCGACCATTTCCACTTCGGTTCGGCCACTCTCCCTCGGGGGACCCAGTACCTACCGGGTTGTGCAGAGGCAGGACCTGGGGAAGGCTGTCGGCCCAAAATTTCCAGCGCGACACGGTTCTACCAGATGAAGCCCAAAACACATCCGTGTTACAGCACTGTTCAAGCTGGGCGTTCCTCTAGTTCATATTCTAAATCCTCTCAAAGCCTGGTTGGAGGTGCATTGTACTCTCTTAAGCACTTATCACAGAGCTCCGCACACAGTAAGCGATCAATAAATGCCATTGAATGAATGAATGAAAGGAGCGCCTCTTGGAGGAGAGGTACCTGGAAGAGTAATAGACTGTCAGATGTGAAGAGGGAGGGGATTCCAGGCCAGAGGCAGGATGTGGGCAAGAGGTTGGCAGAAAGGTAGACAAGTGGTTTGGGCATAAGAGCTGTGGGGCTGGGGGCGACTATCACACTTCCAAAGGTCGCAGATCCAAGTGCCTAGAAGACACAGAAGGGAGAGGGAGCCAGGGAAAAGAGGGCTTAAATGGGGAAGACCTCTTGGAGGAGATGTGACCCTAATAAGGCTTTGAAGGTGGATTGATGGATGGATTGATTGAAACCCTCCACACGTTTCAGCACATAAACCGGTGGTCATGGTGGAAAGGACAATGTTTTAGGCCTGGTGTTTGGAGACCAGTCACGAGATGGATGAGGTCATTGCTTCTTGTAGGTCCCTGTTGGCTCGGTCTCCCTGCCAGCCTTAAATCTGGGCACACAGATTGTCCAGCTCTCTTCGGGGGGGGTTCCAGAATTTATTTCAACATAAAGTACTGACTCGAATGCTAATAAACGGGGTGGCATTGGATGCCAAGGATTAGCTATTTACTGGTAAAATATACAGGGATGAAGAGGATTTCCAAACACAGGATAAATCATGCAGCCGGTGCTTTGTTTTAAACATTTTTACCAGCGAATAAATAAACTTCACCCAGAAGGAGAATATTAACCCACTGTTGCCAGAAGTCTGTGGCGACAGCCAAAATCTGGGTCCCTTTTGTTCTAAGGGTTCTTGTTTTGTAAGGGCTTCGGTGGGAAAGCCAAGAGATTTCCTGGAACTTGGAGAGGCAACGGCAAATTTGGGGTTCAACCTATGAAAAGGCTTTATGGAAGGCCATTGTCCAAAAGGCATTAAGAGGATTTTCTCCCTACAACATCCCAAGAGCCCTCCTACGTCGGAAGGTGCCATCCCTGTCTCCTCTCTATTCCTCGGTTATGTGCCACCCCCCATCCCCCACTTCCCCCTTAGATTTCTGGCAGCGGGAATCTGGGTCAATTGCACTGGGAAGAGGAGAAGGAATAAAGAAGAGAAAAATCAAGAAGTGACGACCTTCAGGGCAGCAATAATGGGATTTGAAAGTGTCGGAGACAAGACGGCGTAGTTTAGGTGGGCCTATGCAAATCGTATGCAAATGACACAATCATCTCGGCCGAGCCCGCTTTGCGAGCTTAAAGCCCATGGGAGCAGCCTGTTGGTTCTGCACTGTGTCTGGGCATGTGACCGAGTCCCTGGATTCCTTGGATAGGCCATTTGGATGGCCACCTGTCTGCTGTGTGACCTTGGGGAAGTCACTTCACTTCTCTGGGCCTCCATTACCTCATCTGTAAAATGAGGATTGAGAACGTGTCTCGTGTGGGACAGGGACTGCGACCAGCCCGATTTGCTTGTACCCACCCCAGTGCTTAGGACACTTAGTGGAAAGAGCACGGGCTTGAGAGTCAGAGATCGTGGGTTCTAATACTGGCTCCGCCACTGGTCAGCTGTGAGACTGGGCAAATCACTTGACTTCTCTGTGCCTCAGTTACCTCATCTGTAAAATGGAGATTAAGACTGTGAGCCGCACGTGGGAAGATGAGAACCTTGTATCTACCCCAGTGCTTAGAACGGTGCTTGGCACCTAGTAAGTGCTTAACCAATACCATCATTATCATTATTATTACAGTGCCTGACACATGACTGCTTAACAAATACCACAATTATTAATTATTATCATTTGCACTTGAATTCAGTAGTCACTGAACCAAACTGAACCTGCTAAAAGGGTAAATTAAAATCCATTTGGTTGGAGTGACATTTTATTCTCATCTAAAAAGGCTACCAGGCCAGTCAATGAAAGGGGTGGTTCCTACAGAGGCAAAATGGAATATTCAAAGGACACTGTCTACGTCTTACTGTCTACAGTAAGTGCCTAAATAATAATCAATCAATCATTGGTATTTATTGATCATTTACTGTTTGCAGAACACTACACTAAGGGCTCGGGAAAGAAGAATATAATAGGCACGTTCCCTGCCCACAAGGAGCTTACAGTCTACAGGGATGCCTGCATTACTACAATCATTGTTATGAAAATATCAGAATATGTTATGGGCGTTTCCAAATGATCCACCATGACTGGATAGATGGTACCACTTTTCACCAGCTGTTTCTCTAGGCGGATGATTCACTTTGCTCATGTAGAAATGGCCTGAGTATTTGTTCTTCCTAAAAAAATGTTTATTTGGTTTGTTTCTACCCAATATATGGGGAACATGAAATGGAAATATAAGGACATTGTCCAGATGACACAGGAATCGGTGACCTGATATTGAAACCCCAAACAGGCTATTGAGTCTGAATGACCACACTTAGCTGCTGCCATTCACTTGATTCTCTGGGTTTGCTCTAAGGAGGCCTGACAGTGCATTAAGACTTTGTGACCTACATATAGGATTGTAGGTAAGGACATAATATGAAACTTTGAGGTGGCACCGGGCTTTGCATTAGATGTAAACTCCTCCACTACATTGCAAGTTCTTTAAGGGCGTGGATCGTGTCTACCAGCTCTATTTTATGCTAGTCTCCCAAGCACTTAGTACAGTCCTCTGCATACAGCTGCTGCCTCCTCGGGTCCAGCCTCTGAAGCGGTCTTGAGTCTGGTCCCTGCCCACCTCAAAAGTAGGATTGTTGAGTGGTGAGAACACCTTAGGCTCAGAGGAAATTCCCAAGAATTTCAGCTGTCAAGCCCAGAAGGCTCCAAGCCCCTGTCTGACCTGGGGAGCTGAGGGATTTCTCGGAGAAGGGTGCCAGGGTGGATCAGCATAGTCTAGTGGATAGAACACGGGCCTGAGAGTCAGAAGGACCTGGGTTATAATCCCGTCTCTGCCACTCATCTGCTGTGTGACCTTGGGCAAGTCACTTAACTTCTCTAGGCCTCTGTTACCTCATCTGTAAAATGGGGATGAAGACTGTGAGCCCCATGTGGGACAGGGACTACGTCCCAACTGATTAATTTTTATATACCCCAGCACTTAGTACAGTGGCTGGCACATGGTAAGCATTTGACAAATACCATAAAAACAAAAAAACTGCTCAGGTCAACCACAGTGGGTGGAGAGTAGCTGGGGAGCAATGAGAAGTGGCGGTAAAGGAGAAAGAAAACCCCATTAACTTTTCCTTTTCCCTTTCTCTCTTTCTTCCTCCCATTTTCTCTCTTTCCTTCCCCCTCCACCACTCTTTATCTGCCCCATCTCTCAGGCCCTTCCTCTGTTAGACCCCACCTCCACTCCACATTAAGCCCACATCAACAGCCTCATCAATCAACAAATCAATAGTATTTATTGAGTGCATATTGTGTGCAGAGCACTGTATTGAGTGTTTGGGAGACCACAGAAGAGGACAGAGTTCTTGCCCACAAGTAGAATACAATCTCGTGGGGGAGAGAGGCATAAAATAATTTTTAAGTTGGGCCACCACCAATCTGACAACGGGGAGAGCTTCAAACCTTAGGTCTCTCGGACTCTTGGATGGCAGGACAGAACCCCTAAATGGTGACCATCCCGCCTATTTCAGGGTGCCTGTTCCCACTTGGGCCCTGATGCTCAGAGCAAGAGCTTCCTGTGGGCACAGGGCATCTTTCCAAGGAACCACCCGGTCTCCCACCAGGGGTAAGTGCCCTGTCGGGCCCTCTCCTCCAGGAAGTCGCTGGGAAGTCAGAGATATCTGAGTTGCTCCACACCTTTCATGGGCTAAGTGAGTCAGCGCACCTATACCTGACAAAAAGCATGTCTACTACCATGCTGGGGGCAGACTCATCTCATTATGCCACCTCTGCACCCAAAAGGCACTAGGTACTGTCCAGAACCCATCATGTGCCAGGGCAGGGCCTGCAACCGTACCCAGTTAATAATAATAATAATAATGATAATTGTGGTACTTGTTAAGTACTTGCTATGTGCCAGGAACTGTACTAAACGCTGGGGTGAATGTAAGCAAATTGGGTTGGAGACAGTTCCTATCGGGCATGGGGCTCACCGTCTTAATCCCCATTTTACAGATGAGGTAACTGAGGTACAAAGAAGTGAAGTGACTTGCCCAAGGCCACACAGCAGATGAGAGGCAGAGTCAGGATTAGAACCCATACCTTGTGACTCCCAGGCCTGTGATCTATCTACTAGTGGGGAGAGCTGGAATCCTTCACCCCCATGACCTTGTTTAAAGGGGCCAGGGTTTCCAGGGTTTAAGAATCCAAAGGTTTAAGCATCCCTACCCCCACCCACCCCTGGGGTCAAGTTCACTGATGGAATTTCCTCAAAAACTGCTCACCTTTCCCCTCCACCAATAGCCTGTCACCCTATTCCCCCGTGGCATCCTCTTGCACAGTGTCTTTCCCATTGATGCTGAACTACAACAGCTTCCACCAGCATGCTTAACTCCTTGTATCCTGAAAACACCCCAGACGGTAGGAATGTCCCCTCCCTGCCTCTGCCGAGGGAATACAGGACTTTTGTGGTCTGCCTCATTCAAGGCCTAGCCCAGAACCCCAGTAGTAAGGACACTCAACAAATACCAGTGGATGTCATGAGGGGACATGGTCCCCGCCCTCTCCATCGCCCTCCAGACACCCCGATTCCCCACTGCCGTCCCCGAGGACACGCCTCCATGGCCTGAATTCACTGAAGTTCCATGAGTTTCCACTTAACACCGAAACACACAAAGAAATGCCAGCCCTGGCCAAATTGTGTTATTTTACAAGCAGACCAAATATGAGCCCCCCAGGCTAAACTTACAAAATGTTGCGTGGGAAAATGCAGTCTGAGCTGAGGGTGAAGTGGGCAGGGACTACCCATCTGCCCCATATTAAAAATAAAAAGCCTTCCCCCATCCATCCAGAAAAACTCTGCTCTGACCCGAAGTGCGGGGCTTGGTCCCATTTTCAAGTGAAATCTGGAGCCAACTCACAAGTTCTGACCATTCTGAGTTCCTTGATGCCCAGAGTACCTTTAATTGGTTAGAGAAAGGAGCTCCAGGCCAAGGGGGATGGACCTTGGTTCCGTGACAGGAGCAGAGTCTACCAGTCAGGAAATGAATTGTTTTTCTCCGAAGAGCAGCGTGGCCTAGCGGACAGAGCACGTGCATGGGAGTCAGAAGGGCCTGGGTTCTTATCTCAGCTCTGCCAATTTGCGGCTGTGTGGCTCTGGCCAGGTCACGTAACTTCTCTGTTACCTCATCTGCAAAATGGGGATTAAGACTGTGACTCCTATGTGGGACATGGACTGTGTCCAACCTGATTAGCTTGTATGTACCCCAGCGCTTAATACAGAGCCTCATGCAGAGTAAATGCTTAACAAATACTCTACAAAAAGTTTGAATGGGGATCTGAAGCAAGAGGGATTTAGGTTAGACAGACAGGGTGCTTTAAGAACCTGAAACAGAAGATGTCACCAAAGAGCAGATTTTACTACACAAATCTGGTCCTGTGCTGGGGGCAGTGATTTGGGGTGGGAGAATGAGGATAAGAAGGACACAGGTTATCAAGTGTCAACGGGCCAGAGAACCCCCAAAATGGGTCTTTTCAGCCCTGACTGGAAGCTCGCAGATCAAAAGATCAGAGACCAAGCACAAGTGCCTTCATGACATCGCCAAGATCCGCCCTTTCCTCTCCATCCAAACTGCTACCACACTAGAACGGTCACTCATCCTATCCCGACTAGATTACTTACTGCATCAACCTCCTTTATGATCTCCCAATTTCCTGCCTCTCCCCACTTCAGTCACTACTTCACTCTGCTGTTCGGATTATCTTTCTACAGAAACGTTCAGGGCATGTCAACCCCCTCCTCAAAAATCTCCAGTGGTTGCCTCTCAGCCTCCGTATCAAACAAAAACTCTTCGTTATTGGCTTCAGAGCTGTCCATCACTTTGAATCTTCTTACCTCACCTCCCTTCTCTCCTTCTACATCCCAGCCCACGCATTCCGCTCCTCGGATGCTAACCTCACTGTCCCTAGATCTTGCTTGTCCCACCATCGACCCCTGGCCCACATCCTACCTCTGGCCTGAAACTCCCTCCCTCCTCAAATCCACCAAACCACCACTCTTCCCTACTTTAAAGCCCTCTCGAAGAAGCACCTCCTCCAAGAGACCTTCCCAGACTAAGCCCCCTTTTACTCAACTCCTCCTCCCTTCCACATCACCTTGATTTGCTCCCTTTGCTCTTCCACCCTCCCTGCCCCACAGCACTTATGAATATATATATATATCTATAATTCTATTTATATTGATGCCTGTTTACTTGTTTTGATGTCTGCCTCCCTCCCCACCCCCGAGACTGTAAGCCTGGTGTGGGCAGGGATTGCCTCTCCTTATTGCTGAATTGTAATTTCCGAGCATTTAGTACAGTGCTCTGCACACAGTAAGCGCTCAATAAATACAACTGAATGAATGAATGAAAGAAAGTGATGCTCGGTGTCCAGCTCACACAACATCTCTTCCATCGCCCACTCTCTCCTTGCCACTGCTCCCGCCCCACAGGTTTCCAATGATGCCGAAGACTGAGGCTTTGGGATGGGGTATGAGCCAAAAACAGATGGGCTTTTTCTGGATTCACTTTCTGATCCTAAGAGGGAAATGAAGCTTTCTGTTTGAGACAGGATTTTATCCAGACTGGGGCTGATATGGAGGTCTTCTTCATCTTCATTCATTCAATAGTATTTATTGCGCGCTTACTATGTGCAGAGCACTGTACTAAGCTTAGCTAGAGTTCTAGGAAAGGAGGTCACCAGAGGATATGGTTACTTGAAACAAAATGGGAGGTACAACGGGGTAACAGAGGGAGAGAGAGAGAAGAAGAGAGACCAGGAGAGAGAGAAAGAGAGAGAGAGGAGAGAGGTAACAAAGAGAGAGAAAGAGAGAGAGGGAGAGAGGATATGGGTAACAGAGGGAGAAAGGAAAAGAGTGAGAGAGAGGGAAGCTAGAGGTAACAAGAAGAAAGAAACGGAGGGTGAGGGGTAGAGAAGGAGAAAACGAGGGAGGAAGGGATGGGGAGAGAGAAAAAAGAGTGAGGGAGGGAGAGAAAGAGAGGCAGAGAGAGAGTGAGAGACAGGGGTAAAAGAGGAAGAAAGAAAGAGTGAAAGAGGGAGGATAGGGTAAAAGGAGAAAGAGAAAAAGAGTGTGAGGGAGAGGGGGAGGGTGGAAAGGGGTAACAGGGAGAAAGAAAAAGAGTTAGTGTGAGAGAGAAGATAGAGGGAGGGAGGATGGGGTAAGGAGAAGAAAGAGAAAAATAGAGTGAGGGAAAGAGGGAGGGAGAGCTTGGGGGGGGGGGGGGGGGGCTGGGGGAGCTCCAGTTTCTGAATAATCTGGTTATACATTGCCCAGGGGCTCCATCAAGGGACTGAGGAAAGGTGAAAGGACCTGCAGGACCGAACACAGAAGCAAACTGTTCATCCCGGTCGGGCAAACCCTGTTTGGGCCTCCCGCATCCACGCCAGAGTTCACTTTTCAAACGATTCGGTTACAGTACCAGCCCTCCAGCTGTCTACAGCTGTGGACCTTCCAGCTCTCCACAGCTGGCTTTTCAGCTAGAGATGGCCTCTCGCTCAGGGTTCACAAGGAACAGATTGCTTCAGAGGCACAGGGGTGTAAAAAACCCGACACTAAAGGCTGCAATTGCTTCAGTGCCGGGTCCGTTTTGGGTCCTTTTATGCAACTTGAATAGAGAGAGTTACTGGAAATAATTCAATAGCCTTTTCCCTGGGGCGGTTTCAAAATGTTCTGTGTGTGTGTGTGTGTGTGTGTGTGTGTGTGTGAGAGAGAGCATGTGTATTTTACTAGAAGTGCCTATTCTGCACTATCTCTCTCTCCCTCCCTCTCTTTTTCTCTCTCTTCCCTCCACCCTTATCCCCCCGACTCTGTCCCCACCCCACCAAAACCATAGAAAAAACTCCTTCTAGAGTTTGAAACTCCCTCTTGGGTGGAAGAATGGGGTTAATGATCCCCCTCCCTCTTGAAAATGGACAGGAGTTGGGTTTCAGACCTCTGCAGGGCAGATCTCGTTGGGTTTGGCAGGAGATGATAACCAAATTAGAAAAAGAGCCCATTCTGATCCAAACACTCATCTGCGGCTGTAACCCGTTTTCACTGAAATCAGAGGCTGTGACCACCGCCCGTTCTAATCGGCATACACTGCAATTATTGATTTCTTGTTACGGTGTACGTGAAGCTGTCTCTCCCCGAGGGGCCTTACCCTGCCTAAAGAAGGGCTTTTTTCACCTATTAAATGCTTCGGCTGCCCTCAGCAACCACACTGCCAGCCGGCCATCTTCACCGATCGATCAAGCAATCGATCGATCGTATTTATTGAGCGCTTACTGTGTGCAGAGCACTGAAATGAATACAAAATGGTGGGGGTGCGTAATATACTTTGCTCTCAATTTCTCTGCTTCTCTCTCTCCCCGCTCTGCTTATTCCTCAACTAGTTGCAAACCTTTTTTTTCCTCTTCTTCTCTTTTCTTTTTCCCCTGAGCACTGGCTTCTGTCTCATGACACAGGCTCTCTCCTGCCAGCTTTCGGAGATAACGGCAGCCTTCTCTTGACTCCACTTTGTGAAGTCCACTCCACATTTAACTCTTCAAAGGCTAAAGGTTGTCCCGGGAGGCGGCAGCAGGGCAACCCGGGACCCGACCGCCCTAACACTCTACTATGCATCTTGTGCCCCCCAGCCAGACCCCGAATGATTCTAAGGCAGCATGGCCTAGAAAGGTAGTGTGGCCTAGTGGATAGAGCATGGGCCTGGGAGTCCAAAAGTCCTGGGTTTTAATCCTAGCTCCACCACTTGTCTGCTGTGACCTTGGCAAATCACTTCTCTGTGCCTCAGTTACTTCATCTGTAAAATGGGGATTGAGATTGTGAGTCTCATGTGGGACATGGACTGAGTCCAACTTGATTAGCTTGTATCTACCCCAGCGCTTAGTACAGTGCCTGGCACATAGTAAGCATTTAGCAAATACCATTAAAAAAAAAAGATGTCCTCTGGGTTTCTCCTCCTTTGTCCCCTGGGAGCAAGTAGGCTCAGGGCCCCAAACAAGAAGGACAGATTGGAGGAGTTGGCAGGAAGGACGAGAGGACTGTCTACCTCAGACCAGCATGGCCTACTGGATAGAGCACGGGCCTTGGAGTCAGAAAGACTCGGGTTTGAATGCCAACTCCACCACCTGCCTGATGTGTGACCTTGGCCAAGTCACTTCACTTCCCTGTGGCTCAGTTACATCATCTGTAAAATGGGGATTAATAATAATAATGTTGGCATTTGTTAAGCGCTTACTATGTGCAGAGCACTGTTCTAAGCTCTGGGAGAGATACAGGGTCATCAGTTTGTCCCACGTGAGGCTCACAGTTAATCCCCATTTTACAGATGAGGTAACTGAGGCACAGAGAAGTTAAGTGACTTGCCCACGGTCACACAGCTGACACGTGGCAGAGCTGGGATGCGAATCCATGGCCTCTGACTCCCAAGCCCAGGCTCTTTGTGTGACCCATGTCTGTGTTCAACCCGATTTGCTTGTATCCAGCCCAGCGCTTAGTACAACCCCTGGCACACAGTAAGCGCTTAATGAATCCCGCAGTTATTCTTATTGGAGTTGGGTAGTGCTGGAGTCTGGGGGGGTGCTGCAGACAGCATGGCTGTAGAGGGTGGAACCATGCCCCCCTCCACTGGCTAACCCTGGTTGGCCTTTGCCAACGGCTGTTTGCTGGGCTTTCAGCTTCACTCCTGTTTCTGCTTTTCATTTCGTTGTCCCTGCTCTTGCCTCACTCAGTGGAAAGAGATTCCTTTTTTCAAGCTCTGGTGGTGGGGAGAGAGGGAGGGTGAGCCAGGGAAACTGGCAGACACAGAACTATCAAGCTCCTCTAGAGTCTTGGTTTCTGCACACTATAGCAATAATAATAATAGCAGTTTTAGTAGTATTTATTGGCTTTCTCAATCTGCAAAATAGAACTAGGGAGGGGAGAAGTGGTTTCATTTATAATAATGATAATAAGTGTGGTATTCGTTAAGCGCTTACTATGTGCCAGGCACTGTACTAAGCACTGGGGTGGATACAAGCAAATCGGAACACGCTCCCTACCCCGCATGGGGCTCTTAATTCCTATTTTACAGATGAGGGAACTGAGGCACAGAGAAGTGAAGAGATTTGCCCAGGGCCACACAAGTGGCAGACCAGGGATTAGAACCCATAACCTTTTGACTCCTAGGCCCATGCTCTGTCCACTAGGCCACGCTGCTTCCCCTTTAGATTCTCTGCTCCTCGGGCCCCTCCACCAAAAGATTAGGGATTATTTCCTTTGAGATTAGGGATTATTTCATTTGCCACCCCACCCCTCTCCATCCCTCAATCTCTGGAAGTGGAGTTCCCTTTTCTCATCCTTGACTTCTAAATTGAGGCTTCACTGAGCCTATTTCTTATCTTGCTTCAGTGCACCAACTCCTCCCGACAATTGAATATCCTCTCTCTCTCCTCTCGGTCTCCCTCTCTCTCTGCATCTCTCTCCTTTCTCTCAATCAATCAGTGGTATTTATTGAAGCACTTGGGGGAGTACATTACAATTCAGTTCTTAGTCATGATCCCTGCCTACTAGGAGCTTACAGTCTAATAGAAGAGACAAACTCTTGCTCTTCAATTTGGACTAATCGATCCAACTCTAAATTTTAATTGGCATCCATGACTGCTCCTCACTTCGGGTCAGACCCAGACAGCATGATTGATTTATTTCTCAAATCTTCTCCTCAGGTCATTTGGGATCATTAGAACATTTTATTTTCGCCCCACCTTCAAGCCCACAGCACTAATGTACTTATTTTAAAATTACATATTATAAATTACTTATTCATAATATTTTGCCTCCCCTTCTAGACTATAACCTCATTTTGGGCAGGGAGTGTGTCTGCTAATTCTGTTGTACTGTACCCTTCCAAGCACTAGTGTAGTGCTCGATAAATACCAATGATTGATTGACTGATTGACCATATTCACCATCACCACCATCCTTTCAGCTCATTCTCCTCCACATGGCTGCCCAATTGTCTTCCTGAAGTGTCACTCAGAACATGATTCTCCGCTCCTTAAAACCCAGGTCCTCTGACTCTCTGGGCCAAGCTCTTTCTTCTAGGCCACACTGCTTCTCCCCTATTTCTGACTGCCGAAAACCGGTAAGCCATATCACTGGAGGTTTGCCTTCCTTGGGTCTTGAAATCAATCAGTGGTAATTACTGAGATCTTGCTCCATGCAGAGCACTTCACTAAGCATTCAGGAGACTACAGGAGAGTTAGTAGACACAGTCTCTGCCCATGAGGAGCTTGAAAGTTTGTGTCATTGGGCAGGGAATGTGTCTACCAACCTTATTTATGGTACACTCCCAACGCTCAGTACAGTGCTTTGTACACAGTAAGTGCTCAATAAACATGGATTGATTGATTGAAGGACATTTTCTATTCCATATTTTCTACTTTTACCCCATTTCAGGTCTCCATAGAGCTCAGATGTCCTACCCAGGAAGGGTGGGAGGTGATTAAAATTGCTTTGGTGTTCATGGTCTGACTGCATTTCAGGACCACAGACAAACATTAATGTAAATAAGTAATTTATAATATAAGACCAAGGTATGTATCTTTGGTCTTAATAATGATGGTATTTGTTAAGTGCTGCTATATGCCAAGTACTGTATTAAGCTCTGTAGACCATACATGATAATCAGATGGGGGTCAGTTTCTGTTCCACAGTGGGGAGGGAGAATGGGCATTTCATCTCTGACAGATGAGGAAACTGAGACACAGAGAAGTTAAGAAACTTGTCCAAGGTCGTACTGTAGGCAACTGGAGGAGCTGAGGCTAATACCCAGGTGTTCTGGCTCCCGGGCCCAGCCCTTTCCATCAGGCCACTTCTTTGGACTAGCTGTAAATTTATGGCACATTACTTGATTCTGAGAATTGGTTGTAATCATCTACCTGCTTTCTTGGGCCTGTGCTTCCAGAGCCAGTCATCAGTGAACAGAAGCTGCTGAAGGAGGGAGTCAAGGACCCTTGAGGCTGCTCTCAGCCTTTTGAGTTGAAATCATTTCTCAGAGCATTAGAATTGAATTCTGACTGCAGGTTCCAGACTCCCAATAGCATCTTTCCATAAGGCTGTGAAGAATAGCTTGATCAGAACTGGATCTAATACATAGCCCAGGTTGATTATTCTGTGGGGAATGGATCTGATGAACCCCTCCCATTCTGATATGGCCAGACACATCATCGTGGAGTAGACTTAGGACTTGATTAATGTTTCAGGGCCGCCAAAATGTTACCTCACCTGTAAAATGGGCATGACTGTGACCAACCTGATCATCTCATATCTTTCCTGGTGCTTAGTACAGTGTCTGGCATGTGGTAAGCGCCTAACAAATACCATTAAAAATATAAAAACTAAAAAGGTGTGTTGCAATCCTTTGGGGGGGGGGGTAAAAGATAAGATCCTTATCCTCAAAGAGTTTATAATCTAATGGGAAATAATAAAACAGGAAGGACTGTGGTTAAATATCAGGAAGAATGCCTTAGTCTCAAAAGCTGAGACTCTAAAGAGACCTTCATGAGTAGAGCAGATGATCCTTTATCTAAATGGGATGATTTAGGGTGATTTAGAAATGTCTGCCCAGAGGCAGGTGGTTGGACTTAATGCCCTTTGGAGGGCTCGCTTAGAATCAGCTCTCTGATCTTGATCCCAAATCTCCCAGAGGGCAACACTCAGACTCTTCTCCCATTCTCTCCACCTCCCCACAAGGAAACCCAGACACCCTGTAGCTTCTGTCAGAAAGAAGCTATCTCTAACTAACCAGCTTTAAATTCCCTCTTCCGTGCAGGATTCAGCATTCAAGATGGCCCCTCAGATCAGTCCCGTCTTCAAGGAACGTGAGTCCTTCAGGTCGAAATTCCCTCGTTGGGTCAGCGTGGGTCAGGTTACAATCCGGACCATGAGCCCGGCCAACTCCAGAGCCTCTACATTATTCTTGGATCAGCCAACACTCATTCTGACTGGCGTCTGGGAGAATGACGGAGGGGGCTGCCGGGAGAGACGCCCCCCCAACCCGAACCAGCGTTAAGCCCTCCAAGACTTTGGAACATCAAACGCGCTGGTCCCCCACCTTCCTTAATAACGTCCCCAGCAACAGCAACCGTGGCAGCGGCGGCCGTGGCTGCCTCCACGTAGCCGTTTCGGATTTGAGACTGTGCAGTCTCATTAAATTTGATGTGTCACAGAGGGCCCGGACATGTGAAAAGGAAGCCGCGGGAGCAGGAGTGAAGGTTGCCAGCTTTACTAAGGAAACGTGATTCACTACAGCTTTTCAAAATGGACGCCCCCTCAGGCTTCCTGCTTCATTGATTTTGTTTTCTTCCTCACAAGGAGCCCGTAAAGGCCCCCCCCTCACCCTTATTAACAGCTGTTTAAATTAGGAATTCGGTTTGATCAGGGAGACGGATACATTAGCGTTTTCTCGCTCAAAGAAAACCGAGAGAAGATGATTAAAGATGAAAGAATCGAAATGTCGGGTGCTGAAGACACAGTCAATGCTGCGTAGATCTGGGCCAGGCAGGGCAATGAACTAGTTTACCCAAATAATACACTTCTCCTTTTCCCTTATTCAGTATTCTCAAGCCTCCTCTTCTCTCAACTCTGAAATCACCATGCGGCAAAGAGAATTCACTGCCCAGTGAGGTGTGTGCTACGGCCAGCCGAGCCCGGGAATCGATGACCAAGATGGAGATTTCCAAGCCTCCAACACCGACCACTCGGAAGCAAACATCTCGGGATGGCCCTGGCCGCTCTGATGGTAAAAAGTGGTCAGCTTCCTGATAGCCACCCAGAAGCCCTGGTGGACCAGATGGGGGTCAGTTGGAACCACTGGGCCGAGCTGAGGGGAGACAAGGGTAAAGTTCTGAGACCAAGGCATAGGGAAGCAGTGTAGCTGAGTGGATAGAACACAGGTTCTAAGCCCAGCTTTGCCACTGCTCTGATGTGTGACCTTGGGTGAGTCACTTCACTTCTCTGTTCCTCACTTAGCCTCATCCGTAAAATGAGGATTAAGACTGTGAGCCCAGTGTGGGGCAATGAACTGTGTGAGAGTGGAGGGTGGAGACTCAAGTTCACTGCAAGGAGAAAAGCAATGGTAAACCTCTTCCATATTTTTACCAAGAAAAGTCCATGGATACACTACCAGAATGATTGCAGATGGGGAATGGGGCATTCTGGGAGAGATGTTTATGTGTCCATGGAGTCGCTATGGGTCGGAGAGAACTCAACAGCATAAGATAAGACCCCAGGGCTTAGTACAGTGCCTGGCGCATAGTAAGAGCTTAACAAATACTGCAATTATTAGTATTATTATTATTATTAGATGGGATCCCTGCCCACAAGGAGCTTACAGTTTACAGGGTATCCCCTCTGGCTGAAGCAAGTGATTCCCATGACCAGCAGGAGACCCTGACAATCTAGAAGGGGATACAGGCATTAATATAAATAAATAAGCTACTCTTTTGTTCATAAGTGCCGTGGGGCTGGGAGGAGGGATGAATAAAGGGAGCAAGTCAGGGTGACACAGAAGGGAATGGAAGAAGAGGAAAGAAGGGCTTAGGGAGGGAAGGCCTCTTGGAGGAGATGTGCCTTCAAAAAGGCTTTGAAGCAGGGGAAAGAAATTATCTGTGGGATATGAGGCGGGAGGGTGTTTCAAGTCAGAGGTAGGAGGAGGGTGAGAGGTTAGCAGCGAGATAGATGAGATCAAGAACAGTGAGGAGATTAACATGGCCTAATGCAAAGAGCACCTTCACTGTCGCCTATGCACTCGGATTAGTACCCTTTAAGTATTTTATATTCCCTTCCCCCTTCAGCCCCACAGCCCTTACGCACGTATCTGAAATGTTTTTTTAATATCTGTCTCCCCATCTAGATTGCAAGCTCCTTGTGGGCAGGGGACATGTTTACCAGACTCTGTGGTGTTGCAGTGTATTAGAGAAGCGGAGTGGCATAGTGGATAGAGAACGGTTCTGAGAGTCAGAAGGTCATGGGTTCTAATCGCCGCTCTGCCACTTTGCTGTGTGACCGCAGGTCAAATCGCTTCACTTCTCTGGGCCTCAGTTACCTCATCTGCAAAATGGGGATCGAGACTGTGAGACGGGGACTGTGTCCATCCTCATTTGTTTGTGTCCAACCTCAGCTCTCAGTACATTGCCTGCACATAGTAAACGCTTAACGAATACCGTAATTATTATCATTATTACTTTCCCAAGAGCTTAGTACTGAACTCTGCACCCAGTAAGTACTCAATAAATACATCGATTGAATGATTGATTGAGTGACCACCCCCCTCCACCCCAACTACCTGGGTTTCCAGTTCCAAACTGTTTGCCCCAAAGTCATGAGGTCTGGTCAGAACACAAGCAGCACAGATTTGCTCGAGATGGAACAAAGAGACGGCAAATTTGCCTTTGCTCTTCTGGCCAGAAATAGGCATCTGTGCCCTCTTGGAAGAGGCAGAGGGGCGTGAGGGAGGAAAAGAAAAAAACCACAAGGCAAACAAATGATCCTGTATGCCCCAAACCCAAACTCTCCCCATAAAATACAAAAAGCAAATGTCAAAACAAGAAGGAAAAGCAGTCAGCAGAGTTCTTCCGGATACCCTCTGGATTGTCTTGATTTGTGGCACCTGACTTGGGCTATGGAAAAAAATAAGAGTAAATCACCCACTGACGACTCCAGCATTTACGTTTGAAGTGAAAGAGGATGTCAACTCATTCTGTTCTGAGTTTATTTTCAAGGAAAGGGCACAAAAGAGGGCTCTTCCTGGAGCCTAAATCTTACTGTAAAAACCCCTCTGGGTCACAATCCATAAACCTTCTGCAGTCTGTTGGCTGTGAACCATCTTTGCAAAAGCCTCTTTCCCACAAAGGGGTCTCGGCACTTGAGAAAAATCTCAGAAATCCAGCAGGCGCCTCTTCCAACTGGATTTCAGTGAATTCTCCCTGAGTTTCACATTCTACAGAGAGTCCCCATATATACACATATTGCATGATAAGTAGGACTCCCCCGTCACAACCCCCACCCCCTACACATATACCCCTAGACCTTTTTCTAACAAAGCATTAAAGCATTCACACTTGGAGTCAGAGAAAGGGTTTAGTTCTTTCTCCACAGAGCAGGCAAGAGGCCAGAGACATATTTCAGCCACTTCTACACTAGACCATCCTTTCCCAAGAAACACGAGAACTAGATAAAGCATCAGGAAAATAAACGGTAAATTTAAAACCCCTGGCCTTTCCCGAAGAAGCCCGAGGAAGGATAATAGGGAGGGGTGAGCAAGAAGTTGGAGGTTCAGAACATGTAATGAGTCCCTCCTCGATGGAGTCTTGACAAATATTTTCCCTTCTCTATCGAGGGGCTGACGGACATTTTAAAGGAAACTAAATCCTTGCATTCTGAGAGGTTTCATTCCCTCAAACTCATCCAATTCTTGGTGCATAAACAGGCTCAGCTTCATAAAGGAAGGAATGAAATGAAGAAAATGATCCTGCCATCTGGATAAACAACACTCTGGCAGGGCTAGGTAGTAAGTTAGGCATTTGGGGAAGAAGTTGACTCCTGTAGGCTCTGTAGTGTTCTGGAATATAAGCCACTCTCAATCATCAGGGCTAATGGGGGGAAAATGGGCATGGTTATTTCCATCAATGGATAATACAAAACAGGGGCCTCAGCCTTATCAGGAGAGCACGGGAAAGCCGCCCTGAGATCTGTCTGGGTGACGGAGGGAGTGCACCCTGAATCACTAGTGCTAGGAGAAAGCCACTGTTGCGAACTGTAATGAAGGCGGATGAAGGTGGGGACTCGATCAGTCGTATTCACTGAGCGCTTATCATGCACGAAGCGCTGTACTAAGTGTTCGGGAGAGTACAGTATAACGGAGTTGATAGGCATGTCCCCTTACCGTCTAGAGGGGGAGACAGACATTAATATGAATGTATAAATTGCAGATAATTCATTATCTGCATGGGATACTGATATGATCTGTTAAGAGAGGGTGGTTTGCGGTTGGGGAGTGAATGATAATGGACAAAGTGAATAATCCACTCAGACTAACCACGTCTCCTCCAAGATGCCCTCCCTGATTAAGCCTTGCTTTCCCATACTCACCCTCCCCTCTGCCACGTACCCCTTAAGCGCTTTGATTCTCCCCCCGGCCTCACAGCACTTACATATAAATCCTTATACTTTATTATTTCCCTCTCTGTAATTGATTTTTTTGCCAGTCTCCCCGTGTAGACTGTAAGCATCTTGGGGGCAGGGATCATGTCTACCAACGCTACTGTACGGCACTTTCCCAAACACTTAATACAATGTTCTGCACATAGTAAGTGCTCAGTGAATACCACTGATTATCGAGCATTAATTCTAACCGCAAAACACCCAAGTGGCCTGGAAGAGTTAATGAACCTTGAAATGTGGCCAACAAGCTGCCAGAGCAAAGTTGGACAGAATTACGAAGAGCAAAGGAAAATCCCCAGAAACCTGAAGTTGCATTAAAGTCGGTGTCGCCACAGAATTGGAAGTGGGGAATTGAACTTTCCGTAGCCAATTTTCCATTAATACAGGCAGACGACCACGTCACAAAACTCCATTTTTTAGTTCATAAAAGGGTGTCCTTTTTGTGTGTCCTTTTTTTTGTCCATTTTTACTCACATAGACACCAAAAAGAATCAAGATCTTCTTCTGCCATCAATGCCAAGGCCCAAATGGTTGAGCCAATCAATCAGAGCAATGCTCTTTCTTTGATTCTTTTTCTGTTTATTTCCTCCCATATTTCTCCCTCTTTTCTCTGGTTCATTCCAGGCAGGGCTGCCCTACTCGTTCCTCTCTGGCTATACCCTTGTGGAATCGGACCCAAAGAAAAGCAGGACTTCTTGATGGCACTCAACCTGTTTCCCTGAGAATTACACCTGCTTTCTGTGGTAGACAATGGCATGCGGATACCCCAGTACCGTGAGGGTGAGGAGATGCCTTCAGGTGTTTGGTTGATTCCGAACTCTCGCTGGCATCACCTACAATTTTGGGAAGGTGAATTCATCCTCTGCCAGTTCCTCAACGGACAAATGTTTAATACTGATGAATTCACATTTTGTCAGAGTGCCAGAATGTCCACTTTAACAGAGAACACTTTGTTATGGTGTTTGTTAAGCTCTGACTGTGTGCCGGGCACTGTACTAAGCGCTGGGACAGATATAATTGGATTGGACACAGTCCCTGTCCCTCCTAGGACTCACAGTCATAATCCCCATTTTACAGATGAGGTAACAAACACAGAGAAATGAAGTGACTTTCCCAAGTTCACACAGGAGACAAATGGCAGAACCAGGATTAGAACCTCTTACTCCCAGCCATATTAACCAGCAAGGAGGTGTAAGGGCGATTCTTGATTATTTGTTCCATCACTGGTATTTATTGAGCACCATGTTCAGAGCACTGTACAAATGCTTGGGAGAGTACAATACAACAGAGTAGGTAGACACATTTCCTGCCCACAATGTGCTTACAGTCTGGATACAAGCGTACATCTGAAAGTGGAGTATCCATGTTTTGGATGATCCGTTGCAGATGTTCCCGTTTTCAACAAATGTGAACCTATCCTTGCTCCTCTCTGCCCCTAATCCTAGTGTAAAGACCTGTGTCAGCAGACCCCTTCTTAATCACCTCTCAGTTAATAAAAAGAATGAGCACCTTAGGGTTGAAGCATCATGAACCTGGGAGCCAGACGATCTGGGTTCCAAACCTGACTCTACAACTTGTTCGCTGTGTGACCATGGGCCAGTCAGTTAACTTCTCTGTGCCGGTTTCCACATATGTAAAATGGCGATCAAATCCTACTCCCTCCTACCTAGACGGTGAGCCCCATGCGGGACAGGGACTGTGTCCAACCTAACAACACTATATCTACCCCAACGCTTAGTATAATGCCTGGAACATAGTGAGCGCTGAACAAATACGATTAAAAACCCCAAACACCGTTAGAAAAATAAATGAAGGTACAGTACTCACCTCACCTGGGTAACAAGTGGTAGAAGCATTCCTTATGTACCTGCTTGGTGCAGAGCACTATACTAGGTGATTGGGAAATACAGGATAACAAAATGACACGTTCCCTGCCAACAAGGGGATTTCCCGCTAATGAGGGAAAGGAGCATCTAAATATTTGCAGCACCTTCAAAATGAACTGAGCAGGCAAACCCGACCTCTCTAGCTGTGGTGTCATAGCCAAACACCAAGGACAACTTGATGTATCTGGAGAATTAGGGACCTTGCTTGAGAAGCAGCGTGGCCTAGTGAATACAGCACGGTTCCAGGAGTCGGAAGGACCCGGAATCTAATCTCAGTTCCGCCACTTGGGCAAGTCAGTTCACTCCTCCAGGCCTCAGTTACCTCATCTGGAAAACAGGGATTCTGTGGGACATGGACTGGGTCCAAGCCCAGTGTCTAGCAGAGTGCCTCACATATAGTAAGTGCTTAACAGACACCATAATAATAATTATTATAATTCTTCAGGCCTCAGTTACCTCATCTGTAAAATGGAGATTAAGATTGAGAACCCCATGTGTGACATGGACTGTATCCAACCTGATTAGAGAAGCAGCGTGGCTCAGTGGAAAGAGCCTGGGATTCGGAGTCAGAGGTCATGGGTTCGAATCCCGGGTCTGCCACTTGTCAGCTGTGTGACTGTGGGTAAGTCACGTAACTTCTCTGTGCCTCATCTGTAAAATGGGGATTAACTGTGAGCCTCACGTGGGACAACCTGATTACCCTGTATCTACCGCAGCGCTTAGAAAATTGCTCTGCACATAGTAAGCGCTTAACAAATACCAACATTATTATTATTATTAGCTTGTATCTATCCCAGAATTTAGTCAGTGCACGTCACATAGTAAGCACTTAGCAAATAGTATACTAAAAAAAAAAAAGAGGGAAACAGGAGTGAAACAGAGTGCTGCACTTATTTCAGCCTCTGAAAAATCTCTCAGAAACAAGAGCCAGCCCTTTCTAGAGAAGGTGGGTGATTAAATACGATCAATCAAGTACGATCAGAGAAAGGCCGTGATTAAATATCCACAGGGTCCCAGGCACCAGGCCACACATAGGGGAGATTTTGCCCCTCCTCTCAATGGGGTAACATCCCTGGATCTCCCCAGAATTTGTGCTTTAAATGGGAAATTTAATCCCACCCACTCCACGGGCTTGTTCTGTGCGGTACCCTGCTCCATCGGCTCTCCCAGTCGTTTATAGACCTATCGTCCGCCTCTCTCCAGGCCAGAGGAAGTGAAGAATTGATCCATTAACTGGGAAGGGATCAATGAAGACAATCAATCAGGAAAATTCAGAATCCCCCTCCCCACCCACCACCTCTTTCCTCCAGCCTAGTTCCTGCGGCTGAACTATCCAGATAATTGCTTTAATTCTCACCCTCCCTCGACTTTTATAGATGCGGATATGGTGTTAGCCATGACAATCCAATCTCCCAACTCTCCCCACCTTCTCCCACCCACTCCCTCTCCTCCCGGCCCCACATGATCATGGCCGTTTCCAGGAAGAGTTCGATACGGTGATCTTTGAAAGCACAGGCCGAGGACCCAGAGCATGTCTGTTTATCAAGGCATTTGGGCCAGGAGCGGGAACGTGAAAAACGTCCTCCTAAGGCACTTTTCAGAGTTAACTCTTTCTGGGAGAGCTGGGGTATCGATCCAAGCAGCAGGCAGCCACCGTGCGACTAATGAAAATAACCCCTCCGTAGCCAGTCTGGTCACGATTCCTCTCAGACTAAGAACCTTCGATTTTTTCTGCAGTGCCTCCTCAAGATTAGACAGAGATGGGGGTGGGAGGGAAGGGGATGGGTTGGGTCTAAGCTTTATCCATCATCTTTTTTTTTTATTATTCTCATTGCTTTTATCATGATATATACTTTCCCGCAGCATTCCCTCTTACCCAGATCTCTAAATATCAAAGTGTCTCCCACAAAAGGAGATTAACAAAGACAACAGGTTACAAAATACATAAATAAGATGGGAAGATTGATCCACACTGTACAAAGGGACCCCTTGCTCACCACAGGGACCAAATCACAAATAATGAAGAGAAAAACCTGAAGTCGCTCACGTCGATAACAGTTATAAGATCAAGTGAACTTAAAACAAAGGCTGGGTCTAGAGAATGGGAGATGGGGTAGAGTAAAGTGGGTCTGTGGAAAGCAGGAAAGGTGATTTGACTCGTCCCTCTCGTTCACCCCACACATCCTATCCGTTACCAAGACCTGCCGGTTTCACCTCTACAATATCGCCAAGATCCGCCCTTTCCTCTCCACCCAAACGGCTACCTTACTATTACGGGCTCTCGTTATATCCCGGCTAGACTACTGTGTCAGCCTTCTCTCTGACCTCCCTTCCTCCTCTCTCGCCCCGCTCCGGTCTATTCTTCACTCCGCTGCCTGGCTCATCTTCCTGCAGAAACGATCTGGGCATGTCACTCCCCTTCTTAAACAACTCCAGTGGTTGCCTATCGACCTCCGCTCCAAACAAAAACTCCTCACTCTAGGCTTCGAGGCTCTCCATCACCTTGCCCCTTCCTACCTCTCCTCCCTTCTCTCTTTCTACCGCCCACCCCGCACGCTCCGCTCCTCTGCCGTCCACCTCCTCACCGTCCCTCGGTCTCGCCTATCCCGCCGTCGACCCCCGGGTCGCGTCCTCCCGCGGTCCCGGAACGCCCTCCCTCCTCACCTCCGCCAAACTGATTCTCTTTCCCTCTTCAAAACCCTACTTAAAAATCACCTCCTCCAAGAGGCGTTCCCAGACTGAGCTCCTCTTCCCCCTCTACTCCCTCTGCCATCCCCCCTTTACCTCTCCGCAGCTAAAGCCTCATTTTCCCCTTTTCCCTCTGCTCCTCCACCTCTCCCTTCCCATCCCCACAGCACTGTACTCGTCCGCTCAACTGTATATATTTTCGTTACCCTATTTATTTTGTTAATGAATTGTACATCGCCTCGATTCTATTTAGTTGCCATCGGTTTTTACGAGATGTTCTTCCCCTTGACGTTGTTTATTGCCATTGTTCTTGTCTGTCCGTCTCCCCCGATTAGACTGTAAGCCCGTCAAACGGCAGGGACTGTCTCTATCTGTTGCCGACTTGTTCATCCCAAGCGCTTAGTACAGTGCTCTGCACATAGTAAGCGCTCAATAAATACTACTGAATTGAATGAATGATTTTAAGGAATCTGGTTAGGATAAAATGTCTCCCCTCTGCTGCATGTCTGTCCAGGGATCTCAGCCATTGTTCAAATCAGTAAAGTAAGACCTGAAGGCCTGGATCAACTAATCGCTCAATCACTGGTATTTATTGAACACTTACTGGGTGCAGAGTACTGTATTTAACGCTTGGGAGAGTACAATACAATAAAGTTCGTGGACATGTTCCCTGGCTACAACGAGGCTACGATCTAGAACAGTCAGTCCCCTTCGAAGGACCTTGCCCAAGGTCACATAGCAGATAAGTGGCAGAGTTGGGATTAGAACCCATCACCTCTGACACCCAAACCGGTGCTCTTTCCACTATTGTTTTGTTTTGTTCTGTTTTGCTTTGCTGTCTGTCTCCCCCGTTTAGACTGTGAGCCTGTTGTTGGGCAGGGATTGTCTCTATCTGTTGCCGAATTGTACATTCCAAGCGCTTAGTACAGTGCTCTGCACATAGTAAGCGCTCAATAAATACTATTGAATGAATGAATGAATGACCCAGGAATTCCAAACAATAATCCTCTGCTCTCATCATCAGTCAGCATCACGGACTTGGAAGAGATCCCCAGAGCGCATCTCCTACATCCTACCTCCAGAAAGGAGGACTCCAAATCTTCCCAAATCAGATGGTGTCTTCTACCTCTATTGCACCCAAATGTTTACAACAGTGCTCTGCGCATGGAAGGCACCCCCAAAATCCTACTGATAGATTGACATTTGTCTATCTGGTTGGTCTGCAGGGTCCGTTGTTCCAACAACCATTAGTGATGGGAAATTTTTTTCCATATCTACCACCTCTACTGTACTCTCCCAAGTGCTTAGTACAGTGCTCCACACACAGGAAATGCTCAATAAATACCATTGATTGATTGATATGTAAAGTAAGCACTTTAGAAATACCAATACTCCTAGTAGATAGGAATTGCTACTACCGGTACTTACTACTAGTATTTCTCTAAACGGTTTTGTGCCCCCTCTCCTTTCCTCCTTTACCACAACCGCCAGCCATTCACTCTCTGATGGCCACTCCCTCTCTGCCCTCAAATGCACTCAAGTCTTTCTATCCGCCAAAAAACCTTCGCTGGACACCCCCCAATCCACCTCGCCAAACCATCCAGCTACCTCCTCATCTCCCTCTGCCCATTCCTTTCCAAACTCCTCAAACGGGAAATGTCACTTGTCGGTGAACATAAACCCTTTGGGAATGGCTAGGCTTCTTGCACTGGTCATAATTAAAGGATGGGGTGATAGAAACGTTTGGAATATTCCAGTTTAATGACAATTTCGAATGAGCTGAGTGCACTGATTTTGCTCTACATCTTGGTGGAAAACAAGAGTGTTCCCTGAGAGCTTGGTGATTGAGGGGTGGTTTTCTTTTACAACTCCTTTTAGCCCCTGCCCCGCAGACCATGGGGGCCATCTCCTTGCCCCCTCTTACCTCACCTCGTTACTCTCCTACTCCAACCCAGCCCGCACACTTCGCTTCTCTAATGTCAACCTTCTCGCCGTACTTCGATCTCCTCTATCTTGCCACCAACCGCTCGCCCACAACCTGCTTCTGGCCTGGACCGCCCTCCTTCCTCATATCCAACAGACAGTGACTCTCCCCCACTTCAAGCCTTATTGAAGCCACATCTCCTCCAAGTGGCCTTCCCTGAATGAGTCCCCATTTCCTCTTCTCCCCATCCCTTCTGCATCGCCCTGACTTGTTCCCTTTATACATCTCCCCTCCCAGCTCCACAGCCTTTATGTACATAGCTGTAATTTATTTATTTATATTAACACCTGTCTCCCCTTCTAGCCTGTAAGCTCGCTGTAGGCAGGGAACGTGCCTACCGACTGTGGAACTGTATACTCCCAAGCGCTAAGTACAGTGCTCTGCATATAGAAAGTGCTCAATAAATACTGACCGATTGACTGACAACTAGATAAGTCCCTGCCTTTGCCCCTGGTTCAGACTCCGAGAAGGCTCCTCCCTTCAGCTACCCAGCCATCCGTGCCTAGAGCCCGACGCTGCTTGGAGCTCATTAAACCCTTCGGATGAGGCTCCGAGGGTTAGAGAGACCCCCACTCACCGCTGATTGTTACACCAGGTAAATACTCGGGAAGCGTGACTGGTGAAGGGCAAAATACTCTATTCATTTAATATTCTGGATGAATAGTGAATTAGTCTAATCACATTAGCTATTCTATTCATTTATTAGCCGAGAGTGATTAGAAGTGAATAGCTGTTTAAAAAAAAAAAAAAAACGGCTCCCGTTGCAAAAATTAGACTTCTCCGGTTTTATTATGTTTATTTTCAGGATGTAATTGTCTGCAGCTCTCTGGGAGGAAGGTCCTCATTACTGCCCCTCCCCGAGGCCTTCAAGGATCCGGGCGGGCTTGGTCCTTTCTAACGGAAAGCACTGGCATTGGGTTATCCTGGCATTCCCATCTTGGACAACCGGAAACAGGAAATGGGGTCAGAGACATGATGCTACTGAATGTCCCCCTGGTGGAGAGAGGGTCTAATAAATAATAACAACTGTGGTATTTGTTAAGTGCTTACTATGTGCCAGGCACTGTACTAAACACTGGCGTGGATCCAGGCAAATGGTATTGGTCACCAGTCCCTGACCTACGTGGGGCTGACAGTCTCAATCCCCATTTTACAGATGAGGGAACTGAGGCACAGAGAAGTGAACTACCCTAGGTCACACAGCAGACAAGTGACAGAGTAGGGATTAGAACCCATCACCTTCTGACTTCCAAGCCTGTGCTCTATCCACTACATCAGACGGGAAGGCCACCCCAGTCCAGGGATCTGCCTCTGGCAGTCACCCGAAAACTTGGAGACATTGTGCGGCGGATGCTACCCATTAGACTGTATACTCATAGTGGGCAGGGAATGTTTAGTACAGCATGGTTCATTCCACAAGTGCACACTCTCATAAACACGAAACCCCATCACATCTCTTTATCCTCTACTGTTTCCCCTCACCCATAACTTACTCACTTCACCCTCAAGCCCACAGCACTTATGTCCATATCTGTAATTTAATTATTTATATCAATGTCCATCTCCCTCTCTAGACCATAAGCTCATTGTGGGTAGGGAATGTATCTGTTTATCGTTATATTGTATTCTCCCAAGAGCTTAGTGTTCTGCACACAGCAAGAGCTCAATAATACGATGGACCGACTGACGGAAGGAAGTGGAGACAAAGGCCAGCGGAACACGGCTGGCCCGTGGGGAGAGGCAATTGTCTCTGGGCCTCTGAGCTCCAGGGAGGCGGGGAGAGGGAGGGAGACTCATCTTGGCCAGGTAGGAGGTTTCTGGCAACGAGGGAAACGGATCGATGCAAAAGCCATTTGCTGATTTTCAAAAATACATAGATCTTGTTCAGCCCATCCTGAGAGAGGAGGAGAAGCTGGGGATTTATGGATGATGAGTTTCCAGAGAGACCTTCAGGGATAGATAACCTGCCAGAGGGTTGAGGGAGAGGGGTGGGGGAAGGGGTGGATTTTCAGACAAGAACATGGTGTGATGGAGCAAGCAGAGAAACTGGCGGGTGAGGAGGCGGATGAGGAGTCAGTGAGTAAGGAATGCTGAATACCCAACTAATGCCCAGCCCGGTCTGGGAGCTGAGGGGAATTACTGAGGAAGTATCAGACCAAATGGAAGGAGGTATCATCATCATCACTGATGGTATTTATTGAGCACTTACTGTATGCTGAGTACTGTACTAAGCACCTGGAAGCGTACAATATAACAGAGTTGGCAGACATATTCCCTGCCCACAGCGAACTTGCAGTCGAGAGACTAGTCAAACGCTTCGAACCCCAACCATAGAAAAATGCAACCATAATGATTACCTAGATCTCTTCTATCTCACTGCCGTCTTCTGGCCCACGTCCTGCCCCTAGCCTGGAACTCCCTCCCTCTTTATATCTGACATACGATCGCTCTCCCCACCTTCAGAGGCTTATTCGATCGATCAGTCGATTGTATTTACTGAGTGCTTACTATGTGTAGAGCACTATACTAAGCGCTTCAGAGAGTACAATACACCACAATTAGCAGACACATTCCCTGTCCATAAAGAGCTTACATGAAAGTCTATCTCCTCCAAAAGGCCACCTCTGACTAAGCCCTTATTTTCTCTTCTCTCGTACCCTTCTGCGTCACCCTTCCCTCAGCCCCATAGCACTTATTTATGCACCTGTCATTTAATTTATTTATTTATATTAATGTCTGCCTCTCTAGACTGTGAGGTCACGGTGGACACACACCGCTTCTACCAATTCAGTTATATTGTACTCTTCCAAGCACTTAGGATAATTGGCTGCACACCATAAGCACTCAATAAATACGATCGATCGATCAATTAGCGATGATAATTAAGGGTTAAGCCCTGGGGTAGCTACAAGGTTATCAGATGAGGCACAGTCCCCAACCCACTTGGAACTCACAGTCCATCTTATTTTACAGAAGAGGGAATTGAGACCCAGAGAGGTTTAGGGACTCACCCAAGGTCACACAGCAGAGCGGGGACAAGAACCCCATTCTCCTATCTCCAGGTCCCATGCTCTCGTCAACGTGCCGTCAAATCCAAGCTCTAGCCAAGAGTTTAGGGGCTGGGAAGACATCCTGGAGGAGGTGAGTCTCTGGCAAAGGTTCAAAAGGGAGAAAGCTCGGTAAGCTTTGGCCGTGAGCTGGGGCTGAGCAGTTGCTGGATGAATTAGCCAAGAATTAAAGACATGAGATCTACTCGGACAGGCCCTAATACGAGTGGAATTTTGCTCTGCACTGCCTCTGAGCTTTTCTTCCTGGATTGTTACTATCACTGGTTAAATCGCTCGTCAAGCGGTTTAGTCCAGTGCTCTGCACACCGTAAGCGCTCAATAAATACGACTGAATGAATGAAATGAAGGGCTAGTGTGGACTTGGGTGAAGATTCAAGAATATTAAAAAGGTTTGGTGGAGGACAGAGTTTTTTTTCACTTGAAAAGTCTCACGTGCACAGCCACAATCAGTCGCCCGATCACATTCATTGCTCTGTACTAAGTGCAGAGGACTGTACTAAGTGCTTGGGAGAGTACACTCTAAGACAGCTGGTAGACGCTCCTCCTGCCCACAGTGAGCTTACCATCTAGAGGGGGAGACAGACGTTACTATAAATACATTACAGATATCTCCCTAAGTGCTGTGGGGCTGAGGGTGGGGTGAATTCATTCAATCGGATTTATTGAGCACGTACTGTGAGCAGATCACTGTAGCAAGCATTTGGGAGACTACAATATAACACTAAATGAAGAGAGGAAATGAAAGTGATTAAGGAGTGCAAATCCAAGCACAAGAATGAGGGAGCCCACACACACACACACACTGCATTTGGAGTGACCACGTGTGTATTTTTCCACCCGTATTAGTGTGTATCTGTGGGTGAGCGTGTGTGTCCTCGGCGTTGTGCGTTCCGAATAACCCACAAAGCTTATCTCCCTCGTTCCCTTCCAAAACTCCCTCGCCGCAGTTCACAGCAGATGTAAAGTGCACTCTTGGAACCGGTCCAGGTTCCCTTTGCGAGGAGATCCAAGCGCTCGGTATTTCCCGCACGGAGCGGGATGCTTGGGCTTGGCCCGGTGCCAACGGCCCTCCCCCTTCTCCCCAGCCCCCGGGGGCCCCCCGAAAGGGCTGGCAGCCCGGGCACTGGGGTGGGCGGGCCTTCCCGGGCGCTCCAGGCCTTGAGCTCTCCATGTTCCACTGGGCCTCTCTTCGGCCCCCAAGACAAAGCCGCCCGCTCACCCGGGCCGTCGGCTTTGCCTGCCCTTCTGCTCCCCCTGGAGTCCCAGCTCAGTTCAGAGGCAGGAAGTTCAGACCCCCTTCTCCCTGCCGCTGGAAGAAATCTCCAAGTTCATCCCTCTACCTGCAAGACAAGCACCTCCCCCCAGTAATAATAATAATAATATCATTATATGACGATGAGACCGTTATTATCATAGTACTTGTTAGGCACTTACCGTGTGCCAAGCACTGTTTCTAAGCGCTGGGGTAAATACAAGTTAATCAGGTTGGACACAGTCCCTGTCCCACATGGGGCTCACGCTCTTAATCCCAGTTTTACAGATGATGGAACTGAGGCCCGGAGAAGGGAAGTGACTCACCCAAGGTCACACAGCAGACACGCAGAGGAGCTAGGCCCATCTTTAAGCCACGCTTCTTCCCTTCTGCTATATTTCCTCTTCCAGAGGGCAGAGGGAGACCTTCCCATGAAGAGACTAGGGATTCTCAGCTGTTTCTGGACAAACAAGATAGCTCGGGAGTCAATCAATCAATCAGTGGTATTTCTTGAGCACTGAACTGTGTGCAGAGCACTTCACTTAGCAATTACGAGAGTACAACAGTAGAATAGATAGATAACATCCCTTGGCCTCTAGGACCTTAAAGTAGAGAGAGAAACCTGGACTTTCTCCCTTTCTTAGATTTGCATACATTACTCATCAGTCAATATGCTTCAGGTGCAACTAGCCCAAAATTAAATTTACCTGCTCTGAACCTTAGGAAGTTTATTTCAATGTGGGCAGGGAATGCATCTGCTAATTCTGTTGCACTGTACTCTCCTACATGTTTAGTACAGCGCTCTATACAGAGTAAGTGCTCAAAAAATACCATTGATTGATCGATTGATTCTTTAGACCATCAAGAAGGATGTGGAAAAATTCAAACGCAGTATGTCCAGGATCATCATCATCATATTGATGGCATTTATTGAGCACTTACTCTGTGCAGAGCACTGTATTAAGCCCTTGGGAGGGTACACTACAAAAGAATTAACAGAAACATTCCTTGAAGACAAAGGCTGTGTCTTCAATCTATTACACTCCCAGTTGCCTAGTAAGTGCTCTTCTCAATGAATAGTATTTATGCTTAGCGATGATGTTAGAGGAAACAGCATGGCCTAGCGGAAAGAGGAGTCCTGGGTTCTAATCCTAGTTCTGCCCCTAGCCTTCTGTGGAAACTTGGGAAAGTCACTAAACATCTCTGTACCTCGGTTTCCGCAACTGTATAACACTTGTTTCTCCGCTTCTTTAGTGTGAGCCCCTTGTGGAACAGAAATTACACCTTACCATATATCTTGTATCTACCCCAGTGCTGAGCACAGTGCTCGTCCCATAGCACTTAACAAATACCATAATTACAATCCAGGTTTTCTTAAACATAATTTTTTATGGCATCTGTTAAGGGAGGAATGTGTCATTTTATATTGTACTCTCCCAAGCGTTCAGTACATGCTCTGCACGTAGTAACTGCTCAATAAAGAAAATTTATTGTTGTGGCATAGGGACTGGGTCCAACCAGACAAGCCTGTGCCTACCCCATCACTTAGTACAGTGCACGGCACTTAGGAGGCGCTTAACAAATACCAGAAAGAAAAAGAATTGAGCAGCAGGTGAAAAACCTTATGAAACACTACTGTTTTAAAAGAGCCACCATCCAGTGCCCGATACCAATCTTTTTTCTCTCCCTGTACTGCCAGTGTGGTGTGTTGAATGTGGATGTCTTCGAAGGGGTCATGTTTAAAACAGGCAGAAATACATATGGTCGGATGGTGTTTATATCTACATAGAGGCTTACATAAATATGCCTCATGTATATAAACCAGTAAAGACACTTGGAGCCTGGAGTCTGGACGGTTCTATATAAATGTAAATTATGCACCAAAAGGAGCATAAAAAATTCTGGATACAAATGTGAGGTTCGTGCCTCTGTTCATCTGGCTACTACTGGCTGCTCCGGTCCGAGACGCATTTCTGGCACTTTGGGAACCACTCCAGCTCAGAGGGAGAAGCAGGATGGTCTAGTGGGTAGAGCCGGGGAGTCAGGAGGACCTAGATTCCAATCCTGGCTCCGCTATGTGCATGCTGTGTGACCTTAGGCAAGTCACTTCACTTGCCTGTGCCTGAGTCACCTCATCCGAAAAATGGGGTTGAAAACTGTGAGCCCCATGTGGGACATGGAATGTGTCTAACCTGATTAGCTTGTATATCTACCCCAGCACTTAATGCTTGGCACATGGTAAGCAATTAATAGTAATAATGATAATAGTATTTGTTAAGCGCTTACTATGTGCCAGGCGCTGTTCTAAGCGCTGGGGTGGCTACTAGCAAATCGGGTTGGACACAGTCCCTGTCCCACATGGGGCCTACCGTCTTAATCCCCATTTTCCAGATGAGGTAACTGAGGCCCAGAGAAGTGAAGTGACTTGTCCAAGGTCACGTGGCGGACAAGCGGCAGAGCCGGGATCAGAATCCAGAACGTCTGACTCCCAGGCCCGTGCTCTGTCCATTAGCTTCTCTGCTTCTCAACTAACAAATACCCATTAACAAAAAAAAAAAGAATCAGCAAGTCAGAAGTCCTGGATCAATGATAACAGTAGCATTCAGCGAACCCCTGCTGGACACAGGGCACTCAACTGTCCACCTATTGTGTGCAGAGCACTGTACTGACTGCCTACTGACTGCCAAGCGCAGTACTATGTATGTGTTATATGCAGAGCACTGTACTGAGCACCGGGCATTGTTCTGGAAGGCCAATTCAAACAGAGGACAGAACTGGGAGTGTAAAGTAAGTTCGTTGTGGGCAGGGACTTCGCCAACCGACTCTGTTGTTCTGTACTCTCCCAAGCACTTAGTATGGTGCTCTGCACACAGCAAGAGCTCAATAAATACGGTTGGATGATTGACAGAGCACCAGATGGCCCTCCTCCTGGGTGCAAAGCACTCTACTGAGTGTAGACCACTGAATGGGAGTCTACTCTGTGCACAGCACTGTAGTAGGTGCTTGGGAGCCTACATTAGAAGTAAAACTTTGCAATCCTTATAATCTAATTGGGAAGACAGAGTGCAGTGAATGCAAATCTCATATCAACAATCGGTAGCAATATAAGAGAGCGGGACAAAATGATAAGCAGCACAGTCCTGTGGCTGAAGCACGGAGCTGGGAGCCAGAGGACCTGGTTTCTAATTCGGGCTCTGCCACCTGCCTGCTGTGTGACCTCGGGAAAGTCACTTCGCTTCTCTGTGCCTCGGTTTCCTCAAGTGCATAATGGAGATTCAATGCCTGTTCTCCTTCCTACTTAGACTATGAGCCCCTTGTGGGACAGAGACTGTGTCCATCCTGGTAAACCGAGAACAGTGCTTGGCACTTAGTAAAGGCTCAACAAATACCATAAAAAACAGATGCGGGCAATTGAATATAAGAACCATAAATAGGTAATGCTAACAATGGTATTTGTTAATCACTCACTGTGGGCTAAACACTATACTAAGCACTGGGGTAGTTGCAAGATTATCACGTCCCGCATGGGGCTCACATTCTTTGTTGAGAAGCAGCGTGGCTCAGTGGAAAGAGCCCGGGCTTGGAGTCAGAGGTCATGAGTTCGAATCCCGCCTCGGCCACTTGTCAGCTGTGTGACTGTGGGCAAGTCACTTCACTTCTCTGTGCCTCAGTTACCGCATCTGTAAAATGGGGATTAACCGTGAGCCTCCCGTGGGACGACCTGATTACCCCGTATCTACCCCAGCGCTTAGAACAGTGTTCTGCACATAGTAAGCGCTTAACAAATACCAACATTTTTTTGTTTGTTTGTTTGTTTGGAAGGGGTATCGGTATTGAATCCCATTTTGCTGATGAGGGAATTGGGGCACAAAGAAGGTAAGTGACTTACTTGCCCAAGTCCACCCAGCAGGTAGGTGCTGGAGCCGGGATTAGAGTCCTGGTCCTCTGACTCCCAGGCCGGGGGTCTTTCCATTAGGCCCGAGAGAAACCGGAAATGCCTCTTGGTGGAGGTGGTGTCTTGGAAGGCTTTGAAATGAGGAGGGGAGTCTTTTGGTAGTTTCAAGTGGAAAGGAGTTTCAGGCAAGAGGAAAGACAATAATAATAATAATAATGTCGGTATTTGTTAAGCGCTTACTATGTGCAGAGCACTGTTCTAAGCGCTGGGGGAGACACAGGGGAATCAGGTTGTCCCACGTGGGGCTCACAGTCTTCATCCCCATTTTACAGATGAGGGAACTGAGGCACAGAGAGGTTAAGTGACTTGCCCACAGTCACACAGCTGACAAGTGGCAGAGCTGGGATTCGAACTCATGAGCCCTGACTCCAAAGCCCGTGCTCTTTCCACTGCGCCACGCTGCGGTTCAGGGGAAAGAGAAAGAAGCATGGCCTAGTAGAAAGCGCCTGGATTCTATTCCCAGCTCTGCCACTTGTCCGCTGTGTGAACTTGGGCAAGGCACTTCACCTATCAGTGCCTCAGTTTCCACAACTGTCAAATGGGAATTCCGTTCTCCCTCCTACTTAGACTGTGAGCCCCATGGGGAACAGGGACTGTGCCCAACCTGATTAATTTTTATCTACCCCGACTCTGAGTACAGCCTCTGATAGATAGTTAGTGCTTCACAAATACCATAATAATAATAACGGCATTTAGCAAGTGTTTAACAAGTACCATAATTACGATTATTAAGAGGATCAAGAGGGAAATACAGCTAGGAAGTTAGCTGAGACTCTTCCTCTTCTCCTATCCCACCCACACCCTCTCCCACCTACCCCTTTTCCAACCTCCCGCATTTCCACGTCTCCGCGGCCCCTGCCCTTTTCTCACCCACAGCCCCCAACCAGGAGGAGTCAGGCAATTGGACACTTTCCAAGCTGTTCCCTAGGCTGAACCCAAATAGTTGTTTCAGAGCTAGCGGTGTAACTTAGCAGAAAGAGCGTGGCCTGGGAGTCCGAGGGCCTGGATTCTAATTCATACCTGCTATTCATTCCTTCAATAGTATTTATCGAGCGCTTACTACGTGCGGAGCACTGGACTAAGCGCTTGGAATGTACAAATCGGTAACAGATAGAGACAGTCCCTGCCCTTTGACGGGCTTACAGTCTGCTATGTGACTTTGAGCAAGTCACTCGGTGTCCCCGGGCCTCAGTTTCCTCATATGCAAAGTGGGGATTGACTACCTGCTCTCCCTCCTTCTGGGACTGTAAGCTCCTTTAGACAGTAAGCTCATTTTGCGCGGGGAACGTTTTTACCACCTCTACTGTAGTGAACTCTCCCAAGGGCTTAATACAGTGCTCTGCACACAGTAAGTGTTCAATTAGATTAGATTGACTGATTAGACCGGTGCAGGAAAAGGATTGTGCCTGACCTGATTATCTTCTGGACTGTAAGCTCCTTAAGGGCAGTAAAGTGTTTGTATATTGTTGGGTCACTGTGTCCTAAGCAGTCGATTCAATGCTCCGCACATAGTAAACGCTCGATAAATACGATCGATCTTGTATCTACCCCGGTGTTCGATAAAATGCTTGGCACATATAAAGTACGGAACAGACGCCGTTATTACTATTTATCATTATTATTATTATCATTGTTATTATTGTCGTTCGAGGGAAAACGAAGCATTCAGAGTTGATGGGAAACGCACAACTCCTGCTAGCGATCGCATGCCGCTTCTCCCTTCTACCTGGGGCTCGGTACGAATTCCAAGAATTAGCTTCCAGTTGAAGTATCAGTTGAATTGGGTTACATTAATTCAAGAGGGTTTCAGTAGGCTGAGAGAGTAAGTCATTGTGTGTGTTCGCTGGGAAAGATCTCCACCTGCTACTTGAGAACACGGGAGAACCTCTCAGACTATTTTGATAAGCAACAGAGCTAATTAGGCTGCGGAATTCAAATAGTAATTAATTTGGAACATTTTCTTCTTAGAGAAGGGGGAACTGGAGGCTGGGAGGGAAAATGGGACCTAATGATTTCACTAAGGGCCAGCTAAGAGGGCAACTATCACTCTACCTTTCGGACCTGAACGTTTGGCAGGTGGGGGCTGGATATGTTCAGTCCCTATGTCCCCACTCCTCGAGGATCTCCGTGTGGCCCAGTGGATAGAGCATGGGCCTGGGAGTCAGAAGGACCTGAATTCTAGTCCTGGCTCCGCCACGTGTCTGCTGTGTGACCTGGGGCAAGTCACTTCACTTGGATTACCTCGTCTGTAAAATGGGGATTAAGACTGTGAGCCTCATAATAATAATAATAACGTTGGTATTTGTTAAGCGCTTACTACGTGCCGAGCACTGTTCTAAGCGCTGGGGTAGATACAGGGTAATCAGGTCGTCCCACGTGAGGCTCACAGTTAATCCCCATTTTACAGATGAGGTAACTGGGGCACAGAGAAGTGAAGTGACTCGCCCACAGTCACACAGCTGACAAGTGGCAGAGCTGGGATTCAAACTCATGACTTCTGACTCCCAAGCCCGTGCTCTTTCCACTGAGCCACGCTGCTTCTCATGTGGGACGGGGACTGTGTCCACCCTGATTTGCTTCTATCCACCGCTGCGTTTAGTACAGTGCATGGCACATAGTAAGCGATTAACAAATACCACGCAATGATTGTTACTATTATTATGATCCACTTCCACATCAAACAGAAACCCTTCTCATCAGTTTTACGGCACTCAATCGCCTTGCCCTCTCCTAATTACTTTGCTGATTTTCTATTAATAGCAACAATAATAATAATAATAGTGCTATTTGTGAAGCACTTACTATTTGCCAAGCACTCTTCTAAACACTGGCACTGTTGTGATAGAACCCAGCATGCTTATTTTGCTTTTCTAATGTCAACCTACTTCCTGTACCTCCGTATCATAATAATGTTGGTATTTGTTAAGCGCTTACTATGTGCCGAGCACTGTTCTAAGCGCTGGGGTAGATACCGGGTACCGGTTGTCCCACGTGAGGCTCACAGTTAATCCCCATTTTCCAGATGAGGTAACTGAGGCCCAGAGAAGTGAAGTGACTTGCCCACAGTCACCCAGCTGACATGTGGCAGAGGCGGGATTCGAACTCATGACCTCTGACTCCCACGCCCGTGCTCTTTCCACTGAGCCACGCTGCTTCCATCTTGACATCGACCCCTCGCCCTTGTCCTGCCTCTGGCCTGGAACTTCCTCCTCCTTCAGATATGACAGATATGGCCATCACTCTCCCCGTATTCAAAGCTTTATTAAAATCGCAACTCCTCCAAGAGGCCTTCCCTAACGAATATTTCATTTCCTCTACTCCTTCCCAATCAATCAATCAATCAATCAGTCGTATTTATTGAGCACTCCCCGTGTGTTGAGCACTGCACTAAGCGCTCGGGAGACTACGATATAACAACAGAGTTGCTAGACGTGTTCCCTGCCCACAAGTTAACAACCAGGGGGAATTTAGAGTCTCTACCTCAGTGCCTGGCACAAAACAATGACAAATACAACCGGGAAAAAAAAAAAATCCTTTGACAGGTCTAGGTCTAATTCCCACTTGTATATTCTTTCCTGACACTTAGTAGAGTGCTCTGCACACAGGAAGTACTTAATAAAAACGTTTCCATTCCTGCTATTACACTCTTCCTTGCTCAAGAGCCTCGGTGTGCTCTTCGCAGGTCCACCTGAAGTCGGAGCATCATTTGAGCCGACCAACTGGTAGCCACAGCGGAGGGTAGCTTGTTGCTGAAAACTCTGAAATTCAGTCAATCGGTCAATTGTATTTATTGAGTGCTTACTGTGTGCAGAGCAGTGTGCTAAGCACCTGGGAGAGTACAGCGTGGCTCAGGGGAAAGAGCACGGGCTTTGGGGTCGGAGGTCATGAGTTCGAATCCCAGCTCGGCCACTTGTCAGCTGCGTGACTGTGGGCGAGTCCCTTCACTTCTCTGTGCCTCAGTTACCTCACCTGTAAAATGGGGATTAAGACTGGGAGCCCCACGTGGGACAACCTGATTCCCCTGTGTCTCCCCCAGCGCTCAGAACAGTGCTCAGCACATAGTAAGCGCTTAACAAATACCAACATTATTAGTAATAATGATAATAATGGTGGTATTTGTTAAGCCCTTACTATGTACCAGGCACTGTATTAAGTGTTGGGGTGGATATAAGCAAATCGGGTGGGACACAGTACCTGCCCCACATGGGCTCACAGCCTTGATCCCCATTTTAAAGATGAGGTACCCGAGGCCCAGAGAAGTGAAGTGACTCGTCCTAGGTCCCACAGCAGACAAGCAATAGAGCGGGGATTAGAACTCAGGTCCTTCTGACTGCCGTACTCCGTCCACTAGGCCATGCAATATAACAGACACATTCCCTGCCCACAGCGAGTTTACAGTCTAGGGTGGGAGTCAGACATTAATATAACCGGGCACAAAAGGACCTGGCACCCTATGGGAACCGGATGGGGGATAGGGCAGCTGGAATCTGGACTCTCCAGTGTCAGGCCGCACGACTGACCAAACTACCTGTGATGTCTCCGTCAATTCAGATCTGGATTCCTGGACCCAATCAGGATCAGAGAGACCTAATAACGAATCAGTCAATCAATCGATCGTATTTATTGAGTGCTTTCTGTTTGCAGAGCATTGTACTAGGCGCTTGGGAACTCTTGGGACTCTCATCCAGCCCCCTCCCGGACTTCTTTTAATGGTATTTGTTCAGCACCTTCTACTCGCCAGGCATTGTAGAACAGTGCTTTGAACATAGTAAGCGCTTAACAAATACCGACATTATTATTATTATTATTGTAGAGAACAAGCGTGACTTAGAGAAACATCGTGGCTCAGTGGAATGAGATGTTCATCCCCTTGATTCTATTTATTGCTATTGTTCTTGTCTGTCCGTCTCCCCTGATCCCCCTGTGTCCACCCCAGCTCTTAGAACAGTGCTCTGCACATAGTAAGCGCTTAACAAATACCAACATCATTATTATTATTATTATTATTATTAGACTGTAAGCCCGTCAAAGGGCAGGGACTGTCTCTGTTACCGATTTGTACATTCCAAGCGCTTAGTACGGTGCTCTGCACATAGTAAGCGCTCAATAAATACTATTGAATGAATGAATGAAAGAGTACCGGCTTGGGAGTCA
Source organism: Ornithorhynchus anatinus (assembly GCF_004115215.2). Taxonomy (NCBI): domain Eukaryota; kingdom Metazoa; phylum Chordata; class Mammalia; order Monotremata; family Ornithorhynchidae; genus Ornithorhynchus; species Ornithorhynchus anatinus. Next base: position 52,087,868 of record NC_041738.1, read on the forward strand.
GAGGTCGTGGGTTCGAACCCCGGCTCTGCCACTTGTCAGCTGGGTGACTGTGGGCAAGTCACTTAACTTCTCTGTGCCTCAGTTACCTCATCTGTAAAATGGGGATTAAGACTGTGAGCCCCACGTGGGACAACCTGATTACCCTGCCCCAGCGCTTAGAACAGTGCTCTGCACATAGTAAGCGCTTAACAAATACCAACATTATTATTATTACTTAGTGGAAAGATCCTGGGCTTGGGAGTCAGAAGACGTGGGTTCTAATTTCGCTCCGCCACTTGCCTGCTGTGTGATCTTCATTCAATAGTATTTATTAAGCGCTTACTATGTGCCAAGCACTGTACTAAGCGCTTGGAATGTACAAATCGGCAACAGATAGAGTCAGTTCCTGCCCTTTGACGGGCGTACAGTTTCTAATCGGGGGAGACAAGCGGACAAAAACAATGGCAGACAGGACAGAGAAGCAGACAGAGGAGAGCCAGACAGGAGAGAGAGGCAGACTGAGAGGAGAGGCAGACAGGAGAGAAGCAGACAGAGACAGAGGCGAGACAGATAGGAGAGAGAGGCAGAGACAGAGAGAGGAGGGTGAGGCAGAGACAGAAAGAGGAGAGTTGGAGTTAGCCACTTAACTTCCCTATGCCTCAGTTACCTCATCTGTAAAATGGGGATGAAGACTGTGAGCCCCACGTGGGACAGCCTGATTACTTTGCATCCATCCCAGCGCTTAGAAGAGTGCTTCGCACACATTAAGGGCTTAACAAATACCATAATCATTACTATTATTATTACAGAGTGCTGGGGTTGATTCCAGCCAATCTGGCTGGACACAGTCCATGTCCCACGTGGGGCTCACAATCTTTATCCCCATTTTACAGATGAGGTAACTGAGGCACAGCAAAGTTTAGTGACCTGTTCAAAGTTCCACAGCAGATAAGTGGCAGAGTGGGATTAGAACCCAGGTCCTCTGACTCCCAGGTCCACACTCTATACACAGGGTCAACCGCTCCCCTCAACGCGATCCATCTCGCCTCAGTTCGGACCGGCAGGGCCCAGGGATCTGCCTGACTCTGCCTGTGCTACTGGCCCAGTGTCACCCAGACCCTAATACAACTCCTGTTGGTTGGTTGCTTGGTGGGAATCCATGGGCAATAACCAAGATTCCCGAGTGCTTTTTCCCATTTTTTTTTAAATAGTGTTTTTTGAGTGTTCAATATGTCCCAGGAACTATAGTTAGCGCTGGAGTAGATACAAACTAACCAGGTTGTACACAGCCCATGTCCCACATGAGGCTCAGAGCCTCTACCCCCATTTTACAGATCAGGAAACTGAGGCACAGAGAAGTTAAGTGACTTACCCAAGGTCACCTAGCAGACAAGTGGCAGAGCCGGGATTAGAACCCAGGTCCTCTGACTCCCAGGACCGTTCTCTATCCACTAGACGATGTTGCTTTTCCCTCCGCAAATGGCTCAAGTCCTCAGAAGGGAATGCGGTAGATAGGAAAGGAACACAAAGACGAGATTCATCTTGTTAAAGGATTATAAATAGACCGGGACGATTAGAGCCGGCCGAGGAATGGGAACGGGGAGGAGGGGTAGAAAGTCCAAAACTAATAGACTTGGAGCATAAAAGACTCGAGGCCCCGAGGAAAACCCAACGGAGTTCAAATGACAACCCCCGCCCAGCACCCTCCCCAGCCCCCCCAAAAAGCCAGAAACAGGGTGTCCTCAAAAACCACCTTTCTCACAGAGAAGAATGAGAAATTGTCAGTTCCTCAAAGCAAGGTTAAAATCAAATTATCACCCTGTAAAGACTTTTGGCACAGGAAGAAATGAAAATAGTTTACCGGCTTGTGGGAAAGGAACTCTGCTTTCAAACTTGAGCTAAGAAGTTGGCGGAGGGAGTCTCAGGACCTCGACTGGGGCAGACTTCCACCCCGGACCGGGATAGTGAAGCAAAGCGGTTGACTTATTCTTCCTTCCCGGCTTAATGTTTGCGTCGGATCCATTTTACAAAACTGGAGGCAGAATGAGGATCTTGACCTTGGGCAAGTCGCTTCACTTTTGTGTGCCTCAGTTCCCTCACCTGTAAAATGGGGATTGAGACTGAGCCCCAGGTAGGCTAGGGACTGTGTCCAAACTAATTACCTTGTAACTACTCAGTGCTTAGAAGAATGCTTGGCACATAGTAAGTGCTTAACAAATATTATTATTATTATCCAAGTCAGACTGAGCTACGACTGATGACCAGATCTGTGGGTCAGGCCAATGTTCCTCTCTCCACAGGACAGCCCCATCAAGATAAAGAGCTTCAGATGTGGTCCAGAAAGCGAAAAAAGGAAGCCAGTGAAAGGACTTGGGGAGAAATTGAAAAGTTCCCAGTGTATCCATTAGAACTCCACTACAGTGCTCTAGATGCAGCAGATGTTCAGTAAAGCACTCTACTTACAATAGGCGCTCAGTACAGCACTCTGCATACAAGAGGTTTCTAGTAAAGTGCTCTGTGCCTGGCTAAGTACTTAATAATTTCTGTTGGGGATATTAAAGAGTAGGCTGGCCAGAATAACGTGCTTCTATCTGCAATTTTTTTAGTGTCCGTCTCCCCGGCTAAAGACAGTGTAGCCTAGTGGAAAAAGCACGGGGCTGGGAGTCAGAAGACCCAAATTTGAGTCTCCGCTCTTCCGGTGCCCCACTGTGTGACCTTGGGCAAGTCACTTAACCTCTCGGGTTCTCAGTTTCCTCAGCTGTGAAGTGGGGAAGCTAAAGATTCTGGGCCCCACGTTGGGCAGGGCCTGTGTCCGATCACAAAGCGTTGTATGTATCTCAGCCATTAGCACATAGGATGGAATAATGAGTGCCATAATTGTTACTATTAAATTATAACCTTCTGGAGGGCAGGGATCAGGTCTATCAATTCTATTGTTCTATCCCAAGTTCCTGATACTTTGCTCTATTTCTCAGCTAAAAAGGCTCCCGAGGAAAGTGTGATGAAGAAGAAACCGTGTGTTTCAGAGAGCATTCTGGGATGGCTTATTTCTCCATTGGGACCACACGAGGGGACTGCATGATTAAGTGGCAAAGAGAGCAGCTGAGAAGATAATAATGTTGGTATTTGTTAAGCGCTTACTATGTGCCGAGCACTGTTCTAAGCGCTGGGGGAGACACAGGGGAATCAGGTTGTCCCACGTGGGGCTCACAGTCTTAATCCCCATTTTACAGATGAGGGAACTGAGGCACCGAGAAGTTAAGTGACTTGCCCAAAGTCACACAGCTGACAAATGGCAGAGCCGGGGTTCGAACCCATGACCTCTGACTCCAAAGCCCCGGCTCTTTCCAGTGAGCCACGCTGCTTCTCATCCTCATTTTCAGTCCCACGAAGCTTGGTAACTGGGGTCTTTTTACTTGCATTTCAGCTCAGTTCGTCTTAAGACTCTTGAGAAGCAAGAAGGCCTAGTGGATAAAGTGCAGCCTGGGAGTCGGGGAAGTTGGGAGCCCTCCACCTGTCTTCTGTGTCATCTTGGTCGAGTCATTTCACTTCTCTTTGCCTCAGTTGTCTCATCTGTAAAATGGGGACTAAGACTGTGAGCTCTATGTGGGACAGGGAATGTGTCTGACCTAATTTGCTTGTATTTACCCCAGTGCTTAGTTCAAAACCTGGCACATAGTATGTACTTACCAAGTACATAATTTAAAAAATGGCCAGGAGCAGGCCGATGATGGAACTTCCGATGGTGAGGGCCCTGGTTGGCTGGGAATTTGTATGATTGACAGCTGAGGTCCAGGGAACGCTGTCTTCTCCCCTTCCATCCCTGCCACATTCCTGAATGGACGGTGGTAGACCAGGAGGACCAGAGAAGGTAGATTAGACTCCCCGTCTAGACTGGAAGCTCATGGCCAGCAGGGAACGTGACCACCAAGTCCAAAGAGCATAGAACGGTGCTCGGCACACGGTAAGCACTCAATAAATACCACTGATCGATTGATTAGGCAAGAGGGGTGAAGGGAATGGGAAATCCTGCAACGATTAAGCACTTACCATGTGCCAGGCACTGTACTAAGCGCTGAGAAGCATCATGGCCTAGAGGAAAGAGCATGGGCCCGGGAATCAGAGGATCTAGGTTGTAACCCGGCTGTGCTGCTGTGACCTTGGACAAGTCACTTCTCGGTGCCTCAGTCACCTCAACTGTAAAATGGGGATTCGACCCTACTCCCTTCTGCTTAGACTGTGAGTCTCACGTGAGACAGAGACTTGGGTCCAACTTGATTAACTTGTACCTACCCCAGCGCTTTGAACAGTGATTGACACATAGTAAGTGTTTAACAGATACCGTCAATCAATCATTAAACAAATGTGGGCATTCCCAGAGAGTTCAGGGACCGATTCAGAGACGGGATTAGCGGGGTGTGTTTTGTGGCATTTTCAAGAGCCACCTGAAGAGATGTTCCTCAGATGTTGAACATCAGGCTGGTCCCCCTGGGATGAGGCTTCATGGAGCTTTGACCAATTTTGCCAGTAAGGAGGAATATCTTCTGCCCTGTAGCCTCAACCTTGCCAGCTGTGAAATGGGCAGATTCATCCCTACCACCCGGAAGGTGTTTAGACTTTGAGTGAGGTCATGTCTATAGCGGACTTTAACTTCTCAGACCCGAGTCCTGGGTAAATAAACAGAAGGTATTACTGTTACCAGAAGATGGATTACACTTTGATGCCCATTAATCGCCTGAAACGCTCTGAGCATCTTTTTTTTTGTAAATATTTATTAAAAGCAGATTGGGAGAGGCTGAAGACGGCTCCTCGGCTCGCACAGAAGGGCAGGAGGAAACGGAAAATCCTGGAATTCAACTCGGCAGCTATGGAAAATGATACTTTCTTGGCTTGGTTGGGGAATGGTTGGGTGGAACGATTTCTCAATGGCTAATTTTTCATCGAAGTGAATTGCATTGTGATTGATGCGGTTAGCCAGCTATCTTTCATCAGCAATGCCGTCTCTCTTCACATACGTGTACAGAGACATACGGTATGGTTAATAAGAGTCAGCCCGCCAACTGAACTGATAGATGTAATTTATTATTTATAATTATTCTAATATAGACTATAACATATGCATCCCTTTGGCCCTGTCTGGTCGAGTTTAGTGTCATTTTTTTCCGGGAATTTTTCAGGAGAAATTTGCCTTTTTCCCCTAGTCTGACAAACTAATAGTATTGACGAAGATGGCTCAGGGCAGTCAGGATGTTCACTTATGGACCGAGACGGGGAGTCAGAGGACCTGATTCTAATCCCAGCTCAGCCACTTGCCTGCTGTGTGACCTTGGGCAAGTCACTTAACTTTTCAGAATCACGGTTTCCTCATCGATAAGATGGGGACTAAATACCCGTACTCCCTCCCTCTTCATAATAACAACTGTGGTATTTGTTAAGTGCTTTTTCTGTGCCGGGCACTGTTCTAAGCGCTGGGTAGACACAAGATAATCAGGATGGACACAGTCCCTGTCCAGCTTGGGGCTCGCAGTCTAAATAGGAAGGCAAACAGGAGAACTGAGGCACAGAGTACTTATATGACACACCCATGGTCACAAAGCAGATGAGTAGCAGTTTCAGGTCCTTCTGACTCCCAGCCTGGTGGTCTTTCTCCTAGGCCACACTGCTTCTCTTAGACTGTAAGCCCCATACAGGACCGGGACTGTGTCCACCTAATAATAATAATTATGATGGTATTTATTAAGCACTTACTATGTGCCAAACACCAGAGTAGATAAAAGATAATCGGTCCCCATCCCACGAGGGATTCGCAGTCTAAGAAGAAAAGAGAAGAGGTATTTTATAATGATTATGGTATTTGTTAAGTGCTCACTATGTGCCAAGCACTTTATCCCCATTTTAAAGCAAAGAAAACTGAGACTTGAAGAAGTTAAGTGACTTGAACAAGTCACTTGAACAAGGCCGCCTCCAAGAGTTCTTTCCTGACTAAGCCCTCCTTTCCTCTTCTCCCACTCCCTTCTGTGTCACCCTGACTTGCTCCCTTTCTTCATCTCTCCCTCCTAGCCCCAAGGCACTCATGTACATAGTTATTTATTTATATTAATGTCCGTCTCCTCCTAAAGACTACAGACTCACTGTGGGCAGGGAATGTGTCTGTTTATTATTATATTTTACTCTCCCAAGCACTCGGTACAGTGTTCTGCACACAATAAGCGCTCAATAAATATGACCGACTGACTGTAGGGCCCGGAGTTTGCAAATGGCAGAGCCAGGACTAGAACCTGGGTTTCCCCACTCCTGGTCCTGTGCTCTTTCTCCTAGGCCAGTTCTGGCTTGTTATTCCAATTAACTCCCTACAACTGACTACAATTAACTGACTACGGTGAGGGGAAAAAGGGGCGGGTCACCAGGATCCCTAAGCAACATCCATCAGTCAGTCGGTGAAGCCTCTGGCCAATCAGGAGGCAAGTAAGAGGTCACCATTATGCAAGAAAATAACCCTGACTCCTCTCACCTCAGTGCTTTCCAGCCTTCTGAGGTGAATCTGCCACAAAAATTGCCAATATCCAATCTCCCACCCTATATTTGGAAAACAAATGGGAAGCAGCATGGTTTAGTGGCAAGAGACTGGGTTTGGGAGTCAGAGGACACGAGTTCTAATGCCGGCTCCTCCGCTTGTCTGCTGTCTGACCTTGGGCAAACGTCTTAACTTCTCTGTGCCTCAGTTACCTCATCTGTAAAATGGTAATTAAAACTGAGCCCCCCCCCCCCATGGGACAAGCTCATTACCTTGTACCAACCCCACTGCTGAGAACATTGCTCAGCATACAGTAAATGCCTAACAAATACTACTATTATTATAATGATTATAATTATTATTGTCTGCAGAGTACCATAATGATAATGACCGGTATTTGTTAAGGGCTTACTATATGCCAAGCACTCTACTAAGCACTGGGGTAGGTACAGATAATCAGCCCTGTCCCACACAAGGCTCACATTCTGAACCCTACTGTATTCACAGCACTTTTATAAAGCATTTGGGAGAGTATAATAGAGGCAAAAGTCATTGTCCCTGCCCTGGAGATCTGTTCACAGAAAGCCTTTCAGCACAGAGTAATTGTCCCAGATTTATTACCATTTCTTTGCTCCACTCTTCCCATTTCCCCACATGTATCAAGCTCGTTCTGGTTGGGCTTTCCCATTCAACAGATACCAGCAAATGATGTGGAAAATTCAAACCGAAAGACACTCTTTGCCCTTTAATCATCTGGGTAGTCCATGTCCCAAATATCCTCTCTCATCAAATATCCTGATATTTATACCTCTGGGGATTTTGGGTGGCCGCAGAAATATCCGGCGTTGCCCGGGGACTTAAATTTCTGCCTTGCTCACACGTCCTTGCTCTAAAAATCCCAATTTACAGATGTAGCTGACCACCGCAGCTATTGTAATCTACTTGGCATTTTAATTACTTCATCGTTCTTGAAGGGAATTCGTTAGACAAACTGGAAAGAGCTAAAACACGTGTTTCTGACATTTCTAAGACTGAACCTTGAACTCTGAGCAATTCTTCCAGTCCTGAAATAATTATCGAAGGGAACTCCTGGTGTGTTTCCTACAAAGGATTCGGTTTGGTGGCTAATAGGGAGGGGGCAGTGGGGAGTGAAAGGGGTGAGGGGGGTGGAGAGGAGGAGGGAGGGAGGGAAAGCAGAGCAAGTTCTGATGCTGAGATGGGAAGAGTGAAACGTCCCTAAAGAATATTAAGGAGCCCCTGATGCTGCAACCCATAATGGAAAATCTGTGCCTCAAAGAACTCAATCCCAATTATTCTTTCACTGAGTTGGAAACATTTCTTAATTATAATGCAACTTCACACTTGGGCTGGTCATTTCCCAGGGATTTAAGGGGAATTTAAAGAGAAGCAGCATGGCCTAGTGGATACAGCACGGGCCTGGGAGTCAGAAGAACCTGGGTTCTAAACCAGGTCCATCACTTGTCTGCTGTGTCGCCCTGGGCAAATCATTTCACTTCTCTGTGCCTCAGTTACCCTCCTGTAAAATGGGGATTAAGACCGTGAACCCCATGAGAGACATGGACTGTGTTCAATCTGATTAGCTTGTATCTACCCCATTACTTAATACAGAGCCTGGTACATAGTAAGCTCTTAACACATACCTTAAAAACACACAAATTAAAAAAAAAACCCTTTAAGTACTTCTCCTCCAGCAATTTGTGCCACCTGCCTTATTTTGCAGATGGATAAAGCAAGGCCCTGAAGTTTGCGTCTGCCTCCCCCTCCCTCCACCCCGATTTCCTCTTCCTTGGACCCCCCTCCCATGCCATCCTGGGGGCTGCCAGGGGGGAATTCTTCATCCTGCTGTATAGACTTAGAGAAACAGTGTGGCCTAGTGAAGAGATCTCAGGCCTGGGAGTCAGAGGACCTGGGTTCTAACCCCATTCCAGCTCTTTCCCGCTGTGCAACTTTGGGCATGTCACCTAACTTCCCTGTGCCTCCATCTTCCCTCATCTGCAAAATGGTGAACCAATACTGGTTCTCCCTCCTACTCAGACTGTGAGCTCCATGTGAGACCTGATTATCTTGTAACTACCCCAACGCTCAGTACAGTGCTTGGAACACAGTACGCCCTTAACAAATACCATAATTATTATTATCCTGTTAGGGCCTCCCCACATGACTCTCCCAAGTGCTTAGTATAGTGCTCTGTACACAGTAAGTGCTTAATAAATCCAAATGAATGAATGAATGAATCTGACCTCACAGCCCCAACTTGCCAGACCATGAACCCCAGTGTTGCATGGACTGGCCCAAGGAGAGGAACTAGGCTGCAGAAGTTCAGGCTGGAGAAAACATCTGGGGCTTCTGCCTCTCATGGTCTTTTCTGTCCAAAAAGCTCTCCTTCCTCTCAATAGCCGGTCTGGTCTATGTCCAGTCTCTTGTGTCATTCTAATCCTCCTGGGATAAAAGATTTTGAAAGATCTCCGTCATTCGAGGGGCAGAAGGGGAGCGGGGGTGGCTAACAGGTTTCCATCAAGACCTACGGGGCGGAGGGCCCGTTCACTTTCCCTCCTAGTGAGCAGAGCCAGACTAGCTATCTAATCCTAATGTAATTACCGCACCGCGTCGCAGGGAGGGTTTGGGGCTTGGCTGCGGATCGGCTGTTTCCCGAGGTGCCGAACGTCCTATCTGAAAGTCTCTGACAGCTGAACGTGGTACCAGCCCCTGCCCTGCACCCCGTAGAGGCGGAGGGGGTGGTCTTAGTGTGTGTGTGTCGGGAGGGAGGGGGTGTCCCCAGGATGCCAGTCCAGATGAAGCAAAATCAGAGGGGTCAGAGGGAGCCTCACTCTGTCAGGCTTCACTTTCGGCCCAGTCAGGAAGAGGAGTCCTCTCCCCAGACCACCTCACTGGCTGAGGCCCAGGGAAAGTTGAAGAGCGCCTGGCCTGGGCTGGTCTCTCCCTCCCTCTCCCATGGTGCAGGCTGGGGGCCGGAGTGGGAGTCAGGAGTCTCTCTCTCACACACACACTCACACACACACACACTCCTTTGTTCGGAAGCACCCATGTTGTGTTTGTGTAGCAGCATGTGACGGCCCCCGGAGGAAATGGATGCGGTTCTGGAAGTTCAGGGATCAGCAGCACTTCGTCCAGGAGCTGACTGGAGGATTGAGCTGGGATGAACAGACTGGCTGAGGGACTGGAGAATCACACACGACCCCACACGTGTGCGTGCGCGCACACACACACACACACACTGCTCCCGGGGGAGAGCCGGACATGGGCATCAGCACAGCCTGGACCTCGGACTCCCCTCTAGACAGTAAGCTCATTGTGGACAGGAATATGTCTATTATAATGTTGAATTGTACTCTCCCAAGTGCTTAGTACAGTGCTCTGCATGCAGAAAATATTCAATAAATATGATTGACTGATTTGCTGACTGAGTGACTTTGGAAACCAGGCCATCAGGGTAGCGGGTAGGCCAAGAGAAGGAGGTGGGGAGGCTTATGTGTCCTTCTCTTTCCCCTCAGGTGGGACTCAACAGTGCAATCCACCCTGATTCTCATCTTTCCCCCTGTCTAGAACTTCCTGGGCTTCGCCACAGCTCACCCTTCCCCTCCTTAAACAACTGCTTCCTTCAGGAAGCCTTCCCTGAATAACCCCCACCCCCCAACTTCATAACGGTCATGCTGTCTGACCCCACCACGGCTTTCTCATACTACTGGTCATTCGCTGGCTTAGCCACTTCTATGTCCCCTTCCATCTGGTCTGCTCACCGCCATCATTTGATGGTAAGCTCCTCGAGGATAGGGATAGTGCCTGATGCTTCTGTCTGTCCCTAACTACCTCAGTCTGGGCTACGAACACCTCAGCCCCTTGGCTGTCTTGGAGATCAAGACGAGGAGGGAGAGAAGATGGAGAAAGGGAAAGGGAAGGAAATGGGGAGCGGAAGAGCGGGAGGAAGGGGAGGAGTCAGAAGCAGGGGCGGTAGAACACGCATTTGGCTTCCATGCAACCGGGGATGACTCAGGTTGCCACATTGTGGCCCAGGTGGGTGAACTCGGGAGGGAGGGTGGAAACAGCTGTTTGCTCCCTGCGACCCGCAAAAGCTCATCTCATTTCAGCCCCCTTCCCTGAGTAGTGGGTGGGACTGACACCCCCCAGGACAAGTGCCCTGGGCAATCCTAGGGCAACTAGGTGGTTGGCTCTGAGAGAGCCTCGACTACGACCGAGCCTTCAGCATCAAGAAGCCCCGGTGCCAGGGGCACAGAAGGAGCATGAAGCATGAAAAGTAGCATGGTGTGGTGGATAGAGCACGGGCCCGGGAGTCTGAGTGTCATGAGTACTAATCCTGGCTCTGCCACTTGTCTGCCGTGTGACCTCAGGCTAATCATTTCACTTCTCTGAGCCTCATCTGTAAAATGGGGACTGAGACTCTGAGCCCTGACATGGGACAGGGACTTTGTCCAACCTGTTTTGCTTGAATCTACCCCAGCGCTTAGTACAGTGCCTGGCACAAAGTAAGCGCTTAACAAATACCACAATTATTACTCTTAAAGGTGGGGCCCATCAGGTAGGAGGAGTTCAGTCAGACTGCCCTAGACCAATTCTGAGTCCACCTGGCTTGTTTGGGAGAAAACAGGCCTTTTGCTGCCCTGCCTCACTCCCCGCAGGAAGATAAAGAGCAACTGAAGGTCACTTGACAGGCTAGTTCCTGCACTTTGTCCAGATAGGTTAAGTGACTTGTCCAAGGTCACATGGAAAGTGAAGGGTAGAACTGAGGAGGGAAATCGGGTCTTCCCAGTCCCGGACTCTTTGACAGAGGCTCCGCTGCCTCCCTGTCTAAAAGCGTTCAGGCAAGGCGACAGGAATCAAAAGGAAAGACTTAGAGGAAGAAAAAACATCTACAAGGTGTTATTCGATTTATCTGCAAAATACTGGAAAGCTGAGAGCAGAGAGGAATGGAGATGTGGCATGGAGTGGAAGATCAAATGGTTTGGTTCATCTCTCAACTCTTCTTGTCATCACTTTCCTGAAACGCCCAGGTCTGGAGATTTTCGAGATCAGATGGTGGCGCCAACAGGGGAACGGCATACAAGTTGGGAAAATATGCAAAGAATCTGCTGCTTCGCACCCGCAACAGCCCCAGCTTTATCTATATTCCGGCATAAAGGGGGATGGGTAGTTACACGCGCTTCACTTCTCTGTGTCTCAGTTTCCTCAACTGTAAAATGGGGATTCAAAACCTGTTCTCCCTCATACTTAAACGGTGAGCCCCATGTGGAACAGGGACTGTTTCCAACCTGATTGATGGTACCTATTCAAGTGCTTAGAACAGTGCTTGACACATAGTAAGCGCTTAACAGATAAGATTAAAAAAAAAAACCAACAAAAACCGCAGTGCAGGTTGGGCTTGAGGAGACAAGGTTGTGGTAGCTTCCTCGTGCGTATCGCCTGATTGATCCTGGGAAATCCAGTCTCTCCCTTTCAGGGGCCAGTCTACTGCCTGGTCCCTATATGGCACCTGAGCTCTTTGCGTCTGGTGTTATTTTTTTTATGGTATTTGTTAAGCGCTTATTATGTACCAGGCATTTTTCTAAGTGCTTGGGGCAGATACAAGCTAATTAGGTTGGACACAATCCATGGCCCATATGGGGCTCACTGTCAGAATCTCTATTTTACAGATGAAGTAGCAGGTACAGAAAAGTTAAGGGATTTGCCCAAGCTCACACAGCGGACAAGTGGTAGAGCCAGGACTAGAACCCAAGTCAGTGCTCTATCCACTAGGCCACGCTGCTTCTCCCAGACCCCCTCCACCTCAGCTCCTGCGGCCGAGGCCTGGGGCTACGGGGACCCCCAGACAAACATCTCAGGTCTGGGCCTACTTCCGCCAAATGTTCCAAATGGCATCATCACATCATGCTGAGGGGCTCTTTTGGGAATTTGTGACATCACAAGTCTGGGAATCGGGGAACCTGGGCTTTAATCCCGACTCTGCCACGTGCCAGTTGGTGACCCTGTGCAAATCACTTCATTTCTCTGGACCTCAGTTTCCTCATCTACAAAATGAGGATTCGCTACCTGTTTTCCCTCCCATCAAATTGTGAGCCCCAAGTGAGACAATCTATTGTATTTATTGAGTGCTTTCTGAGCACTGTACTAAGAGCTTGGGTTTTCCAGGGTTACCCTCACCTCGACTGGCTCTAGGTACCTCATCCGTCTCAGGCAGAGAGAAACTGGCACTTTCAAACTTATCGACCGCTGCCTTCCCACAACCTCCTGCTGAAGCCATCCTTGCCTGTGGAGTTTTATGCAGGAAGTGGGGCTAGGGGATTTGTGTCCCTAATCCCCGTAACCTCATCTCCCGAAGCTCTGCCCGCTGGCTGAGCATCATGGAAATTTGCCCGGCTGCCAGATAGAAGCAGTCCGACTGCAAGAACGTGAGCCCCTGTTTCTTCCCCCAGAACACGCTCAAGTAGACAGCCTGTTCTTGTTCAGACTTCCCTTCGTGAGGAAATGGATGTTTTCCATGCCCTCCCTAGAAACCCGAGAACTTTCTGCAAGAGGAAAATGCTTGCACTCCTTTCACGTTCTGGCGGTTGGTAGGGTGGCCCTACATAGGGTTTTCTTCCAGACGGTCCAGCTTTCAGCTGATTCGTCCACTGCCCACTGGTGTCGCCCACCTTTCGGTCTGGTATTTGGATTTTCAGCACTCAGCCTCCCTCCACCTCAGCTCTTGCCACCCACAGAGTTCCATGGCTCAGAAGCGGTGCCTCTGTTTGCCGGGAGTTCGCAGGAGAGTAAATGGGAGAGTCGGGGGACCCTTGGAGAGACATTTTAGGTGGGGGTGACCTATTTACAGCTTGCAGTCCTTTAGAACGTAAGCACGTCCTCTAGACTATAAGCTCAAAAGGGAATGTGTCTATTTATTGCTATAATGTACTCTACCAACTGCTTAGTACAGTGCTCTGCACACCGTAAGTACTCAATAAATACCACTGAATGAAAATATGATTGAATGAATGAATAGCTGGACTTCTGTAAAATGTCTGTGACATCGCTTGACTCCCAAGGGCTTAGTACAGTTCCCTGCACATAGTAAGAGCTCAATAAATATGATTAACTATTTGTTAGGTCCTTACTACGTACCAAGCACTGTACTAAGCACTGGGGGAGATACGAGACAATCGGGTCCCACATGGGGGGTCACAGTTTAAGTAGGAAGGAGAACAGGTATTGAATCCCCATTTTGTAAAAGAGGGAACTAAGGCACTAAGGAGTTAAGTGACTTGCTCAAGGTCACCCAGCTTGTAAATGGTAGATCGGGAATATAACCTAGGTCATCTGAATCCCAGGCCCAGGCTCTTTCCACCAGGCCATCCTGCTCCTCTAGTACACAGTCTCAGCGCACTATTGGATTTGCTGTCCAAGAGGATAGACGCCTTAATGAACTAACAGCAACTGCCTCATTTTCAGCCTCATGAAAGGAGGGTTTGATTCTAGAAAATCTGCTTGCGCAGGATGACTGAAAGCCTTAAAAGCATTAAATTGGTAAGTAAGGGCTTGAAAAATGTTCTTTTTGACTGGCTGATATCTTAGACCAGCTGCTAGAGTGTTTTATCATCATTATTATCACTGCGGCATTGGTCAAGCACAGCACTAAGCACTGGGGAAGATAAAAAATAATCAGGCCAGACACAGGGCTCCCAGCCTAAGAAGGAGGGAGAACAGGTATTGAATCCCCCATTTTACAGATAAGGAAACTGAGGCCCAGAGAAGTGAATTACTTAGACTGTGGACTACGTGGAACATATCCTGGCTCTGCCACTTGTCAGCTGTGTGACTGTGGGCAAGTCATTTAACTTCTCTGTGCCTGAGTTACCTCATCTGTAAAATGGGATTAAAACTGTAAGCCCCACATGGGACAACCTGATCACCCTGCATCTACCCCAGCGCTTAGAATAGTGCTCTGCACCTAGTAAGCGCTTAACAAATACCGACATTATTATTATAACCGCCCCCCCCCAGACTGTACACCCATTGTGGGCAGGGACTGTCTCTCTTTATTGCTATAATGTACTTTCCAAGAACTTAATACAGTGCTCTGCACACAGTAAGCACTCAGTAAATACGACTGAATGAATCAGGGATTTCTGTCCAACCTGATTAGCGTGAATTTACCCCAGTGTTTAGTAAAGGGCTTAGCCCATAACAAGTGCTTAAGAAACGTGCCAGTTACCCAAGGTCACCCAGCAGACAAATGACAAAGCCAGGATCGGAACCCAGGTCCTCCGACTCCTTGGCCTGTGCTCTTTCCACTAGGCCACAGTGCTCCTCGCTGAGCTTGTTCCCCCACTCCATTTTGCTGTGTGCTGTGGAGCTCCCAGTAAGAGACAACAGGACCAAAACCCCACAGGGAAGGGAGTCATTCTTGTGCTAGTGATTTGAGCCATGTCACTAGCACTCTCTTGTTGCAGCGGGACAGGTTCCCTCTGGGGCACAGGCTGCCACAAACGAGCAGGAGGGTGAGGCTGTGGTACACTGCAAAATATATGTGGAGGTTATTTTACGCCCAGGGCCTTGTTGATGCCCCATATGAGCAAAGCAAACCAAAGCTGCTTGACAGTCATGTGTACTGGCCAATTTAGCCAGCTATTTCCCAGGATTCCTGCTGGCCCATCAGGGATAATAATGACAATAATTAATCTCAATACTACTACTACCTAGGGTATTTGCTAAACACTTACTATGTGCCTAACACTACTAAGCTCTGGGGTAGATGCAAGATAATTGGGTTGGACACAATCCCTGTCCCACAGGATAATCACCTTTTGGAACTCCTTAGCTGGTTCTTCAATGCAGACACCTTCACCCTGATGTCATGTGCAAAATAGAACTCCTCATCTTCCCACCCAAACCCTGTCCTCCCCTTGAATTTTCCATCACTGTGGACAGCACCACCATCCTTCCCGACTCACAAGCCGGTAACCTTGTCATTACCCTCGACTTATCTCTCTCATTCATCGCACATATTCGATCTGTCAACAAATCCTATCGGTTCTACCTTCACAATATTACTAAAATCCTTTCCTTTCCTCTCCGTCTAAACTGCTACCATGGTGATCCAAGCACTTATCCCATCCTGTCTTGACTAGTGGATCAGCATCCTTGCTGACCACCGTGCTGTCTCTCTTTACCCAATTCGGTCCATACTTCGCTCTGCTGCCTGGATCATTTTTCTGAAAAAGTCGCCCCACTCTTCGAGAATCTCCAGTATTTGCCCATCTACACATCAAAGAGAAACATCTTACCACCAGCTTCGAAGCACTCAATCAGCTCACCCCCACCTATCTTACCGCATTAATTTCCTACTACAACCCAACCCGCTCACTTCACTCTAATATCAACCTACTCACTGTCCCTTAATCTAATCTATTTTACCACTCATCCCTCACCCACATCTTCCCACTGGCCTGGAATATATGACAGATCACCACTCTCCCCACCTTCAAAGACTTATTAAAATGGCATCTCTTCCAAGAGGGCTTCCTGCTTAAGAGGACTCTTAAGCCCTCTTTTCCCTGGCTCTCTTTCCCTTCTGCTTCACTTGGATCAGTGACCTTTAGACACTGGATATTTGTCCCACTCCCAGCCCCATAGCCCTTATGATCTTATCTTTAAATTATAATAGTGATGGGAGGTCCTTGCGAAGTATAAAGAAGATGCTTGGGAAGCAGTGTGGCTTAGTGGAAAGAGCACGGGCTTGGGAGTCACAGGTCGTGTGTTCTAATCCCGACTCCGCCACTTGTCAGCTGTGTGACTTTGGGCAAGCCACTTAACTTCTCTGTGCCTCAGTTACCTCATCTGTAAAATGGGGATCAAGACTGTGAGCCCCACGTGGGACATCCTGACTACCTCGTATCTACCCCAGTGCTTAGAACAGTGCTTGGCACATAGTAAGCACTTAATAATAATAATAATAATAATGTTGGTATTTGTTAAGCGCTTACTATGTGCCGAGCACTGTTCTAAGCGCTGGGGTAGACATAAGGGAATCAGGATGTCCCACGTGGGGCTCACAGTTTTAATCTTAATAAATACCATCATTATTATTATTATTATTGGTTATTTCTAGACTGTCAGCTCAGTATGGGCATGGAACATGTCCACTAATTCCACTCTACTGTCTTCTCCTAAGGCCTTAGTACAGTGCTCTGCACATAATAAGCGCTCAGTAAATACCATTGATTGGTTGATTCTGATCCCGGTCTACTTGGGAAACTCCCCCAGTTTCAATTCCAGGTAGAGGGAGATTTGGAGAGAGTGGGAGACCTGATTTCACTAAGGATGGTGTGCTCCTGCCTTTAATGCATTTAACGATCCAGTAAGCTTAATGACTCTGTTGCAATTAAAGCCATCCTGGTTAAGCACTGTGAATTAAATTCTCCTCGTTAGTGGTAGCCTTTGATAAAGTATAATAGCAGGTAATCTCTTTTACTTCATAACTCATTTTAAATATCGCTTTTCAGTATCTGTCCTTTCAGGGTTGATTTATCATCGGGTCTAGCTCAAAAGTGCAATAAAAGGAAAGTTAAGACTGGAGTGATTCTCCCTAATAATAATAATGTTGGTATTTGTTAAGCGCTTACTATGTGCAGAGCACTGTTCTAAGCGCTGGGGTAAACACAGGGGAATCAGGTTGTCCCACGTGGGGCTCACAGTCTTAATCCCCATTTTACAGATGAGGGAACTGAGGCACAGAGAAGTTAAGTGACTTGCCCACAGTCACACAGCTGACAAGTGGCAGAGCTGGGATTCGAACTCATGAGCTCTGACTCCAAAGCCCGTGCTCTTTCCACTGTGCCACGCTGAGCTCTGGCCTAAGGAACCATGGTGGGCGGGGGGGGGGGGGGCAACAGGGATTAAGTCAAACCAATCATGAAGCATGGAAATATTAACTTTCTTTTTATGGTACTTGCTAAGCACTTACTATGTGCCTGGCCCTGTACCAGGTGCTGGGGTAGATTCAAGGTAATCAGGGTGGACACAGTCCCTGTCTCACATGGGGTTCACAGGCTTGGTTTATCCTTCTCCCCCTTCTTTGTCTCAGCTCACACCCTCTCCGAGCTCGGATCTCCCTCCCTGCCCACATCAGACAGACTCCAGCTCTCCCCACATCCACAACACTCCTCAAATCCCACCTCCTCCAGCAAGCCTACCCAGATTCATTTTCCAGCACCCAAGGATGTGTAACCCATTGGCCAATTCGACTCTAGCCCTTATGAACCGTTTTAGACCTGTCCTCAGAACTCTTGTACACGTTTATGCAGTTATTCATTTTTGATCTCTCTAGCTACAATTTTATGCTTGCCTTCCCCCATTAGAGTGTAAGCTGCTTGTGAGCAGTGAATGGGTCTCTTCTTTATTCTATACTTCGCAAGGGTCTAGTATATCGTTTTGCACCAAGATGGGGCTCAATAAAATCTGTTACTACCTCCCTGAAAAACTGATCAAGGCCCTACATCCTCCAGCCAAGAAAGAAGGAGAATTGAAGCAATTATCTAGATGATTCAGGAAATCCAAAAAAGCTTTGCTTTGTGGTAGAGTTTGGAGTGGAGTCTTCAGAGGGAGTTGAAGTGCAAATTTTAACAGTAACTAGCAAGGAAATCTAAATGACTCCCTCAACCGATCGAATCTTCCCTTCATTTTATCTGAACAGACCCTTTTCTTGCCTCAGTGTCAGGCCAAGTTTGAGGTCACCAAGAAATGAGAATCTTCTTGGAAACAACAGCTGAATTTGCGTGATTTTCTATCTAAACACTTGAAAATACAATTGGTGATGAGAATGGTGTTGATAATTGTTATTTGTTAAGTGCTCACTAATAATAATAATGATAACAACTGTGGTATTTGCTAAGCGCTTACTATGTGCCAGGCACTGTACTAAGCACTGGGGTAGATATAAGATAATCGGGTTGGGCACAGTCCCTGTCCAAAACTGGGCTCTGAGTTTCAATCCCCATTTTACAGATGAGGTAAGTGAAGCACAGAGAAGTTAAGTGGCTTGCCCAAGGTCACACAGCAGACAAGTTGAGGAAGCAGAATTAAAACCCAGGGCCTTCTGATTCCCAGGCCTGTGCCCTATCCACTAGGCCATGCTACTTCTCACTATGTTCTACGTTGTGGGGTGGATATGAGGCAATCGGGCCAGACACCATTCCTGCCCTACGTGGGACTCACAGTCTAAGGGGAAGGGAGGATAGGCATTGAATCCCCATTTTCAGATGAGTAAAATGAGGCACAGAACAGTTAAGTGACTTGCCCAAGATCACACAGCAGGTCAGTGTGGCAAAGCCAGGATTAGATCCTGGGTGCGGATCCATCCTAATGGAGGAAAGGCTTTCATTCTAGTTTTCCAGGCAAGATGGCAGAGTTGTTTATACAGATCAGCTGAAAGTTATTCATTTACTGGGCATTAAAGAATATATTTTGGGGAGCACAGCTCCTGGTTAGCCAAGAATGAACCTTACTGACAGGCGATGGATGCACAGGGTGGGTAACAGAGCCCTTCACGAAGTTATCACTTAACATCGATCGATTGATTAATTAATAAATGTTATTGCTACCACGACTCAACTGCCACTTTCACTCCCCTGCCAGAATGCTGGGGAATGGCCCCAGGGGTCAGAAGCAGGGTAGGGGAGAGCAGGACCTATGGCTGGAAAAGAGCAAAATGAAATCGGTCTCTCAGGCAGATTGACAAGTGTCCGGCCATCATTTCCGGGAAGGGATCTGAGCTAGGATTAGTGGTACGTTGGTCCCAAAATTTTGTCTGCAAGGTGCTCTCCTGCAAATGATTATTTGCACCCGTAAATACATGAGTCAAAAATGACTATACTGAGTGGGGAGGAAAAAATCTGTTTTTTAAAATGCTAACCACATGCAGCCTGATTCAACTGACTTGAGCGGCAAAGGGCTAGTGAGGATGTTTCCATTTGAGAGTGTCCAGGTCTAATCATGGGTCACGGCAGTGGTGGAATACTTGCCTCTTATGTATAATGTTGATTTGCCTAAGGATTCTTTCCTTAGGTATCTTCCCCAAAGACACCGGGGCTTTCGGAGAACCGGTTCCTTTCCCAGCGTGACGTGTATGCCCGGCCTGACAGTCTGCCGTATCAACATGTCACTTCAGCCTTGAAATGCTGGAAGAATCAGGGTTTTGTCAGGCTTTGATTAATAGAGGGAGAATTTCCCCTTTTTCCAAATGAGGCATTCAATCTTGCTGCTTTTCTCCCCCAAAGTGAAAGGGGTCTTTTTCCAAGGAAGGAATTGGCAGTGTCCATAATTTCACAGCCTTCAAACTTTGCTGAATAGGAAGAATAAAATGTAAATCCTTGTAGGCAACACACAGGATGCATGATAAAAGCATTCACCGAAAGCTTATTAGCAAAGTAGTGGCTGAATTTTAGACTCCTTTACCATCATCATCATCATCATTTATCGAATGCCCGCTGCATGCAGGGCACTGTACTAAATGCTTAGGAGAGTATAAGATAATTTGAAGAAATGATCCCTGCTTTTAAGTAGCTTTAAATCCACCAGGGGAGACAGACACTAAAAATCCCTACTACTAAGAGGAGCCATAGGTACATGAGGTAATAACAATCTATCAGTGGTACTTATTGAGTGCTTACTCACGCAAAGCCCTGTATTTAGTATGGGAAGAGAATGTGTCTACCAACTCTGTTATATCATTATATTGTAATCTCCCAAGCACTTACTACGGTGCTCTGAACACAGTAAGCACTCATTAAATACGATTGATTGATTGGTTGATTGGGAGAGTACAAAGTAGATATGTAAATAAGTGCCTTGGGATCTGTAGTAATTTCAATGCTTAGGTGATATGGAAGGGTAAAGATGCCAGTTAGTGGAGACAAAATGAGAAGATTAGACCTCTCTCGAGGAAGGCCTTCTGGAGAAGATGTGTCCTCAAAAAGGTTTTGAAAATAGGGGAAAACATAGCCTGACGGATAAGAAAGTGGAGGGAGTTTCTAGGTAATGGGAGGCCATGACCAAGTGGTTGGCAGAGGGAGAGATGAGATGGAGGCACCTGGAGTAGTATGAATCGAGAGGAACAAAGTGTGAGCTGGGGTTAGAGGGAAAAGAGAATGGATAAAAATGAGGGCAAGTGAGATTGAGATTTTTGAGGAGCATGAATGAATGAATTCAATTCAAATAGACTGTGGACAACTTTATGCAGAGTAATGCATATCCATTTAAAAATAACTAATCCTCAAGTTTCTTAACAGGAGATACATTTTCAGATTTACTTTCAATTCAGTGACCACTGGATTTGCAGTTGTAATTTTTTCAACCGTTCATTTAGCTCACCGGTTTCATCAGTACAGGCAGATTGACTGAAAACTGTCTAAAATATTATTACCCAGAGGATTTTTTTTTGCAGATTGCATGATTGGGTGTGTCTCTGGTCCAGAAACCACCTGACTGACAGGGTCTGCGTGGAGACTTGGCCCTCCATCGCTGTTAGCGCTTAGTACAGTGCCTGATACATAGTAAGCGCTTAACAAATACTATTATTATTAATAAAAGACACTGTAAACTCATCCTTTAGACTGTAAGCTCGTCCTCTAGTCTATAAATTGGGGAGGGAACATGTTTGTTAATTCTGTTGCATTGTACTTCGCCAAGTGCTTAGTACAGTGCTCTGCACACAG
Organism: Ornithorhynchus anatinus; assembly: GCF_004115215.2. Classification (NCBI taxonomy): domain Eukaryota; kingdom Metazoa; phylum Chordata; class Mammalia; order Monotremata; family Ornithorhynchidae; genus Ornithorhynchus; species Ornithorhynchus anatinus. The sequence continues at coordinate 52,109,102 of NC_041738.1, forward strand.
TAAGCACTCAAATACTATTGATTGATGTGAAACTTGAGGTCTGCTGTTTCTTTCTCTCTACAGTCACAGTGTAAATCTTTCACTATGCTAGCAACAGTTAGAATTGAGCAGCTGAAAGGAGAATACACTCAGTACTATTATAACACAGAAATGTATTCTTGCAAAAGTATTCAATCACTGTTACTTCCAGTACAAACTGTGGCCTAGTAAAAAAAAAACAAACCACAGGCCTGGGAGTCAGAGGACCTGGGTTCTAATCCAGGCTCTGCCACTTACCTGCTGGGTGACTTTGGGGTAGTCACTCAACTTCTCTGTGTCTCAGTTATCTCATCTGCAAATTGGGGTTTAATACTGTGGGACATGGACTGTGTCCAACCTGATTTATTCATTCATTCAATAGTATTTATTGAGTGCTTACTATGTGCAGAGCACTGTACTAAGCGCTTGGAATGTACAATTTGGCAACAGATAGAGACAATCCCTGCCCAATGACGGGCTTATAGTCTAATCGGGGGAGAAGGACAAAAACCAGACAACATAATCATGATAAATAGAATCAAGGGGATGTACACCTCATTAATAAAATAGAGTAGTAAAAAATATATACAAATGAGCACAGTGCTGAGGGGAGGGAAAGGGAGGAGGGAGGAGCAGAGGGAAAGGGGGCTTAGTTGAGGGGAAGTGAAGGGGAGGAGGAGGAGGGAGCAGAGGGCGGAGGGGGAGCAGAGAGGGAGCAGAGGGAGCAGAGGGAAAAGGAGAAGCTCAGTCTGGGAAGGCCTCTTGGAGGAGGTGAGCTCTCAGTAGGGCTTTGAAGAGGGGAAGAGAGTTAGTTTGGTGGAGGTGAGGAGGGAGGGCATGCCAGGACAGCGGGAGGACGTGGGCCAGGGGTCGACGGCGGGATAGGTGTGAACGGGGGACGGTGAGGAGGTGAGCGGCAGAGGAGCGGAGCGTGTGGGGTGGGCAGTAGAAAGAGAGGAGGGAGGTGAGGTAGGAGGGGGCAAGGGGATGGAGAGCGGTGAAGCCCAGAGTGAGAAGTTTTCGTTTCATGCAGAGGTTGATAGGCAACCACTGGAGATTTTTAAGAAGGAGAATGACATGCCCAGAGCGTTTCTACAGGAAGATGATCCGGGAAGCAGAATGAAGAATAGACTGGATTGGGGAGAGACTTGTATGATACTTTCCCAAGCGTTTAGTACAGTGCTCTCTACACAGTAAACTCTCACTCACGAATGAGTGAATGAATGAACACATCCTTATCCAGTGGGCCTCTCTGACCTTGCTGCTGAATCTGAAGGGGGAAACCACAAGGGGACCTCGCACAGCTGGAAGTGTTGTAATAATAATAATAATAATATTCATTCATTCATTCAATAGTATTTATTGAGCGCTTACTATGTGCAGGGCATCGTACTAAGCGCTTGGAATGAACAAGTCGGCAACAGATAGAGACAGTCCCTGCCGTTTGACGGGCTTACGGTCTAATCGGGGGAGACGGACAGACAAGAACAATGGCAATAAATAGAGTCGAGGGGAAGAACATCTCGTAAAAACAATGGCGACTAAACAGAATCAAGGCGATGTACATTTCATTAAAATTTAGCTGGTATCTACCTCAGCACTTACTACAGTCCCTGGCACATAGTAAGTGCTTAACATAAAACCATAAAAAAGCACTTAACCAATACCACAATTATTATTATTATTATTACCATGGTATACTGCGATCACGGGGTCTCACATTGCTGAAAGAATGTTCCTTAAAACCCATCTAATGTTCTAGTCAAAGTATGGAGTGAAAACACATGCTATGGCAGAATGGACTATATTGATTTTCAATTCAAATGCTGTAGGTAAGCTGTGGAGTCTTTGAAATGAAGAAGTAGACTCAGCTCTCATTTGCAATTCATATAATTTCCCTAGATAATGTCCCACTGGAATGGCTCCTTTTGATTTATCATTTCTTGCAGGGACCATTTCTTCTCCCCTGTGGTCTGTCATGTCGCTAACTCTGAAAGGAACTTATAAAGAAGCAGCATGATGTAGTGGATAGAGCACAGGCCTGGGAAGCAGAAGGTCATGGGTTCTAATCTCAACTCTCCCACGTGTCTGTTGTGTGACTTTGGGCAAGTCACTTGACCTTTCTGTGCCTCAGTTACCACATCTGTAAAATGGGGATTGAGACTGTGAGCCCCACAGGGACTGCATCCAACTTGATTTGCTTGTATCCACCCCAGCACTTAGTACCGTACCTGGTTCATAGTAAGTGCTTAAACAAATACCATCATTATGAGTAAAAAGGCTCTCTACAACGTGACAGGAAGAGGACTGGGCCTCAGTATAAGAGCAGAGAGTTCATTTATGCATTCTTTTTTGTCATACTTATTGAGTGCCTACTGTATGCAGAGCACTGTACTAAATGCTTGGGAGAATACACTATAACAACAGACACATTCCCTGTCCAGAATGAGCTTACTGTTTAGAGGGGGAGACAGACATTAATATAAATAAATTAAATTACAGATATGTACATAAGTTCTATGGGGTTGAGGGAGGGGTGAATAAAGGGGGACAAATCCTAGTGCAGGGGTGACACAGAAAAAAATAGGGTAAGAGAAAATGAGGGTTTAGTCGGGGAAAGCTTCTTGGAGGCGATGCGCCTACAATAAGGCTTTGAAGGCTGCCCAGCAGGCAAGTGACGGAAGTGGGAATAGAGCTCGGGTCTCTCTGCTCTTTCCACTAGATCACGCTGCTTCCTCCGGTGAGCTGCTTGGTGCATAGTAGGCATTTAACAATTACCACAGTTTTTGTTAGAAGTCATTATTAGGGACAGAGACTGGTTTTGCCTCATCCAGATTCATAAACAGGTGTTTCCTCTCGAGGAATAGCATTGCCTCCTGAAGACTCAGCCACTTTATCTCCTGCCATTCTGGACTGTGAGCCTCATATGGAACAGGGACGGTGTGCAACCCAATAAACTTTATCTACCCCATATGCTTAGAACAGTGATTGACACAAAGTGCTTAATTCAATGATAAGAATAAATATAATAATTTTACATCATATTGAAGTACTGTGGCCAATGAGCTGGCTACGTCAAATCAAATACCTGAAGCAGTTTCCAGTGAATTGGGGTGATGGACACACCCAGTCTGGATAATAATAATAATACTAACAGTAATAATTATAATATTTAAGAGTTGACTGCGTGCCAAGTATTCTACTAAGCACTGGGCTAGATATAAGATAATCAGTTTCCACATAAGACTCACAGTCTAAATATGAGGGAGAAAAGGTATTGAATCCCCAATTTGCAGATGAGGGAACTGAGGCACAGAAAAGCAAAATGACTTGCCCACAGTCTCACAGGAGATAAGTGGCAGAGCCGGAATTAGAACCCAGGTCTTCTGATTCCCAGTTCCATGCTCTATCCTCTAGGCCACGCTCCTTCTCTTGACACCAAGACTATATTAACTGGACTGGATCAAAACAGTGCTTGGCACATAGTAATCGCTTAACGAATACCATCTTTATTATTATTATCTACCCCAGGGCTTAGTGCAATTCTTGGCACATACTCATTCATGTTTTTATTGAGTGTTTTGTAGTAAACACTTAAATATCCATTTAACAAAAAAGACCACCGGCCTGACCCAGGCTGGTACTGCTATTGCTACTGTTCGAATAGATGCTAACCTCTGAGGCTAAAGCAGAGTTCTAAATTCTGAGTTCTCACTAGTTTTTGTTAATGAGATGTACATCACCTTGATTCTATTTATTTGCTATTATTTTAATGAGATGTTCATTCCCCGATTCTATTTATTGCTATTGTTCTTGTCTGTCCGACTCCCCCGATTAGACTGTAAGCCCGTCATAGGGCAGGGATTGTCTCGATCTGTTACCAATTCTTAGTACAGTGCTCTGCACAGAGTAAGCGCTCAATAAATACTAATGAATGAATGAATGAATGAATGAATGAATAAGGCTGGGTTTACTCCGGCAAAGTACAGTTGAAGATCAGGCAGCTATCTGTTAAACTGAACCAGGTAAGTTAGCCCACAAATCAGTGATATTTATTGAGCATCTACTGTGCACAGAGCACTGTACTAAGCATTTGGGAAAGTACAAGACAGGTGGTAGACACATTCCCTGCCCACCACGAGCTTACAGTCCAGAAGACTGTATCCTTTTCTTCCTCAACAGCTCTGTGCTTCTTAGGTGCGACTCATCTGGAGAATTGCTATAAAGCTCCATTTCATTTGCTTGTGTAGAGCCAGGTCTAGACGGTGGAAATGACTCAAAAATAAAATCCAGGTTTTGCCTGCAGCTCGGATAATAGCTGCAAAATGAGAATTTCGCACCGAACACCCCAAACGCACCCTAGTCACAACGAAGTGCCTGTTTACAATTTCCCCCCGATATCGATAACCCCCGGATCTATAAAAGCTGCAGCCCTCTTTAAGAATTGCATCTGTGTCGTTCCTCATTTATTACCCACGTCTTTTTTTCACCTTATGGTTCTTACACCACGTCTCTGTCATATGGTTTCAAGTATCTGCACACTTCTCAAACCGAACGCAGTTGTCAACCAATACTGCTAGGGCTAAATTGATAACATCTGGAAAAGGAAAAACACTGGTTTCATTACAATCGGGGCGAAACAGGAAAGGGAGGAGGCGAGAAGACAGAGGAGGAGGAGGGAAAGGGTGTCCTCAGATAATTCAGACCCACAAGGACATTGAAAGAAACCCTGTTTTTTGGACCTGGACAAGTCTCGTTGGCTGCCGATACTGATTCACTTTCCTTACACAGCTGCAGTTTTTCCCCCGGGAAGAAGCATCATGGCCTAGTGGAAAGAACAGGGGCCCGGGAGTCAGAAGAACCTGGGTTCTAATCCTGGCCCTGCCAAGTATCTGCTGTGTGACCTTGGGTGAGTCACTTAACTTATCTGTGCCTCAGTTACCTCATCTATAAAATGGAGATTGAGACTCCGAATCCCACGTGGGACACGGACTGTGTCCTACTTGATTGGCTTGTATCTATCCTGGCATATAGTAAGTGCTTAACAAATGCCACTGAAAAAAAATTAAAAAAGACCAGGTCTCTGGGCTAACAAGTGATCTGGGTAGTTAAGGCTAAAAACTATGCTTTGGTCTTGATTTTCTGATTATTTCAGGTAAGAGTGTTTTCTCCCCGAATGCTTAGTACAGTGCTCTGTGCACAGTAAATGCTCAATAAATATCACTGCTAACTTACCTGGTTCAGTTTAACAGATAGCTGCCTGATCTTTCACCCCTCACCTCCCTTCCCGAGAACACGTTCCTTTCACGTGTGAAGTGGGAAAGACCAGTAAGTGACTGAGACTCCCTTATACCTTATGCACACATAATAATAATATTTAGGGTATGCGTTAAATGCTTACTATGTGCCAAGCCCAGTACTAAGAGCTGGGATGGATCCAAGATATTCAGTTCAGGCAGAGTATCTATCTCACATGGGGCCCACAGTCTAAGCGGGAGCCAGAAGAGGTATTGAATCACCATCCCACAGATGAGGAAACTGAGGCCCAGAGCAGTGAAGTGACTTGCCCAAGGTCACGCAGCAGGCAAGTGAGGGGCAGGATTAGAACCCAGGTCTTCTGACTCTCAGGCCTGTGCTCTTTCCATTAGGCCAACACATGAGTTTTTGAGGATCTGTAGGAACTGGGGGGGGCGGGCAACTCTCAAGAGCTCATTGGGTCCTGCCATCTGTCTTGGCAGAAGGGGACATATCACCTACTCAGGTTGGACAGGCCTGGAGTAGGTGGTTTGGCCGTATATCAGTGGGTATCATATCATCAGTGGGTGATATGAACTCTCTTTATTTAGAGAGTTCCAGGCCTGGAGGCTAAGTAACCTCCATAATTGCCAGTTCATGTTGCAATCCCAGCAATCAAAAAGTCCTCCTTCATATCTCATCCCTCTCTCTCCTGCTGCAGTTGAAACCCATCTCATCTTGTTTGTTCTTTCATGGACATGGAGTTTCACTGACCAGGCCAGGATTATCCAGAACATTTGGTAGCGTACACAAAACGCACACACACACTGACACCCCTCACCCTCTCTATCCCATCCCTTCACGCCCTTCCAGGGCAAACTGTGGCCTAGAGTATAGAGCACAGTCCTAGAAGTCAGTAGAGGCTTAGTTTCTAAATCCGGCTCTGCCACTTGTCTGCTGTGTGACCTTCGGCAAATCACTTCACTTCTCTGGGCCTCAGTGACCTCATCTATAAAATGGAGATAAAGACTGTGAGCCCCATGTGGGACAGGGACTGTGATCAACCCAATTAATTTGTATCCACCCCATCACTTAGTACAGTACCTGACACATAGTAAGTACTTAACAAATACCATTATTGTTAACAAATCAGATTTTTTTGAAAAAAAGCAAGGACCGACCTTTTATCGAAGTGCATCTACATTATTAGCTTCAAGAGCTCCTACACAAAACAGGAATGGTTGAACATGAAGAAGAGTGGAGAAGCAGCTTGGTTCAGTGGAAAGAGCCCAGGCTTGGGAGTCAGAGGTCATGGGTTCTAATCCCGGCTCACCGCCTGTCAGCTGTGTGACTTTGGGCAAGTCACTTAACTTCTCTGTGCCTCAGTTACCTCATCTGTAAAATGGGAATGAAGACTGTGAGCCCTATGTGGGACAACCTGATTACCTTGCATCTACCTCAGCGCTTAGAACAGTGCCTGGCACATAGTAAGCGCTTAACAAATACCAACATTATTATAAGAATCTCTTCCCTTTCCATTGTATCCTCCCCAAAACTTTCCCAGGGAATAGAGTCCATTTGGGAAAACCTAAATGCTTTTTGAATGGAGTGCACCAAAGTCCTAGACACCAGGTTTTAATCTACAGTGCGGGGCCTCCCGGACGCCACATTTGAATCCTATAAAAGAGACACGCTGCTACAACGAGCCCCATTGGGAAGGTTGTTCTCTCTCGTGAACAGCTGCGGAGCTGTAATTCACTGACGTCAGATTCTGAATCAGATATGAGCTATCAGTTCAGACAGAAAGCTATGCGTGGACCCTTCCACCCACAGCCAATCACATATGCAGCATGGCCTAATGGATAGAGCATGGGTCTGGGAGTCAGAAGGACCTGGGTTCTAATCCCAGTTGTGCCACATCTGCTGGGTGACCTAGGGGAAGTCACTTAACTTCTCTGTGCCTCAGTTACCTCATCTGTAAAACGGGGATTGAGACTGTGAGCCCCATGTGGGCAGGGACTGTGCCCAACCTAACTGGCATAGAAGAGTGCTTGGAAAATAGTAAGCACTTTTAATACGTGCCATTTAAAAACAGTGTAAATATCGCTTCCCGCTGGACAGCTCTGGCGAAAAATGGCTCTTCATTCTAGGCCCTTTCGCAGACCCCGACTCCCTCCCTCTGTGCTCTTTTTTTTGTGTGTGGCATTTGCTATGTGCTTACTATATGCCAAACACTGTTCTAAGTGCTGGGGGGTGGGTACAAGGTAATTAGATCAGACACAGTCCCTGTCACACATGTGGCTCACTGTCTAAAAAGGAGGGATCCTCATTTGAAGTTGGGGGATCCGAGGCACAGAGAAGTGAAGTGACTTGCCCAAGGTCACACAGCAAGCATTTGGTAGAGCCAGGATTAGAACCCAGGTCCTCTGACCCCTAGGCCAGTGCTCTTTCCATTAGGCCTCGTTGCTTCTCCCATGCTCTCGTTCACATTTCCCCTTCAAAGGGTTCATTGTGGCCACACCCTGTTTCAAGGTGAAGCTGTCAGAGCTGCTGGTTCCGGCCACATCTGGTCTGAAGCGCCGTGACCCCGGCGGAAGGCGGAGAAACTGTGGCTGGGCCTTCGCTAACAAATCATCTGGATAATTCAGGCCTCCAAATTCCACTTCGCTGTCCACGATCAGCCTATTTCATAAGAAAGTAGCATGGGTTATAATATATAGAAAGCCACTGATGCCAGGCACTGTACTGAGCACTGGGGTAGATACATCATAGGATACAGACCCATTAATCCCCATTTTTCAGATGAGGAAACTGAGGCACTGAGAAGTCACATGATTTCCCCAGGTCATCACAAAGCAGGCAAGTGGAAGAACGGGGATTAGAACGCAGGTCTCCTGACTCCTGCTCCTGTTTTATTTCCAATGGGCCACACTGCAAACATCAGACCGGGAAACTCTCCCTTCAGTCTGGGTCTACCCAAACAAAGGATCACTCAGTCAATCAATGGTATTTATTGAGAGCTTAAGCTGTGCAGGGCGCTGTACTTAGCACTTGGGGAAGTACGATACGACGGACGTGGTAGACACACGCCCTGCCCACAAGGAGCTTACAGTCTAGAGGAGAAAATTTGACACCCCTGGGTGGGCATGACACCACCCATTTGGTTAACAGCCAAAAGGATCCAGATAATTAGTCCCAGAATACATTAGGTTTTCCATCAGAGCCACGTGGAGTCCCTGCAGAGGTTCTGCTGACCTACTCCTTTCAAAACCACTCCTGCGGCTTTCCCCAGACAAATCCTCTCCGCTGAAGCAACAGGCTGTATCCTGCCACTGTCATTCCCCTACCTAGAAGGGCCTCACGAGGTCTTAACCAAATATAACTACTCCCTCATGATCCCTTTCTCAGGGCCCTACCAAGAGTAATAATAATAATAGCTATTATTATTATTATTATTATGGAGGGCTCTAAGTATTATTTTTATGGAATTTAAATCCTTATGATGTGTCAAGCACTATTTTAAATCCTGGGGTAGATCCCAGTTCCACTTTGGGCTCATAGCCTAAGTAGGAGGGCGAAGAGTCTTGAATCTCCATTTTAGTTGAGGAAACTGAGGTTAAGAAGTTGAGTGCCTTGCCCAAGGTCACAGGGCAAGCGACAGAACTGGTATTAGAAGTCAGGTTCTCTAGGCCACGCTGCTTCCCGCTGCTCTGGTCATAAATTTGTGACTGTGCCAGGCCTGAAATATTTAGGGAATGAGGAAAAAGGTTGTTTGTTGGGTCTCAGTTATCTGGGTCACTGTTAGCCCTGTTCGGGGTGTCCAAAAAGCAGAGATTTCAGTTGCTTGGAAATGGGGATGAGGAGAAGGAAAACCGTGGGTATTATCTTGGCGCTTTGAGACCACCCCAACCCCCTGCCACAAATGTCTCCTCCAATTCCCCGTGCATCACTCTGGAAAGTGTGCTTAAAAGAAAAGTACACCAGAGAACCTTGTCCAATCCTGAACTCGGTCTACTTTCATAGGGGTTTCTCTTTTCCCTCGAACCGAAAGGAGGAAACCTGTAACTTGAGGCTCATCTCATTATCTCTTGCTTTGCATTTTAATGCTTTAACTCAAAAAGAGGGCCTCATTGATATTCTGGTTCTGCTTGGGTTTGTTTATGTCTCTTGGGAACGTTTGCTACCGATCTTCCAAGTCAAACACTCGCCTCTTCGGAGCTCTCGGAAAGTTTGATCTGTATTCTTTCCAAGCGGGGAGGAAGAACTGGGGACATTTGAAGGGTTTTGTGTGATTATTTCTTTTATCCACAAGAAACTGAAAATGAAGCAATCTGGCATCTGCCCAGCCAATCCTCCCAGAACACAGGGAAGTGGGGAGGGTGTGGTTTTGGTACATGTGGGTAAAGAGGGTGCGCCATATTGAAAATCTACACAGGGTAATCAAAAAATACCATTGTTTGATGGATTGATTGCCAGATCAAGCAAGGGGAGTCCCACGGAGCTACATGGTGGAAATTATCTGGTTATTTCAGCACCCGCACCATCTCCTCAATTAGTTCTGTCTGGGTTTCCCGCTCACTGAAGAAAATATTTTGGATTTCCCAGTCATCAAAGAAAACATTCTGAATTTCCCAGTCATTGAAGATAACATTCATTGAACCGAATGATCTGGATCTCCCATTGACACCATCCAAATTGCCTGGGATATCCGGCAAATTTCCACATGGGTCCCTTAGCCCTTGCCTAAGATAGTGTTCAGTTAATGAGTGGGATGGGTAGACGGTAAGGTCACTGTGGGCAGGGAACACGTCTGGTAACTCTGTTATATTGTACTTAGTACTTACTGCGCACAGTAAGCGCTCAATAAATATGATTGACTGATTGACTGGCTAAGCACTCAACAAATACCATTAATTGATTGATAGAAGGGTAGGAAGAGGTAGGCAATTTCTCTTAAATAGGACACGGGCTACGGTTGGGTCAGCGGTGGGAAGGCGAAACGGAGTGGTGAGGCAAATACCCAGAAAATACAGAGAAAATCCATCTTTTTGAAGAAAAAGACAGCAGCTGATGCGAGGGGTGGATAGGGAGGGTGGGGCTAAGAGAGCCCCCCAAACCCACATCTCCTTCAAGAGGGCTCCCCCAACTAAGCCCTCTTTGCCTCTTCTCTCACTCCCTTCTGCATCATCCTTACACTTGGATTTGCAACCTGTATTCACGTGTTCCTCAGCCCCACAGCACTTATGTGGGCAGGGAACGTGCCTGTTTATTATCCTATTGTACTTTCCCAACTGCTTAGTAAGCACTCAATAAATACAGTTAATCTTATTGATTTATGTACCTATCCATAATTTCTTTATGAGAATCAGTGTGGGTTAGTGAATACAGCACAGTCCTGGGAGTCAGAAGGAACTGAGTTCTAATCCCAGCTCTGCCACTCATCTGCTGGGTGATCTTAGCTTAGTGGAAAGAGCACAGGTTTGGGAGTCAGAGGGTGTGGGTTCTAATCCCAGATCTGCCACTTGTCTGCTGTGTGACCTTAGGCAAGTCACTTAACTTCTCTGAGCCTCAGTTACCTCACCTGTAAACTGGGAATTATGACTGTGAGCCCCACAAGGGACAACATGATTACCAAATATCTAACCCAGTGCTTAGTATGAGAAGCAGCATGGCTCAGTGGAAAGAGCACGGGCTTTGGAGTCAGGGTTCATGAGTTCGAATCCCAGCTCTGCCACTTGTCGGCTGTGTGACTGTGGGCAAGTCACTTAACTTCTCTGTGCCTCAGTTCCCTCATCTGTAAAATGGGGATGAAGACTGTGAGCCCCATGAGGGACAACCTGATCACCTTGTATCCCCCCAGCGCTTAGAACAGTGCTCGGCACATAGTAAGCGCTTAACAAATACCAACATTATTATTATTATTATTAGTATAGTGCTTGGTACATAGCAAGTGCTTAACAAATACCATATGTAAATATCATATGTACGTTGATGCCTGACTACTTGTTTTGTTTTGCCATCTGTTTCCCTCTTTTAGACTGAGCCCGTTGTTGGGCAGGGATTGTCTCTATCTATTGCCGAATTGTACATTCCAAGCACTTAGTACAGTGCTCTGCACACAGTAAGCACTCAATAAATACAACTGAATGAATGAATGAATGAATGAAAGTTAAGATCAGTAATCTCCTCTAGACTGTAAGCTCACTGCAGCCAGGGAACGTGTCTAACAACTCTAACCACAATTTGATTGAAAGAAAATTAACTGTCATTCATGAGAATTCCTGGTCAATCAGGAGGCATGCACAAGGAAGCTAAATCAGCAATCAGGTGCCTCATCTTCCTGAGTCTATCATCATCATCATCAATGGTATTTATTGCACGCTTACTATTTGCAGAGCACTGTACTAAGTGCTACGCTACAGCAGAGTTGGTAGATACATTCTCAGCTCTCAACAAGCATACAGTCTACCCAGGGATATCAAGATAGACTGGATTGAATCCCGACAAAAAAACTCACCATAAGGAAGCAGCAAGTTATACATTCCTTAGTCCTCATTTGTAGATTATTTTGGCCAAGAGTGTAAGATTCTTATGGGCACGCAACATGTCTTGTGTTTCTGTTGTTCTTATCCAAATGTCTAGTACAGCGCATCCTGTGGATGTTCAATAAATACCATCGCTACTCCTAAATAACTAGATAATTGCCCTCCATTTCCCTTTGCCGAGGCCATCTCAGCCAGAATGCTGAAGCAGAGTTGAAAATGTGGCTGGACATGCAAGATGCCTTGTTTTCAGATGATCAGCTCAATACCAGGAAGTTGTAGAAACCCTTCTTTCTCTCTTCTACAAACAGACTTTTCTCTGCTGCAGTGGCAATAGGAAAGGCAGATTCCTGAGACCATCTTCTGGTATTTTGGTTGGTGCTTATTTGCTTCCTTTCATATGTACAAGTCAATAACCAGGGAACATATAAATCCTATTGAACCACAAATTCTACGCACCCAGATAAGCCGCTGGAGTATATTAATGATGGAATCCATTTTGCCTCAACATGGGGGATGGATGGAAGCCAGATGTGCCATTAGAAATCCTTTCAAACCTAAATGAGTCTGTGATAGCGTGAGAGTGTGTGAGGGAGCATGGCATTGGGAGGGTGGGGGGAGAACGAGAGAGTAAGAGCGAGAGAATATACACAGAGAACGTTCTGGGAACCTAACTTGCCCAAAGGATAAACTCATTTCTGGGTGAGGAAATTTAGAAAGCTGCAGCAACATTTGGGCTCCTTGTGGACTCTACATGGGCACCAGTCAGCCCCTCTAAAATGGCTATTTGATGAAGGGGGTACATATCCTGTTCCCTTAACTTGGAAATCCCTCCCTCTGCTAATCCAACAAACCCCAGTTCTCCCCACATTCAAATCCCTCCTAAAATTCCACCTCTTCCAACAAGCCTTCCCTGATTCATCTGCCAGCACTCTGAGCCAAGTTATCCCTTTAGCCTGCTCTGGTACTGATGGACTAGAACTCATGAATAGATATGGAATCATTTATTTTGACTATGCTAGTTGGAAATATTTTTATGTCTGTCTCTTGTTAAAGTGTAAGCTTCTAGTGGGGAGGAAATAATAATAATAATGGTACTTGTTAAGCAATTACTATGTGTCAGGCTCTGTACTAAGTGCTGGGGTAGATACAAGAATGTCAGTTTGGTCACAGTCCCTGTCACCCAAGGGGCTCACCGTCTAAGCGGGAGGAAGAACAGTTATTGAATCCCCACTGTTCAGTTGAGGAAACTGAGGCATTGAGAAGTGAAGGGACTTGGCCAGGATCACATGGGAAGCAAATGGTAAAGTCATTATTAGAACCCAGGTCATCTGTCTCCCATGCCCATGCTTTTTCCACTAGGCCACAATGCTTGTCTTCCTGCTTAGTTATTACTTAGCTATTCTTCACTTCCCAAGTGCCTCATATAGTATAACAAGTGGGTGTTTAATAAATGCTATTACAACTGCCACCATCCTCCCCAGAAAGGGGGTATCTACAGGGTCCAAATTCACCACTTAAATGCCCTACCTGAACTTTGTTTTGCTAAGCACTCAATAAATACCACTGCTTGATTTATTGATTTTTTTCCAATGCATTTTCACAGTAGTTATCTCATATCGTCCTTGCAACATCCCTATGATGTGGGTACAAGTAGGTGTTATTACCTTCATTTTATAGACGTGAAAACTGAGGCGCAGAGAGGTTCAGCGACTAGCCCAACGTCACACATAAGACCAGGGGTAGAGCTGGAGCCAGAGCCCAGGTCTCCCAACATCGAGCCTCACGCCCTTCCAACAAGGCTATGCTTTGGCGACCGACCCAGCCCACAGTGGCAGAAGATCTCGCTCTTCCACCTCTTGCCATTTTGCCCCTCAGTGGAAAGCCCCTTTAAAGACAAAGGCAGGGGAATGGAATTACTGAAAAGGTCAATACTATTTCTTGTATAGAGATGCGGGGGAGTTTCTGGTGGCTATTTATTATTACGTTGACCTTTCCAGATTAATTACAGCACGGATTTTATAAGCGGCTCTGACAAGATGTCGCCCCGAGTTACAGGGGAGGCCACCCAAGTTCAGAATTTCCTGTGATGCTGCCGCCAATCAACGTAACTCGCCTCGGAGTTTCTTTGCGACCCCGCGGTGGCCGGGCTTCGGCTTACTTCCAGCCAAGCACCGCCCAGGCCTCCTCGTTTCTCAAAGTCCTCAGAACAGTCCCGGCTGAGGGATCGTCCGAAAACGCCCCGTCCCCGGCGGGTTCCCTGACTTTAGAAAGGGCCGAGGCGAAGAAACACTCTTCTTTCTGATACCCTGCGGTGCCGAGCTGAAACCGTGGCCAGCTTCTATTTTCGGAGGCTTCGGTAAGAGAATGTTTTTATCTGGAGATACAATGACTGTCGCCCTGTACCCTGCCGTTCCCATGAGGGCCTTGCCAGCCTCGATGAATGCCTGCTTTATGAGTCGGCCTTGCAGGTGTTCCGGGGGTATGTAATCACTAATGAATAGTAGAAAAACACAGAAACTCTAGGCAGGCTCTGGCACTAAGACCTAGGCCTGGCTTTATCGTTCTGTGAGAAAACTCACAGACACACACACACACATATACACTCACACTCTCACTCTCTCACACCCACTAAGCAATTCCTTTGGCTCCTCTGCCTCGCCCGAGATGAATCACTCTTCTCCATGAGCCTGAGGAAGGGGGCAGGCTGCTCCAAGGAAGAACTGCAACATAATGTGGCAAGAATGTCCATGGTTCAAGATGGGATGGCCACCGGTCTGGAGAGAGGGCTTCAATATGGCAGAAGGCCGGCGTTCAAACACCCAGCCCCCACTCCCAACAAGGAGAAGCAGTGTGGACTAGTGGAAAAAGCATATGCCTGAGAGTCAGAAAACCTGGGTTCTAATCCCAGTTCCACCACATGTCTGCTGTGGGACCTTGGCCAAGTCACAACTTCTCTGTGTCTCAGTTTCTTCACCTGTACATGGGGATTAAATCTTCCTCCTTCAGACTTAGACTGTGAGCACTATGTGTGACAGGCATTGCGTCCAACCTGATTATTTCTTATCTACCCCAGCGCTCAGAAGAGTGCTTGACATAGTAAGCGCTTAACAAATACCATAAAAATTTTAAAAAGGCAGAAGCAAGGACACTAAATGTAGATTATAGTGCTCTGAGAAAGTAGTGCACAATCAAGTAACTGACACCAAGGGAAAGGAGCAGCATGACCCAGCAGAAAGAGCAAAGAACTGTGAGTCAGAAGGCCTGGGTTCAAATCCTCATTCTGTCAGTTCACCTGGGGTGAGTCATTTCACTTCTCTGGCCTTGATTTCCTCATCTTCAAAATAGGGATTTAATATCTGTTCTCCCTCTCCCTTATATTGTGAATCCCATGTGGGACAAGGACTGTGTCTGATCTGATTATATTGTACCTATCTAATGCTTAGTACAGTGCCTGGCAGTTAATGAGTGCTTCATAATACCACAATTGTTAATTACTATTATTACAAAAAAAGTCCCACACCTTAGTAGAACAAAAGAAAAGGAAAATAACAGCAGGAAAAACATATAAAATCAGTGAAAGTGATCAATCAGTGGTATTTACTGAGCACTAACTGTGCAGATCACTGTATGTATTCATTCATTCATTCAATCAATCAATCATATTTATTGAGTGCTTACTGTGTGCAGAACACTGTACTAAATAGAAGGACTGTAAAATCCCAAGCAATAAGTCTTCTGGATAATAATGATGGTATTTAAGTGCTTACTATGTGTGTGGTGCTGTACTAAGTGCTGGGGTGTACACAAGCAAATCGGTTTGGACACAGTTCCAGTTCCACATGGGGCTCACAGTCTCAATCCCCATTTTATAGATGAGGTAACTGAGGCCCAGAGAAGTGAAGTGATTTGCCCAAGGTCATATATCAGACAAATGGCGGAGCCATGATTAGAACCCATGACCTTCTGACTTCCAGGCCTGTGCTCTATCCACTATACCAGGGAAGCATTCAACCTGTTCCTTCAGGTGCTCTATTGCCAGTGGGGCACACTGGGCAGAATGGACTTTGGGTTTGACCCAAAATGTAAATGCCTGTGGTCTTAACCACACAAAAAGCTAATTTTTCATTTAGGGACTTCAGGAGACTGACTTAGGCTAATATCATTGATCTGTTTGTCCCGGGAATAGTTATAATCTGGTCAATTAGGCCTTCTATAAAGCAGTGAGCATGTCTACTAACATGTCTATCATGTCTAGTGAGAGAAGCAGCATGGTATAGGGGATAGAAAACGGGCCTGAGAGTCAGAAGGTCATGGGTTCTATTCCCGACTCTGCCACTTGTCGGCTGTGTGACCTTGGGCTAGTCACTTCTCTGGGCCTCAGTTCCCTCATCTGTAAAATGGGGATTAAGAGTGTGAGCCTCACATGGGACAGGGACTGTATCCAACCTGATTTGCTTGTATCCACCCCAGCACCTAGTAAAGTGCCTGGCACATAGTAAGCATTGAAAAATACCATAATTATTCTTCTTATTATTACTCCATTGTACTCTCCAAAGGGCTTAGTAGTGCTCAGCACACAGTAAGTGCTCAATAACTACCAGGAATTGCTTAAAAATAGTACGAAAGTACTGCACCACAGTCTTGGGTTAAGAAGGATGAGGGCCTCCTGCCTTGGGGAATGATGCTGATTATAATAACATAAGGGTATACCAAGTGCCAAGCAATGTTCTAAGCACTGGGATAGGTACAAGTTAATTAGGTTGTCCCAGTCCCACATGGGCTTCACAGTCTTAATCCCCATTTTGCAGATAAGGGAACCGAGTCCCAGAGAAGTGACGTGACTTGCCTTAGGTCACACAGCAGACAAATGACCAGGATTAGAACTCAGGTCCTCTGACTCCCAGGCCCAGGCTCTTTCAACTAGACCATGCTGCTTCCCTCAATTTAGCCTGGTGAGGGAGGAAATAAGCCAGGAATCCATGAGATGCCCACCTCTGCACCCACCAAGCTTCTCCCAAGCCCCCAGAACAAGCCAGCCAACTGGTCTTCTGAGTCCCGGATCCGGTGTTACATTTCCTTCCGGTCAATTTCTTTCCCCTGAATCCTTTTGGATTTCTCCAGTGCTCCAGATTTTCTGCCTGGTTTAACCGCCTGATGGAGGGGTTAACATCTCAAATTTAAACTGTCAGAGCCATTTAGGGTCTAGCAAAGCGTCACCGATCTCAGGGTAGCCGCGCTGTGCTTTCCGAGGGGCTTCCGAACGTGGCCATTCTGACTTCTGTAACTGACGAGCCCCAGGGCCCTCTTCTGGAAATATTAACCGCTGGGCCGTGAACCGTCATTAAAACCAAGCCACGCCACTCGTGGAAGAGTTCTCTGAATGCTGGTTTTGTGAACTGGAGTAGCTTCGGGCCCGCGTGGCTCGAGGCAGGATATCAAGGGTCTGTGCTCACACGCCGAGACCCCTGAGTTTGAACAGCAAAGACCACAGGCTGCCTCCACACTCTTCCATCCAGTGGCCTGCAGTGGCTCTGTGGGAAGGACAAGGGACCAGGACAGGAGCCAAGCCTAATTCTGTCCGGTTTATGCTCTCTCAGCATTTAGTACAGTGCTCCCACAGTGCCCCAACCCCACAGCACTTAGGACCACATCTTTAAATTTTATATTGCCAATTACTTATTTATTCATCTTAATGTCTGTCTCCCCCTCTAGACTGTAAGCTCGTTATGGGCAGGGAACATGTCTGCTAATTCTGTTGTATTGTTCCCTTCATTCGTCTTCCCTCCCATCCGCACAGCATATATATATAGATCTGTAATTTATTTATTCATTTATATTAATGTTTGTCTCCCCTTCCAGACTGTGAGCTCATGATGGAAAGGGAATGTATCTGGTGTTGTATTGTACTCTCTTAAATGCTTAGTACAGTGCTTTGCACACAGTAAGTGCTCATTAAATATGATTGAATGAATTGAATGAATGAATATTGTACTTTTCCAAGCATTCAGGGCCTAATAAGAGCTCAATATATTCCATTGATGGATTGATGTGCACACAGTAAGGACTTAACAAACACTATTACAATTCCCCCAATTAAATCATCTTGAATAATAACAGTAGTTATGGTGTCTATTAAAAGGTTATTCTATTCCAAGCACTGCACTAAACCCTGGGGTAGATAGAAGTTAATCAGCTCTGACATACCCCCTGTCCTATATGGAGCCTTTTTTTTGAAAAAAAAAAGCACTCAATAAATACCATTGATTAATTAACTGGAATCAAAATCCCTGGGCTGAAGCTTACAATACCAAATGTGGATTATTTTCAGAGGGAGATATTTGGCTATCATTATATTTCTGTGGTTTTATGAGTGTCACAGGTAAACTAATGACCCAAATTGATGCTTAATGTGTAACCACCAGATTGCTAAATTCACAAGGGCAGGATCAAGTCTCCTAAGCATTCCCCCAAGTGCTTAATACAGTGGTCTTTATATAGTAAGTGCTCAATAATTATCATTGACTGATTGATTGATGGACTGGAAATTTTCTAGTCAGCAATGACTTCTGAGCAGGAAACTGAAAAGGATGCTGGGTTCATCCCAGGCCACAAGCTAAGCTTGAGACAGCACGTAGCACTAATTTTAAGGTGTCCAGGAGGTGTCTGGATTATTGCACACAGAGGGTACCATGTAAAACTGCAAGGCAATCCTTCCTCAGTGACCTAAAAACATCGTACCCTTACTCCAATTTTGTGTTTAGTTTTTAGTTTCCCTAACAAGAGAAGCAAGATTGCCTAGTGGAAAGAGCATGGGCTGGGAGCCAGAGGGCCTGGGTTCTAATTCTAGCTCTGCGTGTCTGCTGTGTGACCTTGGGCAAGTCACTTCACTTATCCGTGACTTGGTTATCATCTGTAAAATGAGAATTAAATCCTACTCCCTCCTACTTAAATTGGGAGCCCCATGTGGGACAGAGACTGTGTCCAACCAGATTAACTTCTATCTACCCCAGGGCTCAGAGTAGTGTTTGGCATACAGCAGGTGCTTAACAAGTAACATAATTAAAGTACCATAATAAAGGGAAATGGAGTGATAGGAGCTCCAGAGAAGAACCGCAAAAGCAAATAAGAGATTTGAAAAAGATGAGTCAATGAAAAAGGGAAATCCATTTCTTCTCACAGAAAACAAGAACCTTTAACCAGCAGTTTTAAGGCTCTCCACCAATTGCCTATATGCTTCCCTACATGCTCTATCCTCCATTACACCCCAGCTCCCACTCTTCACTCCTCCCAAGAAAACCTCCTAACTCTCCCATCTCCAATCCACTGCATACGCCCTTTCCTCTGGATTGAACTCCCTCTTAGCTTACATCCAATTTTCTCAAATCATGTCTATACCCAAACTACCTTCTCTTGACATACAAATCAACATGTTCAACACCAACCTTTCTGCTGACCTCAACTCCCTCCCTCCCCATCCCTCGGTTGATCCTTTACCACTAACCCACAAATCTGGATTACCTCCACAATCTACTTCCTCCACTCCCGTGAATGGGCTGTGTAGGACTGTTGTATTGAACTGTCCCAATAGCTCGGTACAATGCTCTGTGCATAGTAAGTGCTCAGTTAATATCGCTGATTAACTGAATGAAGATCCAGACAGCAGGCCAAAGTCATCCCTCTCAAATTCATCCTTGCCCCCTTTAACTCTATCCTCTCCTCTGCCCAGCAACATTATTTCTCCATCCTGATTGACTCCCATGTCTACTGCCCATATTAGGTGATCAGACATTTAACTCCCCCCCTGAACCCTCCTCTCCCTCTACCCCTCCCATCTCTTGCCCCTAATGACCTGACTACATACTATATTGACAAAACTGAAATCAGGCGTAATCTTCCTAAAATCTGCCCTGCTTCACTCCAGTCCCCTCTGCCTCCCCCTACCCCTCGACTCTCACATCTTTCCCAGCAGTATCTCAAGAAGAGATCTCCCACAGCCTCTCCAAATCCACCCCCTTCACTTGTGCCTCCAAACCCTTCCTTTCACACTTTATCAAAACATTTTCCCCCTCCCTTTTTCTTTTCCTGACTGCCATCTTCAATCATTGATGATCCAAAGGCATCTTCTCCACTGCTCTGAAGCATACTAATGTCTCCCCTATCCTAAAAAGACCCTCCCTTGACCCCACAGCTCCCTCCAGTTATCACCCTATCTCCTTGAGAGAGTTGTCTAAACCCCACTGCCTCCAATTCCCTCCCTGACCTCTGCCAAACTGGCTTCACTCAGAGGAAATTGCCTTCTCTAAGGTCACCAATGGCCTTCTTCTTGCCGAATATTTCTTCTGAAAATATTATCTGATCTGGCTTCACTGACACTGTCTTCTCCTGGTTCATTCGATCATATTTATTGAGCGCTTACTGTGTGCAGAGCACTGTAATAAGTGCTTGGGAAAGTACAATACAACAATAAGCAGTGACATTCTCCTGGTTCTCCTCCTACCTCTCTGACCACTCATTCTCACTGTCTTTCACAGGCTCCTTCTCTGCCTCCCACCCTCTAACTGTGGGAGTCCCTCAAGGTTCAGTTGTGGGTCCCTTTCTATTTTCCATCTACACCCATTCCCTTGGAGAACTGATTCACTCCCACAGCTTCAACGACCATCTCTTCATGGATGATTCCCACATCAATCTCTCCATCCCTGACCCCTCTCCTTCTCTGGAGTTCCACCTTTCCTCCTGCCTGATACCCTGCCTTGCCCATTGCATCAGCCCCTTAGCAGACCTCACCACCTCCTGTCTCTCCCCACTCCATTCCATTCTTCTCTGCTGCCTGGATCCTTTTTTCTCAAGAACCTCCTCAAGAACCTCTAGTGATTGTCCATCCATCTCCACATCAAACAGAAACTCCTTACTGTCAGCTTTAAAGCACTCAGTTTGCGCTCTCCTACTTTACCTTGCTGATTTCCTACTACAACACAGCAGACTCACTTCATTCCTCTGACGCCAAACTACTCACTATATCTTAATCTCATCTATCTCGCCACTGACTCCTAGCCCACGTGCCCTCCCACTTCATAAACGACAGACCACCATTCTCCCCACCTTCAAAGCCTTATTAAAATCACATCTCCTTCAAGGTGTTTTTCCCGACTAAGTCCTCATTTCCCCAATTTCTGTGTCACCTATGCATTTGGCTCTGTATCATTTAAGCACTTAGTATTCACCCCATCCTCAGCCCCACGGCATTTATTTTCATGCCCATCATTTATTTCAATGCGTGTCTCCCCCTCTAGACTGTAAGCTCTAGTTCTGCACACAGTAAAGGCTCAATAAATACCATTGTTGGGTTGTTCAGCTAAATCATATTCCTTCCCTTGCTCCCTTTGTTCTTCCCCCTCCCAGCCCCATAGCACTTATAAACATATCTGTAATTTATTTCTATTAATGTCTGTCTCACCACCCCCCTCTAGACTGTGAGCTCGTTGTGGACAGGGAATATCTGTTTATTGTTATATTGTATGCTCCAAGTGCTTCGTACAGTGCTCTGCCCATAGTAAGTGCACAATAACTATGATTTGAATGAATGAATTCCTCCCCTCCTTCAAAACCTCCTAAAAATCTGCTCCTCCAGGAGGCATTTCATCCATTCATTCATTGAATCGTATTTTTTGAGCACTTACTTTGTGCAAAGCATTGTACTCAGTGCTTGGGAGAGTACAATATAACAACAACAGACACATTTATGTCCATAGTGAACGTCTCTTGATTAATCCCTCCAGATACCTGGCCATTCCAGCCACTTGAGCACTCATGAGTACACATTTATTTATGGATATTTCCAATCACACTTGCCTCAGGGCACACACTTTCCAGCCATGCCTGCAACATTGGGTTCACATCGAACCCAAAGGAGAGCGCTTTCTCTCTCTCTGTGCTTCCACTGAATTGGATGCCAAAGTTTAATTCATAGATGGTATTTGTTAAGCGCTTACTATGTGCCAAGCACTATTCTAAACACTGGGGTAGATAGAAGGTAATCAGGTTGTCCCACGTGGGGCTCACAGTCTTAATCCCCATTTTCCAGATGAGGTAACTGAAGCACAGAGAAGTTAAGTGGCTTGCCCAAGGTCACACAATAGACAGGGGGCAGAGGAAGGATTAGAACCCACATCGTCTGACTCCCAAGCCTGTGCTCTTGCCTCTAAACCACACTGCTAGATGTGTGGAGGTGTGGTCGTTGAGATTTAGGAAGCAGAGAAAACTCTTCCTCAGAGATCTTGCAGTTTAATGGGGGAGGCAACACATATAAACACAATCAGTCAGTCCACTGTATTTATTGAGCACATACTGTGTGCAGAACACTGTACTAAGAGCTTGGGAGAGTACAATATAACAATAAACAGAAGCATTTCCAGCCACAAGTTTAATCATAATAATGTTGGTATTGTTAAGCGCTTACTATGTGCCGAGCGCTGTTCTAAGTGCTGGGGTAGATACAGGGTAATCAGGTTGTCCCACGTGAGGCTCACAGTTAACCCCATTTTACAGATGAGGTAACTGAGGCACAGAGAAGTTGTGACTTGCCCACGGTCACACAGCTGACAAGTGGCAGAGCCAGAATTCGAACTCATGACCTCTGACTCCCAAGCCCGTGCTCTTGTCGGGGCGGGGGGGTGACAGACATTAATACAAATAAATTAATTACAAATATGTTCATAAATCCTGTGGGGCTGGGAAGGGGAATTAGATGCTGGGAAGCAGCGTGGCCTAGTGGCTAAATCATGGGCCTGGAAACCAGAAAACCTGGGTTCTGATCTTGGCTCTGCCCCTTGCCTGCTGAGTGATCTTGGGCAAGTCACTTCCCTTCTCCAGACTTTGGACTCTTTGTGGGCCAGGAACCTGTCTACCAACTCTGTTATATTACACTCGCCCAAGCATTTAGTACAGTGCTCTTCACACAGCAAATGCTCAATAAATATGAATGCCTGATTCATTCTCAGTGCCTCAGTTTCAACTGAAACAAAAGGAAGATTCGATACCTGTTCTTCCTCCTACTTGACTGTGAGTCCCAAGTGGGATAGGGACTGTATCCAGCCTGATTAACTCACATCTACCACAGCACTTAGAAGAGTGTTTGACAATTAGTAAGTGCTTAATAATACCATTAAAAATAATAATAATAATAATAAAGAAGGCAGAGAAATTCCCCCGTCCTCAGGGGACAGGCTGATGGCCGAGTCAGGAGAGAAACAGTTTAGCAGACATGCATGCAAACAAGTGCACGTTTGATAGATGCCATAATAATGTTGGTATTTGTTAAGCGCTTACTATGTGCAGAGCACTGTTCTAAGCTCTGGGGGAGATACAGGGTAATCAGGTCACCCCACGTGAGGCTCACAGTTAATCCCCATTTTACAGATGAGGTCACTGAGGCACAGAGAAGTTAAGTGACTTGCCCACAGTCACACAGCTGACAAGTGGCAGAGCCGGGAGTCAAACCCATGACCTCTGAATCCAAAGCCCAGGCTCTTTTCCACGGAGCCATGGCCAGGAAAGATCCATAAGGAGCCTGACTTCATGGAATTGCTTTACTCCTCTCTGTCCATCCTGTCTAATGACCTTTCCTTTCTGCTTTAACAGGTTTCCTCTTGGTGACTGCATTAACGGCTGCATTTATTGCCAGCCACTTCTCCACGCCCTCCCTCCCCCACCCCAGCACTTACTACTGCATTCCTAGTTTCCCTAAGGAACTGTGGCGGGTGACACAACAGAAGGGGAAGTTTTCCGCAATACTGATGCATAATGGCATCAAGTGTTTAGTCAGAAATGACTGTCCTTCTAATAACCGTATTTATGAGCTGGCATCATATGTCTTTTCCTCAAAAATTTGCCCTAGGACCAGCTGTCCTGGAACTCTACCAATTAGAGGGAAAAATTCTCCCATCCTTTCGAAGAGGAAACTGAGGCTGAGGGGCCCAGCCACAGCCAATGAGTGTTCTTTTAATAACTCCCATTCCAGACTGCCTATTCATTCCTTCATTCATTCGTATTTATTGAGTGCTTACTGTGGCAGAACACTGTACTAAGTGCTTGGGAGAGTACAATACGACAATAAACAGATACATCCTCTGTCCATAATGAGCTTTCAGTCTAGAGGGAGAGACAGACATTAATATAAATAAATTACAGATGTACCTAACGGCTGTGGGCGGGAGGGTAATATAAAGAGAGCAAGTCAGTGTGACGCAGAAGGGAGTGGGAGAAGAGAAAAAGAAGGCCTAGTGAAGGTCTCTTGGAGGAGATGCGCCTTCAATCTGACCTACTTCCCAGTAGTGTGGTTGCAACCAGTTACAAGTCTTGTGTTGAAGGGCTTTGAACTCTTCTGAAGGACAGGAGGATAGAAATCCAAGGAATTATTTATTTCACAATCAATAAATGGTATTTATTGAGCACTTACTGTGTGAAGAGCGCTATACTAAGTGCTTTTACTTAGCTGGATTTCTTCCAGTGCTGGGAAATGGAGTCCCTCTGAAAGCTGCCTGAATTCTTTCGGGAAAATAACCCTCTCCTTCCCGCCGCATCAACCTGGCCGTACTCCTTGCAAATTCAGTGTGGGAGGTTATAGCGTTCCTGTCACCATTAATCAGTTTTGCTGAGCAGTGGAAGTTTTCTGTTATACCTTCAACTAATTCCTGAACCTCGGCGAGGATTCAGGCCCTTGAGGATTTATCAGAATTCTATGCTCTGGGCCTAGCAAGCTTGTGGTTTAGGGGACCACCATCACCCCCCAAACAGGAGGAGGATAATTCTGGGGTCCCACGGTATTTTCCCTAATTAGTTATACTTGTTAAGCACTTAGTACTAAGTACTGGACTAAGCACTGGGGTACCTACAAGATAATCAGATCAGACACGGTCCCTGTCCCAAGCAGGGCTCAAGTAGGAGGGAGTCAGTCAGTCAATCTTATTTACTGAGCACTTACTGTGTATAGAACACTGTCCTAAGTGCTTGGGAGAGTACAGTGTAAACAGACACATCTCCTGCCCACAAAAAAATTGCAGTCTAGGGAGAAGGATTCAATTTTACAAGTAAGGAAACTGAGAGCCAGAGAAGTTGAATGACTTACCCAAAGTCACACAGCAGGCAGGTGGCATAGCGGGATTGGAACACACTTCCTCTGATTCCCGGGACTGTGCTCATTCCAACTAGGTAATGTGACCTCCAGAACCGCACCGGTACCCAGGAGCCAACAGAGTCACTGTGGGTTGGGTAGATCACAGGCCTGGGACTCAGAAGGCCCTAAATTTTAATCCCAGCTCCACTGCTTGTCTGCTGTATGGCCTTGAGCAAGTCACTTAACTTCTCTGTGCATCATCTGTAAAATGGGGATTAAGACTGTGAGCCTCAAGATGGAGAGGGACTGAATCCAACCCAATTTACTTCTATTCATTAATTCATTCGATCGTATTTATTGAGTGCTGTACGCAGAGCACTGTACTAAGTACTTAGCACTGTACTAACGCTTAGTACAGTGCTTGGCACATAGTATGCACTTAAATACCACCATTACTATTATAAGTCTAAATTCTCCAGCAGTCGGGGCCAGGGAAGCTGGAGCCTGGAACTTGCCCTATTCTGGCCACGGGGCAATTAACTGCCTTTGCTTAGCTGAGACCTGCTATCATTCATTCATTCATTCAATAGTATTTATTGAGCGCTTACTATGTGCAGAGCACTGTACTAAGAGCTTGGAATGTACAATTCGGCAACAGATAGAGACAATCCCTGCCCAACGACAGGCTCACAGTCTAAACGGGGAGACAGACAGCAAAGCAAAACAGAACAAAACAAAACAATAGTGGAAAGAGCACCGGTTTGGGTGTCAGAGGTGATGGGTTCTAATCCCAACTCTGCCACTTATCTGCTATGTGACCTTGGGCAAGTCACTTAACTTCTCTGTGCCTCAGTTCCCTTATCTGTAAAATGGGGATGCAGACTGTAAGCCCCACGTGGGACAACCTGGTTACCCTGTACCTACCCCAGAATTTAGAACAGTGTGTGGCACATAGTAAGCGCTTAACAAATACCATTATTATTATTATTCTACTCATGTTTTCTGTATCATCAGGCTTGACTACTCTCGCTTCCTTCCCCTGCATAACTCATGTTCATATTTTTAAACTCTGTTGCTTCTTCTTAGCCATAATTTATTTTAGTGCTGTTTCTCCTGCCAGGTTGGGAGCTCCTTGAGGGCAGGGGTTACGCCTAATCTCTTGCCTTCTCCCAAGCATTTAGTCCAATCCTCTGCACAGAGTAAATGACTTATAATAACAATAATTATCATGGTATATTAAATATATACTATGTGGCAAGTCCCGATCTAAACGCCAGGGTAGGATCCAAGTTAATTGGGTCACAGACTGGGGCTCACAGTCAAAAGAGGAGAGTAAACTAGTATTGAATCTTTATTCTACAGTTGAGGGAACTGAGGCACAGAAAAGTGAAGTGATTTGCCCAAGGTCACACACCAGGTGAGGCAGAGCTGAGATTAGAACCTGCGTCCTCTGACTTCCAAGTCCATGATCTTGAACTAGGTCACGTTGCTCCTCAATAAAACCAATCTACACATATTACTGATTAATTGAAAGGGAACTCCTTGGGGAAACCCCATGTGGTCAGGACCAAGCTCACTGTGGGCAGGGAAAGTGTCTACCAACTCCGTTGTATTCTCCAATACAGTCCTGTGCACACAGTAAGCGCTCAATAAATACCACTGATGGTAATGATTATCAGTCCTACAAATAACCTCTTCGAGACAAGTAGAAAGAATGGATGACAGCAGGGAGTCAGAAGAACTGGGCTTCAATCCCAGCTCTGCGACTAACCTGCTGTGTGACCTTGGAGAAGTTCCTTAACCTCTCCGGGCCTGTTTTATCCGTGAAACGGATAGGATACCTGCTCTCCCTCTTAGACTCTAAGCTACTTGAGGGACTTTGACACCCCCACCTCAAGGGACAGGGATCATGTTAATTCCCATTTGTTCATTCTTTCCCAGCACTTAGATCAGTGCTCTGCACACTGTAAGTTTTTAAATAAATATGACTACTAACACTACCACCACCGTGTCTGATCTAGTTACTTGGCACATATCCCAGAACTGATCACAATTCTTGGTCAGGGCATTTATTGAGCGCTTACTGTGTGCAGAGCTCTGTACTAAGCACTTGGGAGAGTACAATGTAACAATAAATGGGTACATTCCCTGCTCACGAGTTCTTATTAAATACTAGAATTGCTATTAAATTAATAATGCAAATTGCAAAGCTGTCCACCACTGACACTCTTGCTATTGCCTGACACTGCCTTTACTTCTACCCATGAGATACAAAGGCATGTTTGCTTTTCTCTGTTGGTAAACGTCTGGTTTTTATAGTACGATTCCTACCCAGACCTCAAAACACTTTCACATCTATTATCTCAAAGCTGTCTGCCCATTGTTCTAGCATGCCTTCCCTCCTCTCTCTCAGTGATCCTCAGAAGGAGAAAGAAACGTGAGGTGGATTCCCACCCTATAACATTTGGAATATCTGTTAACATCCAGAATACTGAGAGGTCACAATTGAGTATTTAAAGGGAGAAGCAAAACTAAGTGGGAGATTGGTGCAAGCAGGCTGGACAGGTTAGCCAAGACACTCCCAGGTCTACAACACACCCTTACATAAGGTGGGCCAGGACAATTTAGAAAGAAAAAAATCTAGGACTGTAATGGCTAAAACCAGGATGTCTTGCCAGGCTAATTAATTATCTCATCATCTTCCCGGGCTCCCTAGGAAACAGAAGAATGCAAGGAATAGCCTATTTTGCTGATGGGGAAACTCCTCCCTGAAAGGTCATGGACTCTCCTAGAGTAACTGGGAGGCAGATTAGAGAATGAGTTAGGGTTACTGTGATTTCCTGGCATCTGGGCTCAACCCCAGTTGTCCCTGACATACCCGGGTGTGGGAGACTTCTCCTTCAGGGCTGCATTGAATTGGGCAGGAGAAGAGGAGAGAGGCTCACAATCCTGGCTTCTTTCCATTCAGCCCAACTGCTTGGGCCAGCCCGCTGAACCCTCCCAGGGTCCTGGGACCACCGTCTTCCAGACCGTGACCCCCAGAGGGATAGGGATTGTATCTAAATCTCACTTGTATAAATACGTGTAAACTATATGCTCCTCGTGGGCAGGCATTGTGTTTACTGTCTCTTTTGGACTGTACCAAGAATTTAGTGCAGTGCTTCACACACAGTAAGCGCTCAATTGATAGGTCATGGATTCTAATTCCGACTCTGCCACTTGCTTGTTGTGTGAATTTGGGCGAGTTACTTCAGTTTTCTTGGCCTCAGCTGCCTCATCTGTAAAACGGGGATTGAGATCGTGAGCCCCATGTGGGACAGGGACTGTGCCCAACTCATTTTGCTGGTATCCACCGCAGCGTTTGGTACAGTAACTGGCACATAGTAACCACTTAAATATTGCAATTGTTATTAGTAAATACCATTGATTGCTTAGGGCAGATAGTAGTAATAGCATTAAGTTCTTATTATTACCTATGGCTTGAGGTAATGGAAACTAGACCAGCCCTTCCCAGGTCTCAGTGAAGCAGCGTGGTCTAACGGAAAGAGCACAATTAGGAGTCCTGGCTTCTAATCCCAACTCCACCACTTGCCTGCAGGGTGATCTTGGTCAACTCATTTGGTTCTTCTTTGCCTTAGTTTCCTCCCCTGCCAAAACAGGGAATAAATACCTGTTCTCCCTGTCCCATTGACTGCAAGTTCCATGTGGGACAGGGATTGAGTCTGATCTGATTGCATTTTATCAACCCCACTGCTCAGTACAGGGCTTGTTACATAGTAAACCTCTTAACAAATAGCCCCGCTAGCAGCAGCAACAGGTGAATGAAGATAAGAGGCTCCTAGGTCACAGCGGTTTCGGGCCTGTCCCTCCCACCTGTCCCTCCACCTTTTAAGGGGGGACCGCTTTCCCAACCAGTGACATTGGGTCTGGATCCTGTACAATCCTCCTGCAAAGAGAGGACTGTTTTGTTTAATCATTATTATGATTATTATCCTATTTGTTAAGTGCTTACTATGTGCCAAGCCCTGTTCTAAGCACTGGGACAGATACAGGGTAATCAGGTTGTCCCACGTGGGGCTCACACTTTTA
This sequence comes from Ornithorhynchus anatinus, assembly GCF_004115215.2. Lineage (NCBI taxonomy): Eukaryota > Metazoa > Chordata > Mammalia > Monotremata > Ornithorhynchidae > Ornithorhynchus > Ornithorhynchus anatinus. Next base: position 52,138,100 of record NC_041738.1, read on the forward strand.
ATCCCCATTTTACAGGTGAGATAACTGAGGCACAGAGAAGTTAAATGACTTACCCAAGGTCACACTGCAGACTAATAGAGGGCCGGAATTAGAACCCACGTCTTCTAACTCCCAAGCCCATGTTCTTTCCGCCAAGCCACGCTGCACTGTACTAATGGTGTGGGTTAAGTGCCGTGTGTCAAACACTCTTCTGAGCTCTGGGGAGGTACAAGTCAATTAGGTCGGACACAGTCCCAGTCCCATACGGGGGCTCACCGTCTAAATAAATAGGAAGGAGAACGGGCATTGAATCCCCACTTTACTGTTGAAGCACAGAGAAGTTAAGTGACTTGCCCAAGGTCACACAGCACGCACTTGGGAGAGTACGGATTAGAAACCAGAGTTAGGTGCTCTTTCCATTAAGCCACCCTCCTTCTGAGGGCGATTTCCCCTCTGCCCCCTCTTCCTGGGGGTCTTTGTCCAGTCATGCGATAAGTCATCCACCGTACAGGCCGGGAGGCCTCCCGGGGGTGGTGGGCAGGACTTGCCGGCAGGGCAGGGCTAGACTGTAAACCCAGTGGGGGTGTGGATTGTCTCTCTTTATGGCTGTATTGGACTTTCCATGCGCTTAGTACAGTGCTCTGCACAGAGTAAGCATTCAATAAATACAGTTGAATGAATGAGTGGGGAGGGCAGGGGGGAGGGCAGAGTAGGTCAGGGGGCAGAGGGCAGAGTAATAATGACAATAATGTTGGTATTTGTTAAGTGCTTACTATGTGCAGAGCACTGTTCTAAGCGCTGGGGTAGATACAGGGTAATCGGATTGTCCCACGTGAGGCTCACAGTCTTCATCCCCCTTTGACAGATGAGCTAACTGAGGTCCAGAGAAGTGAAGTGACTTGCCCACAGTCACACAGCTGACAAGTGGCCGAGCCGGGATTCGACCCCATGTCCTCTGACTCCCAAGCCCGGGCTCTTTCCACTGAGCCACGCTGTCGGGGGGCGGAGGGGAGAGTAGGTCGGGGGACAGAGGGCAGAGGCCCTGCGGGTTTCCGGACACGACCGCGCCTCTCTGCGCCATCGCCACGGAGAAATGGGGGAACAGACAGGCCTGCCGGCGGGGGGAGATGATGGACAGGAGGAGGAGGAGGAGGAAGAGGAGGAGGGGGATGGTATTTGGAGATGGAGCTGGGGGTGCGGGAGGAGAGACAGAGAGAGACTGCCCCCTCCCCCGTGCCCCCCGCTGACGGTGGTTCTCCTGCCCGGGGTGGGGGTGGGGGTGAGAGGCGGCCTGCAGGGCCGCACTGCTTTCTCCCCGTCTCTGCAAGTGCCGGGACTCGGGGCCGGACACACAGACAGGGGAGAGACAGAGAGAGAAAGAGGCAGAGACAGGAGAAGCGGGCAGGAGAGAGAGGCAGAGACAGAGAAGACACAGAGAGTGGCAGAGACAGTGGAGAGACAGAGAGAGAGCAGAGACAGGCAGAGGAGACGCAGAGAGTGGCAGAGACAGCAGAGAGGCAGGCAGAGACAGAGAAGAGGCAGGCAGGAGAGAGAGGCATTCATTCATTCAATAGTATTTATTAAGCGCTTACTATGTGCCAAGCACTGTACTAAGCGCTTGGAAAGTACAAATCGGCAACAGATAGAGTCAGTCCCTGCCCTTTGACGGGCGTACAGTTTCTAATCGGGGGAGACAAGCGGACAAAAACAATGGCAGACAGGACAGAGAAGCAGACAGAGGAGAGCCAGACAGGAGAGAGAGGCAGACTGAGAGGAGAGGCAGACAGGAGAGAAGCAGACAGAGACAGAGGCGAGACAGATAGGAGAGAGAGGCAGAGACAGAGAGAGGAGGGTGAGGCAGAGACAGAAAGAGGAGAGATAGGAGAGAGGGGCAGACAGACAGGAGAGAGGGGCAGACAGGAGAGGCAGAGACAGACAGAAAGAGGAGAGATAGGAGAGAAGGGCAGACAGACAGGGAGAGATAGGCAGAGACAGATAGAAAGAGGAGAGATACTAGAGAAGGGCAGACAGACAGGAGAGAGAGGCAGACACAGGAAGAGAGACGCTAGAGAGGGGCGGAGACAGGAGAGAGAGGCAGCCAGAGAGAGGCAGAGACAGACAGAAAGACGAGAGACACTAGAGAGCAGACAGACAGGAGGGAGAGGCAGAAAGTCAGGGACAGAGAGCGGCTGACGGGAGAGAGAGGAGAGGGACAGAGCCAGAGAGAGGGGCAGAGAGCTCCTGCTTGTCACAGTTTCATGTTTTGCAGCCTTGCAGGAGCTGGGAAGCAGACACGCCCCCCTCCCCGCCGACCCTCCGCCCTTTCGGTCATCTGGTTCTCGTTGCGCGACATGCCCCCGGCGGGCTGGCCTCTGCCCGACACACACAACCACACAACACACAAAAAAAACACACACGCCTCCCCCCACCCCTCCGGGGTTCCCGGCCCCAGGGAGAGACGAGACAGACACCCCGAGAAACAGCCGCAGCTCCGCAGGAGGAATGACCCCGGGAGGGTGGTATTGTCGGAGCTTGGCAGTTTGGGGAGGGGGCAGATTCGACCTTCGGCTCGGTGCCTAAGGTCTTTCTCCTCCTGCCTGCGGCTCCAGGCCGGGGCGAGCGCGGCGGGGCTGCGGAGCCCGCAGGGGAGAGAGAAGCCCCCCGCCCTCCTCGCCTCCACACCTCCCGGGGTGGCCTCGCCCCGCATTTCCTCCGGCAGCAATCGGGAGCATTGGCGCTTTAAGGATCTAGACGAAAACACCTTAAATGAACTCTGCAGCAGACAGATGAAAAAAAAGAAAAAGGAAAAAAAAAATCCAGGCTCTCTCCTCCCCTCCCCGTGCTGGCCCTCGCCTCTCGGCCGTCCGTCATGATGTAATTGTTGAGGCGTGGGTCGGGGGAGGCTGTGGAAGGGGCTAGTTGCTAGGGCATGAATGGGGGGGGGTGGCCTGTCATTGGTGCAGGGGGGTGACTTGCCCAGCCGGTGGCATTGGGGGAGGGGGGGAAGGGGCGAGGTGCCCGCCTGCAGGGAGGCCTGTCGGGGCTGGGGGCTACACCGGGGGGGGGGGCTTTGCAAACCGCCCGCCGAAAGCCAACTGGTGCACGAGGCTAGCGAGGAAGGGGGACGGCGGAGAGAGCCCTTAGGGCGACTTGGTTTGGCCTGCAGATGCCCCCGGGCACCGAGCCCAGCCTCCGCCCACTGCTACCTGCAGGACGCCGCTGGCAGTGGAGAAGAGGAGGGAGGGAGATGGTAAAGGTGTTTGGCATTGCGAGGCTGCAGGGGTAGTTTATCCCCCATCCCTCACACACACACACACAGACCTACACAAAACACCACCCCCACAACCCTCCGCCCGCATCCTCCCTCCACCCCCTTGGCATCTCGGGCAGACACGGCCCAGGCTGCGAGCACCAGACACGAGCGAGCTAATGGCGCAGCCAGGAGAACAGCAAGACTTTAAGGGTGCCTGAGAGGGATGGGGGCGGGGGGGAAGGATGCACAGCCTCCGTCCTTTGCAAAAATCTCACACTTTCCCATTTAAGTTGCAACTGTCTCTCACCTCCCTGACTAGGCAAGAAAGCAGTTTGCATTGCCTTTTATTTTTTTTTATGGTATTTGTCAAGCCCTTACTATGGGCCTGGCACTGTATTAAAGGCTGAGGTAGAGACAAGCTAAGCAGGCCAGACACATGTCCCACGTGGGGCTCACAGTCTTCATCCCCATTTTACAGATGAGGTAACAGGCACAGAGAAGTCGAGAGACTCGCCCAAGGTCACAACAGCAGACAAGTGATGGAGCTAGGGATCAGGAACCAGGTCCATCTGGTTCCCAGGCCCGTGCTCTATCCATTAGGGTACACTGCTTCTCGGGAAAAGACACCTCCACCTCCCTTCCTTCTCCACCCCCTTCCTCTTGACAGTGGAGGTTCCGTACTCACTGCAGGATTTTCAACTCAGGATGGTCGGGACACCCCCTTCTTCGATGTAGCCCATAGACTAGTCCACTCCAACTGTAACCTACACCTCCCCCTGGCTACAGGTCTGCACTCTGTGGCTTGCACAACACACACACACACACACACACTCTCTCTCTCTCTCTCTCTCTCCATTGATTTATGCTGGATATAGAATTGGCTCTCTTATTTACACCCTGGAGGGAGTTCTAACTCCACCAGATTCCTAACTTCAGAGAATTTGTGGCACGGTTCCAAAAAACCTAAAAGGGTTTCTCCATGTAATCAGAGCCACTTCCTGAGACCACAGGCAGTTTTAACCAATTAACATCTCTGGTTGCAACAGAAATATTTTAGGCGGGCTTGGAAGGGTTTGTCCGAAGGCCCTCTGGGTACGATCCCTTGTTGGAAGTGATCTGGTTATTGATTAGGCCCCCTGCTCTGGGCATCCACTTCTAAAAAGAGGCTTTCCAGGTGTGAGTTTGGGAGAGCAATAAAGGGACCAATCCCCCTGTACCCCCCAATCGCTCCCCTGGCACCCAGAGAGTTTGAATAAATCCGCCTTAGGGCTAAATCACTGTTTTCCCTCGGGTGACCCTCCTGGAAGTTCAAATCCAAACTCAAAGAACCTTCCTTCTTGAAACCTGACATTACAGCTCTTTCTCCTCCCCCATTTCAAAATAAAAGGCAAGTACAGAATTTCATAGCAAGCTTTGCCTGGACGCTGAAGCCCAAGCCTTTTTCAAGGATTAATTCTTCTCTCTGTTCTTAAAAGAAGGCCCGACCTGTCTGCCTGCCTGCAAAGAAATAAAGAGTAGGCTCCAGAGGCTAATCTCTGTGCATGTACAATGTCCAGGAATTACAGGATGGACACCTGACAGGCAGAGGGAGAAAGGGAGAGTGGTGGAAGGTGGCAGAAAGGGTGCTGGGAGGAGAGGCAGGAAAATGAGTCAGCACTCCACCCACCCTTTTACATTCAATTCTTAACCAGGGGCCTCTTTCCCTTTGCTAGAAAAATAAAAGAAAAATAGAAGGAACATGAGACAGGAAGGAAAGAGAAAAATGGAGAAAAAAAAAGGGCTGGTTAGCATCGGGGCTTTGATGTTCTGGGTTTCACGAAGTATCTAGGAAATGTCTGGGGACTAACTGCAGGGATCTCAAAGCACCTTACCAACTCTATCGATTCTTATTCTCAGACACTTGTAAAAATGGTTAGCCTCATTGAATGCCGGGTTTACGGACTCCCAGAGGGGTCATTTGGCTTGGCTGCTGCCATCCAGCTAGATCTAGGGCTGGACCACGGTATTCCTTATTCCCAGTCGCCTACCCTCCATAGCAAACCAGATTCCACCCCCGAATACATTTCAGAAGCGAGTGCATTTTCCTTGCCAATAGGTTAGCTATAAACTAATTATGCTTTCCTGCAAGGGAAGCAAATTATATTGATTGCACAATGAGCGTTATTGTCATTTCCCCATATATTCATCATGACTCAGAAAAATGCAAAAAAATATTGACGGGTTCTAAATAGCCATTTTATTTTTCCCTTCACCCTGCACTTTTAAAGACTTAAAGTGATGAGAGGGGATTTTGTTAACCAGTCCATCGTAGGGAGTGTGACAGGCCAGGCAGATTCTGGATCTTCACCCCAGCCCACTGACTCTAGAGAATGGAGGAACCCATAAATTATTCAATCTTTATGAAAGAGCTAACCTGGGTTATTACAGAAACCCCCATTCTCAAAACTACATTCAGGACCTAGAGCAACTGTAAAATAGCAAAGCAAACTGACATCTCTGCCAAGAAGGTGATTAATTAAAGCAATTAGAATGCACTGAATTATTAAAATATGGAATCTTATGCAGGGACAACGGAAAAAACAGGCAGAAAATTTTGCAGCCCAGAAATTAAAACCATATTCCAGTTCATTAGCTCAGACAGAAACTCACACATTTTAGCCTGCAATCTTATTCACAGATGCGTAAGTGTCTAATATTTCACACCTTTGTAATGGTTCTTGTAAAATTAAAAAAAAAAAGCTTCAATTATTTTAACACTTGTAGGGAAGGGTAGGTCTATGGAAGAGAATCTAGATGAGCCCTAGGGGTTTCCATTAAAAATGGCCTCGGGCTAAAATGCCCCTTGTCTAGGACCAAGGCAAGAGGAGTGATGATTTGTAGTGGCAAGACCAGATAGGCAGACCCCTAAGGGTTATACAGAGCACTGTACTAAAGGTTTGGAAGAGTACAATATAACTATAAACAGACACATTCCCTGCCCACAACGAGCTGATGGTGCCACACCCATCTGCAATGGAACACTAATAATAATAATTATAATAGCAGCATTTGTGAAGCACTGTAGTAGATACAAGATAAACAGTTCAGACATAGTCCCTGTACCTCATTGGGCTCCCAGTCTAATTAGGAGGGAGAACTGGTATTGACTCCCCATTTTACAGATGAGGAAACAGAGGCAAAAAAAAGGGAAGTGACAAGCAGTTAGAACCCAGGTCCTTTGAGTGCATGTTCTTTTCACTGGGCCCCCTGCAGCAGGAACTCAACATTGCCTTCCTAACATTTCGCGTGGTTGGCTACAACCTTTCTGTCAACTGTCAGCCAGTCAGATTGACTGAGCGCTTATTGTGTGCAGAGCACTGTACTAAGAGCTTGGGAGAGTACAATATAACAATGAACAGTAAACAATAATCACCTTGCCCGTCCTACTTTACCTTGCTACTATACAACCCAGCCCGCACACTTTGCTCCTCTGCTAACCTTCTCGCTGTGCCTCGTTCTTGCCTGTCTCACAGTGGACCCCTCACCCGTATCCTGCCTCTGGCCTGGAACACCCTCCCTCCTCAAATCCAACAGGCAATTACCCTCCCCTCCTTCAAAACCTTATTGAAGCCCACCTCCAAGAGGCCTTCCCTGACTAACCACCCCCCTTCCTCTTCTCCCACTCCTTTCTGTGTCCTGACTTGTTCCCTTTGTTCTTCTCCTCTCCCAGACCCACAGCATATATCTGTAATTTGTTTCTATTACTGTCTGCCTCCCTCTTTCTAGACTGTAATCTCACTGTGGGCAAGGAATGGGTTTGCTGTTGTATCATACTCTCCCAAGCGCTTAGTGCAGTGCTCTGAACACAGTAAGAGCTCAATAAATTTATTCGAATGAATGAGTAAAAAGACACATTCCTTGCGCACAACAGAGTCTAGAGGGGGAAGCAGTCATGAATGGAAATAAATGTGATGGATATAAGCATTGTGGGGCTGAGAGGGGAGATAAACAAAAGAAGCAAGTCAGTCCCCAACCCACACTCCCTGGCCAAACCTCCTGTCCCACAGCACTCTCCCAGGGTTTACCCCTCCTGCTCAATCCTTCCTCACTCACCACTCAGCCCAAGCCTACAGCACACACTTCATCAATAATAATAGTAATAATAATAATGATGGTATTTGTTAAGTGCTTACTATGTCCCAAGCACTGTTCTGAGCACCGGGGTAGATACCTGGTAATCAGGTTCTCCCACGAGGGGCTCACAATCTTAATCCCCATTTTACAGATGAGTTAATCGAGGCACAGACAAGTTAAATGACTTGCCCAAAGTCACACAGCTGACAAGTGGCGGAGCTGGGATTAGAGTCCCAGGCTTCTCAATACTGCTGTGGACGACGACAACAGGAATAATGATGAAGTTGATGATGAGGATGGTGTTGGGAGATGCCCAGACCACCTTCCAAATCAGAAAGCAGCAGGAGCAGCATGTCCTATGGAAAGATCATGGGTCTGGGAGTCAGAAACTCTGAGTTCTAAAACCTCTGAGTTCTAAACCCATATCTGCCACTTGTCTGCTGTGTGACCTGGGTAAATCACCTAACTTCTCTGTGCCTCATGTTCCCTCATGTGAAAAATAGGGATTCAATACCTGTTCTTCCCCCTACTTGAACTGCGAGATCCATGTGGGACTTATCGTCTGTGCTTAGTAGAGTGCTTGGCACATAGTAAGCGCTTAAGAAAAATCCCCACAATTACCAAAATTCAAGGAGTGCTCTGCCCTTGGGGTAGGTGACATGAAGGAAAATGAATATAAATCAATTGTATTTGAGCATTTACTGTGTGCCGAGCACTCTACTAAGCACGCGGGAGAATACAACCTAAGGGTCGGTAGACACATTCCCACCCCACAACGAGCTTACAGTCTAGAGGGTGAGGCAGACATTAATATACATTATGGGTGTGTTGTGTGTGGGACTGAGGGAGGGGTGAAATCTAAGTGCAAGGGTGATGCAGAAGGGAGTGGGAGAAGAGGAAATGAGGGCATAGTCAGGGAAGGCCTCTTGGAAGAGATGTGCCCTCAGTAATGCTTTGAAGTGGGGGAGAGCGATCATCTGGCAGATACGAAGAGGGAGGGTGTTCCAGGCTAGCCACAGGACTCGGGCGAGAGGTCGGCGGCCAGATAGATGAGATCATGGTACAGTGAGAAGGTTAGTAAGTTAAAAAAAAACAAACCTGCAAGATGGGATATAGCCATCTTGAACAGTAAACAACCCTGTTCCATTAGAGAGACATAACAATGCCTTACAGCAAATCGCAGAGCACTCCTCAGACTATCCTCAACCTCCCTGAGTAAAGCAAACTGCACAGTGGTTATCCTGAAAGGTAGGCCCGTGTTCCATTAATGGGCTCAGGGAACTATCAATCCATCAAGACTATTTATGGACCGCCAAGGTGTGCAGACCACTGTTCCAGAGCTTGTGAGAGGATGATGAAATTAGTAGACATGATCCCTGCCCTCAACGAGCTTCACAGTCCAGTGGAAAGAGCATGGCCCGAGAGTGAGAGAAACTGGGTTCTCTAATCCCAGCTCTGCCACTTACCTCGTGTGCGACCTTGAGCAAGTCACCTAAGTTCCCTGTGCCTCGGTCTCCTCATTTGTCAAATGGGGATTCAATACCCGTTCTCCCTCCCACTTAGACTGTGGGCCCCATGGGGGATAAAGGACTGTGTTCAACCTGATTATCTTGGATCTACCCCAACACTTAGAATAGTGCTTAGCACGTAGTAAGCATTTAACAAATACCACAATTATCATTATTATTATTTCATCACCAGTAGCTACCCATTTCCCTCCGCATCCTTACCATCGATTTCATGGCTCCTTACCTCACATATCGTTGCTCATCTGTTGCTCCCTCCAGCTCCCACCTCCTCCCTCATTCACATTCTGACTAAGCTTCTCTCAACTCTTCTCCCACTCTCACTCTGCTCGCCCCGACACCCCATCCTCCAAATCTAACTCCTCCAGTCAGTTGTATTTATTGAGCACTAACTGTGTGCAGAACATCGTACTAAGTGCTTGGGAGAGTACAATACAACAACGGACATATTCCCTTCCCACGAGGAGTTTACAGTCCAGAAAGGTAAACAGAAGCTGACACCAATTAATTCCCATTGTTCCTTGTCAACACATTCCAACAGCTACGCTTAACACTAATGTATTTATTCAATCACCATCAACGGTATTTACTGACCTCTTACTAGGTGCAGAGCACTATACTAAGTGCTTGGATGATCCATTACAACAGATCTACATTACATTACAACAGAGGTACATAAATACTGTGAGGTTGAAGGCAGGATGAATAACAAATGCCCAAGGATTACAGATCCAAGTGCAAAATTTAAAATCCCTTCCTTAGCACTTATGTCCCCAGCTCTTCCATAACCCAGGTCTTTGCTGCGTGTCTTGGATAGGATATAGTTTGGGAATTAGGAGAGAGAAGAGGTATGTGCAGTGAAGGAGAGACAAAAGGACCTGGGGACTAATCCCAGCTCTGCCACCTGCCTGCTTTGTGACCTTGGGTAAATTGCTTCACTTCTCTGTGCCTCCATTCCCTCATCTGTAAAATGGGGATTAAGACTGTGAGCTTGGACTGTGTCCAACCCTATTTGCTTAGTATAGTGCCTGGCTCATAGTTAGCGCTCAACAAATACCCCTGTGCTTATTATTATTTGGTTTTCATGGGACTGGTGGGGAGGCACTGCCCTCGAATGATTGACCACCAGTGCAAATGACAGGTGGTGTAGAAGGAGGAGATAGAATGAGCCAGGGGCTGGGGGAAGAGTCAGGGATAAGTGGACTGTGACAATAATAATAATAATGTTGGTATTTGTTAAGCACTTACTATGTTCTTGTACTGTGTATACTGTTCTAAGCGCTGGGGTAGATACAAGGTAATCAGGTTGTCCCACGCAGGACTCACAGTCTTCATCCCTATTTTACAGCGGAGGGAACTGAGGCACAGAGAAGTTAAGTGACTTGCCCAAGGTCACACAGATGACAAGCGGCAGAGTCGGGATTGTACACTGTGCCCTGAAAAAAAGCTTTTAGGGCCTGGTGACTTAGGAAAGCAAGGTGCAGTGATGCCGTGTGACTTCTTTTCCATCACCCTCAGCCCCACAGCACTTCTGGATGTGTCTCTAATTCATTTATAGTAATGTCTGTCTCCCTTTCTAGACTGCAAGTTCCTTGCGGGCAGTCATTCATTCATTCAATCATATTTATTGAGCTCTTACTGTGTGCAGAGCACTGTACTAAGTCCTTGGACAGTACAATTCGGCAGCGGAAAGAAACAATCCCTACCCAACAAAGGGCTCACAGTCTAGAAGGGGGAGACAGACAACAAAACAAAACAAGTAGACAGGTACAAGTAGACAGGCAACACTACCATCAAAATAGATAAATAGAACCATAGATAAATGCATATCATTAATAAAATAAATAGACCAATAAATATGTGCAAATATAAACAAGTGTTTTGGGGAGAGGAAGGGGGTAGAGCAGAGGGAGGGAGTCGGGGCAATGGGGAGGGTAGGAGGAGCAGAGGGAAGGGGAGGGCTCAGTCTGGGAAGGCCTCCTGGAGGAGGTGAGCTCTCACCAGGGCTTTGAAGAGGGGAACACCGCTTACCGTCTGCAGAGCACCGTACTAAGCTCTTGAGAGAATGCAACAATACAGTGGACACATTCCCCGCCCACAACTTGCATACGTTCTGGGGGGATGGGGAGAGACGTTAATATAAATAAATTACGGATATGTTCATAAGTGCTGTAGGGGTGGGAGGAGGGATGAATAAAGGGAGCAAGTTAGGGTAATGCAGAAGGGAGTGGGAGAAGAGGAAAGGAGGGCTTAGTCAGAGAAGTCCTCTTGGAGACGTGCCTTCCATAAGACTTTGAAGGTCGGGAGAGTCATTGTCTGTTGTACATAAGGAGGGAGGATGTTCCAGGCCAGAAGCAGGATGTGGGCGAGAGGTCGGTAGCGAGATAGATGAGATCGAGGTACAGTGGGAAGGTTAGCATTGGAGGAGCTAAGTGTGCGGGCTGGGTTGTAGTAGGTGAGTAATGAGGTGAGGTAGGAGGGAGCAAGGTTATTGAGGGCTTTAAAGTCAGTGGTGAGGAGTTTGATGCAGAAGAGGGAACACGTCCACCAACTCTGTTGTATTGTACTCTCCCAAGTGCCTAGTATAGCGCTCTGCACACAATAAGCGCTCAATAAATGCGATTAATTGATTTTCATTCAAGACCCAGGGTAGCGAGGCAGCTTCCTAGATGGCTTTCCCGGGACCCACCTGGTTTCTAGCACTGCATCTGCCAGGAAGCTCCAGAATCTCCAGAGACCGCTGGTCTCGAGCCTCCAGCCAGGTGGGAGCTTAGAATGAAAACGGGAGGAAGAGCTGTTCCTCTGCGGTACGTGTGAACGAAGACCGGTAATTAAGAGGTGAGCTGGGCTGAAGCGGCCTCAGCGTGGGAGGGCAGGGAATCAACTCAGCAGATGGCAGGAGACGCAAGTTCAGCTGCTCCTTAGCCAGCGACCTTGGTGTGGGACAATGGGGGGGCTAAAGGATTTGGTGTGCAGATGCATCCATCACTTTAGAATGTGCCCAGTGGATCAGTCGATCCATCAGTCGTATTTATGAACACTTATTACGTGCAGAGCACCGTACTAAGCTTTTGGGAGAGTCCAATACCACAGAACTAGCAGACATGTTCCCTGCCCATAACGAGCTTACAGTCTAGAGGGGGAGACGGCAGTGTGGTCTAGTGGAGAGAGCTTGGGCCTGGCGTCAGAAAACACGGTTCTAATCCCGGGTCTGCCACGCATCCTCTGTGTGACCTTGGTTAAGTCACTGCTTTTCTTTGTGCTTCAGTTACCTCATCTGTAAAATGGTGATTAAGACTGTGAGCCCCGTGTGGGCCGGGGACTGTGTCCAACCTGATTACCTTCTATCTTCCTCAGCACTTAGCACATAGTAAGCACTTAAATACCATTATTATTGTTAATAATAACAATTTATAATATGTGATTTCAAGATATGTACAGATAAAGCACAGGCCTGGGAGCCAGAGGACACGGGTTTGTTTGTTTTATGGTATTTGTAAAGCACTTACTATGCTCCAGGCACTGTGCTAAGCACTGGGGTAGATGGAAGGTTGTCAGATTGGACACAGTCCTCATCCCACATGAGGCTCACAGTCTTAATCCCCATTGTACAGATGAGGGAACTGAAGCACAGAGAAGTGAAGCAACTCACCGAAGATCACACAGAAGAATAGTGGCAGAGCCGGGATTAGAAAATGGGGTTCAACTCCTGACACTCCTACTTGACTGTGAGTCCTATGAAGGACAGGGTCTGAAACCAGCCTGATTAACTTGTATCTACCCCAGCACTTAGTGCTTGACATACAAGTACGGGTGTGTTATTAAGGACCCAGAATAATAATGTATTTGTTAAATGCTTACTATTTGCAGAGCACTGTTCTAAGCGCTGGGGTAGATACAGGGTAATCAGGTTGTCCCACGTGAGGCTCACAGTTAATCCCCATTTTACAGATGAGGTCACTGAGGCACCGAGAAGTGAAGTGACTTGCCCACAGTCACACAGCTGACAAGTGGCAGAGCCGGAATTCGAACCCACGACCTCTGACTCCCAAGCCCGGGCTCTTTCCACTGAGCTACTCTGCTTAAGACCTGGGTCCTAATCCTGCCACTTGTGTGCTTTGTGACCTGGGGCAAATCACTTGACTTCTCTGTGCCTGAGATTCCTCATCTGCAAAATGGGGGTTCAATACCTGCCCCCCACCACACTTAGACTATGAGCCGAAGGAGGAGCAGGGACTGTGTCTGACGTGATTATCCGGAATCTACCCCAGCGTTTAATACAGTGCTGGGCAAATAGTAAGTGCTTAACAAATGCCACAATTACTATTAGGGAACAATCTCAGTTTGGAGCTGCCCACTGGGGCAGAAAGGTTGAGAAACTTCAGGAAAAGATTTAAAAAAAAAACCCTTCAAGCACACCACTGCATTCCCTCACAACAACTCTCTGGGACCGTGGCTAACCCAGCAAGGACACAGGCCTACTGACTGGGAAACTTAAGCAAAATTAATTGCAAACTTATCATTGTTTTTCATCTACTGATGGCCTCAGGCCTCAGTAAATAACCCTTATCTGACATTTTTTTTCAGCTACTCATGAAAATCCTTCTTGTCACTGTCCAGTTCTCTTTTCAAAAGGTCTTTATCCAACACCATATATCTTCTTGAAAACCCAGACTACATAGAACCTCAATTCCCTCTCCACAGCTGGCCGGGACCCCTAAACACCGAAACCCCAGGGAGGGGGATGCCCAGAAAGAAATAAAAATAGCGCATTGATAGGTTTATCAACGTGATATTAAGTGGCATGTTGGAGGATGGATGTTCCCAAGCCCAGAGAAGTTAGGAGAGCAGTTCTCAAAGGAAAAAGACTCTTGAAAATTAAATTCACAATCATACTGGCCCCTAGTGTGGAAAACTCCAACTAAGTTTTTTTTTAATGGTATTTGTTCATGATAATAATTAATATTTGTGGTATTTGTTAAGTGCTTACTATGTGCCAGGCACTGTACTAAATGCTGGAGTAGATACATGTGAATCAGGTTGGACACAGTCCATGTCCCACGTGGGGTTCACAGTCTTAATCCCCATTTTAGAGAAGCAGCGTGGCTCAGTGGAAAGAGCCCGGGCTTTGGAGTCAGAGATCATGGGTTCGAATTTCGGCTCTGCCACTTGTCAGCTGTGTGACTGTGGGCAAGTCACTTAACTTCTCTGTGTCTCAGTTACCTCATCTGTAAAATGGGGATTAAGACTGTGAGCCCCACGTGGGATAACTTGATTCCCCTGTGTCTACCCCAGCGCTTAGAACAGTGCTCTGCACATAGTAAGCGCTTAACAAATACCAACATTATTATTATTATTATTTTACAGACAAGGTAACTGATGCACAGAGAGGTGAAGTGAGTTGTCCAAGGTCACATAGCAGATAAGTGGTGAAGCTGGGATTAGAATCCAGGTCCTTCTGGCTCCCACGCATGTGCTCTATCCACTAGGTCACGCTGCATAAGGCCCACACCCCAAAAACCCACACTACCCCATTTTACAGGATGGCAGATGGAGGCCAGGACAGCGGAGGTGGAAGAGTTGTCCCTGGGATGAACTCGCTAGACACCTTCTGTCTGCCTGTCTAGGATAAATTGCACTTCTAGCTTGAAGCCACTGGATTGGACAGGAAACATATTACAGTTTGGGGTTGATCTGTTCTCTGCATGCCCAATTAATGAGGGTGACCTTAAAATTCATTTCTAATCCCAAGAAAATATGGGTGGTCAGGGAGAGCGTAAGTGATGTTGATGAGGATGATGATGATACTTTCAGAACGGTAATCAAAGAAACACTGTTGGAGGAAAAGAACAAGCCAACACAATTATCCAGCCATCTGTTGGCTGAATGAAGGATGGCTATTTAGTAATTAGGACAATACCCACCCTGAATCTTGGCCCTGGCACCTCTATCCAATTGTTGTGTGTCCTTGAGCCAGTTCCTTGACTTCTCTGGGCACCATTTACCAGTCTGTAAAATGGGGGTGAGGGAGTGGGTTTTGAGGACACAGAGCTACGCTGCAGTTAAACGCAGAACACTCCAGGGCCCCAGCCTATGGGAAATCTTCAGTCTCCTCTAGTGGTCTTGGGAAATTTAATTAGTGTTTGTAAAATGTGTGTTGGATCCTCTAATGAGAGGGGCACGATAGGATCGTGAGGATTTATAACTAGACTATTGTTCCGAGTCGCTCTGCTGATTCATTTTGAAATCCCGTTACTACCTGAAACTGCAGAAGATTTACCTTGCTCAGGTGAATTGAAGAGGTTGATTCTGACCTGCCTTTTCCCAAGTCCCGGTTCTCCTCTGGGTGGGGGGGGGGGGGGGGGGGGGAGCAAGCTGCCTTTTAAAATTGCCAATATGAGAGATGAGAAACAGGCCTCACTCTGTGATAGAGCAGAAACTCAGAACTGTTGAAGGTTTCCTAGCTAAAGAAGCAGAGCTAAAGAGAAGTGAGGCCTACAAGAAGGAGTATGGCCCTGGGAGCCAAAGGTCCCGCGTTCTAATCCCACCCTTCCACATGACTGCTCTGTCACTTTGGGTAAGCCACTTAACTTTTCTGTGCCTCACTTTCCTCATCTGTAAAATGGGGATTCAATGCCTGTTCTCTTCCTAGTTAGACTGTGAGCCCCATGTGGGACCTGATTATCTTGCATCTACCCCAGTGCCTGGTACATAGTAACTGCTTAATAAAAACCACAAATACTATGATTATTAAAGATGCCCTCCCCAAAAAAACACCAAGATTCTGTTAACCCTGGTTCTGGCTTCAATCCAAAGAGTAATCTTTCCTAATTCTGGTATTTCCTTAGTGTTCATGTGCCACGCACTGTACTAAGTGCTGGGATAGTTATGAGATAATCAGGCCAGATAAAATCCCTTGGACCTAATGAGGCTCACAGCCTAAAAGATGGGAGTACAGATATTTAAATGAGGAAACCAATATATAGAGGAGTTAAGTGACTTACCTAAGAACACACAGAGGGAATAATAATAATCATAACGATGGTATTTGTTAAGTGCTTACTATGTGCCAAGCACTATTCTAAGCACTGGGATAGATTCAAGGTAACCAGGTAGTCCCTATTATAACTACTAATAATAGTATTTGTTAAGCACTTACTATGCACCAAACACTATACTAAGCACTGGATCTTCCCATCACTGACCTTTGCTCTTCTTTAAGTCTGCAATATTAATGGCATTTATTGAGCACTTTCTACATGGAGAGTATTCTACTAACCTTCTGGGAGAATACAATACAGATGGGAGACATCACCCCGTCCTCAAGGAATTTACCATTTAGTTGGGGAGACAGGAATTAGAAATAAGTTACAGATGGGGGAAGAGGTGGAATATAACCATTTGTTCATAAGTACTGTAGGGGTGGGGTGAATATAAAGTGCCTGGGGGTATGAACACAAGTGTATGGGTGGTGCAGAACGTAGGCGCAATTGAGTGGGAAGATGAGGGGAGGATTCCTGGAGGCGATAGGTCTTCAAAGATGGGGAAATGTGTGGTGTGTCCATCCTCCTTAACCGTAGGTCAAGGCCCACCTCCTCTAAGAAGCATTCCCTGCTTAATCCCATCCTATTCTCCAACTGCCAGCACAACCCGAGACCCCCCACAATCCATTCCTGCCACTCCTATACCTGCCTGCCTTGAGCAGCTGACCCAACCCCCATACTGGGCTGGAAGCTCTGAGCAGGAGACAAGTGTGACCTTAAACCCAAGCACCCACTTTAGTGCTCTGCCCACTATGGGCACTCGAGACCAAACTGTTGATGTTGGCGATTGGCGGTTGTGATGCCGGGGAATAAGGTATCCTCTTTATGGGATTGAAGGTATCCATATCCCACCTCCTGTCCCCCAGAGACCATGGGTACCAAGATGGTTACTCCCTCAGACTGTCCAGTAGATGCCAGGTCAAGGGGAGCAGAGTGGCCTCATGGAAAGAGCCTGAGCCTGGGAGTCTGAGGACCTGGGTTCTAATCCTAACTCAGCCAGTTGCCAGCAGTGTGACCTTGGACAAGTCACTTTATTGCGCTTTCATTTCCTCATCTGTAAAACTGTGGTTCGGTGACTCTTCCTCATCTCCGACTCACTTTCGCATCACCCTGACTCGCTCCCTTTGCTCTTCCCCTCTCTCCCCGCCCTACAGCTCTGTAATTTTATTTATTTATATTGACATCTGTTTACTTGTATTGATGTCTGTCTTCCGCTTTCCCCAACCCCCCACCCCCTCCACCTCTAGACTGTGAGCTCCTTGTGGGCAGGGACTGTCCCTTTATTACTGTATTGTTCTTTCCCAAGCACTTAGTACAGTGCTCTGCACATAGTAAGTGCTCAATAAATATGAGCGAATGAATGACTGTTTTCCCCTCCTACTCAGACTGTAAGCACCCAGTGGGACGGGGACTGTGTCCATCCTGATTTGATTGTATGTATCTCAGTGCTTAGAACAGTGTTTGGAACATAGCAAGCCCTTAATACAATAATTTTAAACAAAAATAAGGCACTAAACATTTGTCGAACAGGAATTAGTGCTTAGTCATTGCTAGGCTGGGACAGAGGCCTAAATCGGCGAGAGAGCAACCATTAGATTGTCAGCCTCTTGAGGGCAGGGATTGTGTCTTCCTACTCTATTGTTGCATCCTCCTGAGCACTTGGTACAGTGCCCTGCATTCATTCATTCAATCGTATTTATTGAGCGCTTACTATGTGCACAGCACTGTACTAAGTGCTTGGAATGTACAGTGCGGCAACCGATAGAGACAATCCCTGCCCAACAACACTATAACTGCTCAGATAACTGACGAGCCGGACTTCCCCTCACTTTCCATAACCTTGGGCCAAGTATTCCACATCAGACTCTCCTTACCATCAGCTTTAAAGCACTCGAATCACCTTATCTCCCTTGATTTCCTACAAAAACCCAGCCTGCACACTTCACTCCTCTAATGCCAACCTGCTCACTGTACTTCGGTCTCGCCTATCGCTTCGCCGACCGCTCGCTCACGTCCTGCCTCTGGCCTTGAATGTCCTCCTCATATCCGAGAGACGATCGTCCCTCTCCCACCTTTAAAGGCTTATTGAAAGCATATCTCCTCCAAGAGGCCTTCCCCAACTAGGCTTTCATTTCCTCCCCTCCCGCTCCCTTCTGCGTCACCTCTGCACCCTTTATTCACCCCTCAGCTCCACAGATCTTTTGTACATATCTGTAATTTTTTTATATTAATGCCAGTCTCTTCCCCCTCTGACTCTAAACTTGTTGAGGGCAGGGAATGTGACTACCAACTCTTTTCTTGTATTCTCCCAAGCACTTACTACAGTGCTCTGCAAATAGTAAGTGCTCGACAAATAGGATTGTTTGATTGATTGATATTCTGGGGGCCAATAAAAAAACATCTGAGAGGAAGAGTCTCAGGAACCACATTCTGCCACCTTGGGGGCCGGGATGGGGCTCTCCTAGTCCATGAATCACCTCCTGCCACCTCAGGGGCTGGGTCGGGGTGCTTTCCTGGGTCCACACACCATGTCCTGCCACCTCCGGGGCCTGGGTAGGGTGCTTTCCTGGGTCCTCGAACCACAACCTGCCACCCGGGGGGCTGGGGAAGGGGGATCTCCCAGGTCGGGTGCCCTCCGGCTGCCGGGGGCTGAGTATGGAATTACCCTCCGCCAAAATTCAGCTCTCCCTGGGGTTGGTTTGGAAGAGGGGAAGTCTTGAAGTCTAAGGCACCTCAACTGTAAAATGACACCCCAAGGTGCAGGGCTTTGCCTACAGAGAGAGAGGGTTTCCAGCTTCCTCTCTGCAGGAGGGCCCCATGGATAACTGGTCTGGTTTTTCCTCTGGGGCTTGTGGAATCTCACTGGTCAGGGACTCAGAAACACTGACTCAAAGGGCACTGGAGTCTCTGGGTGCCTCAGCCTCCTTAACTGGCCCCTCTGTAGACCCTGAGCTCACTCTGGGCAGAGGAGCAGCGTGGCCTAGTGGATAGAGAACAGACCTGGGAGTCAGAAGGTTCTAATCCCCGCTCTGCCACTTGTCCGCCGGGTGACCTCGGCCAAGTCGCTTCACTTCTCTGTGCCTCGGTTCCCTCATCTGTAAGATGGGGATTAAGACCGCGAGCCCCACGAGAGACACGGACCGCATCCGACCCGTTCTGCTTGTACGCACCCCAGCGCCTAGTACCGCGCCTGGCAGGTAATAAGCCCTCACCAGATACCATGATCATTATCATCACTACCACCCACCGTTACGGGGTACCCTCCCGAGCGCACAGTACAGTGCCCCGCAGGCAGCGAGCGTCCGGGACGACGAATCGACGGTCCGGGGCCTTTTCCCGGGGAGGCCAGGGCCTGCAGCGGACGCAGCCGAGGGCCGGGCTGCCGGCCAGTCCCGCTCTCCAGCCGGGCCGGTTGCCAGCCCGCGCCTGATTTGGGCCCTCCACTAGCAGGCTACGTGACCGGCGAGGAAACAATATGCCCACCCGTTTTGCTTATTTACCCTAACCTTCAAAGAGGCCCGGGGCCCAGAGGTTTCTCCCCCCCTCCCCGGCTAGTTCGACAAATAAATCCCTCCCCGCTCCGGCCTCGTCCGGCCGACAGAGTCCCATTGTTCGGCCCCCTCCCCCGGTGCAGCTCCTGCCCTTTGGGAGGGGAGGGGGTCGTCGACGACCCCCCGAACACGCCCCCGGCGTCGAGCGGGACTGGAGGCGGCTGCATTTGAACTTGCACCGGGCGGATTGGGTTAAACCCAATCGGACCCGTGGCAAGAGCTCATCTGGAACTAATAATGGCTGGGGGGCGGGGGGGGCGCCTGGGTCCGGGACCCCGGGCCTATGCTGCCATCTGCCGCCTCGGCCCCTCCGATCCTGCCCCCGCCCCGCATCCCGGGATAAAGATAGCGGGGCCGCCTTCTTTCAAGCCCCTTCTCCTAATTATAGCCCAGGTTGCTCTGATCTCCGTTCAGCTGTCTATATTGTGTCTCCTGGATTAAGCTGGGCGTTTGTCGGGGATCCGCTTGGATGGAAGGCGCTCTGATTTTTTTTTTTTTTCTTTTTTTCGGTGTGTGTCTGTGGAGGGGGTGTGCTCTGGGTTACGCCGGCACATCGCTGAACTGCAAGTCACATGCTCGACCCAGAAATGATGAAAACATCTGTTTTGCTTTAGAAGGCGCCCAGCGCTGCGGGCGGAGAAGAAGGGGCCGGAGCGCGCTCTGGGCTGCCACCCGCTGGCCACCCGTCAGAATGCAGCGGGGCCCCAGACAATGAGAGGGAGCGGAGGGGACCCCCCCCCCCCCCAAGTCACAACTCCACCCCTCCGCGGAGCCCGTGGGCCTCTCTCTGGGGGCCGACCTCATCGGAAGGGCAACGTTGGGAGACCCCGATTAGACTGTAAGCCCGTCAAAGGGCTTACAGTCTCTGTTACCGATTTGTACATTCCCAGCGCTTAGTACGGTGCTCTGCACATAGTAAGCGCTCAATAAATACTATTTGAATGAATGAATGAGACGGAGAGCGGGGAGACTTACCAGGAAATGAGTCTCCCAGGTGGCTCCTTGCTAATCCTCCCCACTGAAGAGAAAAAAAAAAGCACCCAACTTGTTGGCCCCGTTGGTTATTAACATTCCCCAGTATCCCCAGCCCCTGCCGTAACGCCAGAAGCTCTCCATCTCGTCCCTTTAGATGCCCCTGAGCGGTTCCAGAGTGGCGCTTGAGGCTGTAGGCCGGCCGGCCCGGTTTTTAATTCATCAAAATGGGGATTGGCAACTGGCGTGATTTGGGATGCTGTTGCCCCAAGGCTGAGTTTGTCTCGAGAGCAGGAAGTTGGGCTTGTGGAGACAAGGCAGGAGAGGCCCGGTATCGCTTTGCGGGCAGGCTTCCTGACTGGCCATAATGATAATGTTGGTATTTGTTAAGCGCTTACTCTGTGCAGAGCACTGTTCTAAGCGCTGGGGGAGATGCAGGATAATCAGGTTGTCTCACATAGGGCTTGCAGTTTTAATCCCCATTTTACAGATGAGGTAACTGAGGCACAGAGAAGTGAAGTGACAGTCACGCAGCCGACAAGTGGCAGAGCCGGGATTCAAAACCATGACCTCTGACTTCCAAGCCCCGGCTCTTCCCACGGAGCCACGCTGGCACGAGTCTGCATGACTGACAGGTGATTCTCGGAGGATCCCGGCAGCCCAGTGCCCGCTTCTGCCGTTCCACGGTCAGCTGATCGGGATTCTAGAGAGACGCCCAAGGTCAAGCGTGTCCGGTGTAGGGAGAGCCAAATCCGGACAGGCTCTGGCAATAAGGCAGCGAATGTGCCTGTTTATCGTTATATTGTACTCTCCCAAGGGCTTGGTACGATGTTCTGCACGCAGTCAGCGCTCGATAAATATGAGTGAATGAATAAGGAAACCTCAGGGTATGTGGGGCAGCTTGAAGATGGGACTAGAGCCTGTAATAATAATAATGATGATGGTATTTGTGCTTACTATGTGCCGGGCTCTGTACTAAGCGCTGAGGTGGACATGAGCAAATCGAGTTGGGCACGGTCCCTGTCCCGTGTGGGGCTCACTGTCTCAAACCCCATTGTACAGACGAGGTAACTGAAGCACAGACAAATGAAGTGACTTGCTCAAGGTCACGTAGCAGGAAAGGGGTGGAGTCGGAATTAGACCCCATGACCCTCTGACTCCTAGGCCCGTGCTCTACCCACTATGCCGTGCTGCGTCTCCAAATTCCCACAGAATTCCCAAATAAGTTATAATATCTCCACATCGTGACTAGCTATGCGTTCCATGAGTCAGAACGGCTGGAACAGCTAACCAGAGTTCATTCATTCAATCATATTTATTGAGCGCTCACTGTTTGCAGAGCACTGTACTAAGTGCTCGGGAGAGTACAATATAACGATAAATACAAATGTCCACAACGAGTGTACGGGGGGAGTTGAAATATCCTAGCCAGAACAAACAAGTCCTTCTGGGCAAATATTAATAATTGTGGCACTTGCTAAATGTTTACTATGTGCTAAGCACTATTCTAAGTGCTGGGGTAGATACAAGTTAGGTCGGACACAATCCCTGTCCCACCCGACACTCTTAATTCCCATTTTACAGATGAGGTAACTAAGGCCCAGAGAAGTAAAGTGACTTGTCCAAGGTCACACAGCAGACATGTGGCAGAGTCAGGATTAGAACCCATGACTTTTGACTCCCGCGCCCTTGTTCTAGCCCCTAAGCCACGCTGCTTCTCCAAAGTGGGCCCAGGTGTGCCAGCATCCAGGCCATGGAGCTCTGGCAGGTATCTAGGAAGTCTGGAACGATGGAGGCATCCCACCTCAGTAATTCTGGTGCTTTAGCCTGCTATTTCTCAGAGACCTAAGTTAGAGAAGCAGCATCGTCTAGAGGATAGAGCACACACCCGGGAGTCAAAAGGACCTGGATTCTAATCCCATTTCAGCCACTTGTCTGCTGTGGGGCCTTGGACGAATCACTTAACTTTTCTGACCTCAGTTACCTCATTTGTAAAACAGGGATTAAGGCTGTGAGCCCTGTGTGGGACGTGGACTATATCCAGCCTGTTAAGCTTGTGTCTACCCCAACACTTAATACAGTGCCTGGCCCATAATAAGCACCGAGCAAATACCATTAAAAAAAATTTAAAAAACAAGCCCACCTGGATCTCTGAACTCTCCACCTTCCCCTGCAGACAGGAGTCACCTTGACTGCTCTGAGTCTCTCCAGCTGGAGACTGTGGGGTGGTTAGGGGAAGCAGACCCTCTAGCAGGATTGGATCAGTGTGGCACAGTAGAAAGGGCTTGGGAGTCAGGGGTCATGGGTTTGAATGCCTGCTCTGCCACTTTTCAGCTGTGTGACTGTGGGCAAGTCACTTAACTTCTCTGTGCCTCAGTTACCTCATCTGTAAAATGGGGATTAACTGTGAGCCTCAGGTGGGACAACCTGATTATCCCGTATCTACCCCAGCGCTTAGAACAGTGCTCTGCACATAGTAAGCGCTTAACAAATACCAACATTATTATTATTATTATGAGGCCCTTGAACGTGGTCAGATGTGGAAGCGAGGAAAGACATGCCCCCACCACTAAACTTGAAGTCTGGGAGGGTGAGGAACTTGAGGCAGCTCTGGGTTAGATGTCTGAATGCCTGGGTTTTGCTTGCAAACAACTCTGGGGCCTCCCCAAGCCATCCCAGGTGAAGAGGAATGCAGTGGTGATGAGGAACGCAGTTGTGGGGTGGTGGGTTTCTGGGTTGAAATTCAAGGATCATTAATAGTAATAATAAGAATAAAAAATGTGGTATTTGTTAAGCACTTACTAAAGAAAGCTCTGGCATCGATACAATGCAATCAGAGAAACCATCCCTGTCCCACACCAGGCTCACCATCTAAGGGGAAAGAACAGATATTTAATCCCCATTTTCCAGATGAGGTACATGGGGCATAAAGAATCAACCAATCAATGATATTTACTGAGCGTTAAGTGTTTCCAGAGAACTGTACTAAGTGCTTGAGGGAGATATTCACTGAGCATTAATTGTTTCCAGAGAATTGTACTAAGTGCTTGAAAGCATACAAGTCAACAGAGTTGGTAGACACATCCCCTACCTACAACAAACTTAGAGTCTAAAGCTTACAGAGAAGTTAAATAACTTGCCCAAGGTCACAAAGCAGACGTGTGGAGCCAGAATTAGAACAGAGTTCTCCTGACTCCCAGGTCTGTGCTTTTTCTACTTGCCCACGCTGCTTCATAATATACTCTATTTACCCATATATTCTAGAGAGTGATACATATATATATATATATATATATATATATATATATATATATAGTTCGTAAAGTAGAAGTTGCTTCTGGCAGGCTTCCCAGTGAGTGTTCTGATTGGCACTGAGGCTGTGATTGGCTGAGCTGGGCCATTACAGGAACGGGAGTTGGGGTAAGGAGGAAGAAGAGGAGAGATGAGAAGAGGGTGAGGGGAGGTACGGAGTCTCAGGCCTGAGAGTCAGTAATTAATTAATTATGGTTTTTGCAGTAGCCATCAGGACATCTGGGGGAAAGAAGAGTGACAAAACTGGTCCTTGGGGATAGAGGTTCGTTGGGCCCAGGACTTTTTTCAATCAATCAATTGTATTCATTGAGCATTTACCGTGTGCGGAGCACTGCACTAAGTCCTTGGGTTAGTACAGTATAACAGATACATTCTCTGCCCACAATGAGTTTACAGGCTAGAGGGGGAGATGGACATAAATAAATTACAGATATCTAAATAAGTGCTATGGGGCTGAGTGGGGGTAAATATAGGGAGCAAATCAGGATGATGCAGAAGGGAGTGGGAGAAAAGGAAATGAGGGCTTAGTCAGAGAAGGCCTCTTGGAGGAGATGTGTCTTCAATAAGCTTTGAAGGTGGGGAGAGTAATTGTCTGTCGGATATGAAGAGGGAGGGTGTTTCAGGCCAGAGGCAGGATATGGGCAAGAGGTCGGCGGTGAGATGGAGGTACAGTGAGTAGGGTGGCATTAGAGGAGTGAAGTGTGAGGGCTAGAGATGATGACAGTCAGGTTAGCGATATAGAGAGGGACTAGAGCAGGGTCAAGGGCAAGAGCACCCCAGGGAGAGAAGGTATTGTTAATGGATTTATTAAGGACTTATAATATGTCATGCACTGTGCAGATACAAGATAATCGGATGGGACACAGTCCCAGTCCCACATAGGACTCACATTCTAAACTGAGGTAGAGCAGGCATTTCATCTCCATTATACAGTTGAAGAAACTGAGGCACAGAGAAGCACAGTGACTTGCCCAAGGTCACACAGCGGGCAGGTGACCGAGTGGGAATTAGAACCCGGGTCTCCCATCTCCCAGGTCCCGGCTCTTTCCACTAGGTCGCATTTTCAGACAACCTCCGCTACTGGGATGTTGGAGGGTTTTTTTTTTCAAATGTGACTACCCCATTCCTCTTCCCTCTTATGAGAAATGAAGGGCAGACCTGAAACATAAAATCCCTTTTCAAACCTATGCTAACCTAATATGAGCCTGATGGGGCTGGACTCTGTTTCCCTGTCCACCAGGAGGGAGTGTTAACCCTCCAGGGACCCCTGACCTTGGAAAATTTGGGCATTTTCTTCATATCACCAATCCTGTCCTTAGAGTCAGCTGCCAGTCCATTATGGTCAGACATAGCTGCCCTAGAGAGGGAAAATCACCTTGTTTACGAGGAAAACAACGTGGCCTTTTAGAAAGAGCATAGACCCGAGAGTCAAAGGCCCCGAATTCTAATCTCGGTTCTACTTCTTACCTACTGGTTGATTTTAAGCGAGTCACTTAACTTCTCTGGGTCTCTGTTTCTTCACCTGTAAAATGGGAATCCAATTCCCGTTCCCCCTTCACCTCAGACCGTGAGCTCCATGTGGGACAGGGACTGTGTCCAACCTGATTGCACTGTATCTATCCCAATGCTTAGAACTAGGGCTTTGCCCATAGGAAGCACTTAAAAATGTTATCATTCATAAATCACTATGTGATACTCTTCTTTGTCTTCAAGTCCTTCAACCCACGGCTCCAATGCCTGTAAGCCCTCTCTAGACTGTAAGCCCACTGTGGGCAGGATTTGTCTCTCCTTATTGCTGAATTGTACTTTCCAAGCCCTTAGCATAGTGCTCTGCAGACAGTAAGCGCTCAATGAATGCGACAGAATGAATGAATAAATGCCACTGCTCATCTATTTTGGGATTGGCGAAGCTTTATATTTAGTGAAATTCCATAGTTTCCAAAGCTAGACCACACCCAGCCTCTGATTTTTTATCTCCACCCCCTCTTCCCCACAAGGTTCTGACACTCCACTGCCGATGCTTCGATTAGCCAGAAAGCAAGTCAGTCAATCGAAGGTATTTACTGAGTGTTTTGAGGACCGCTGTACTAAACAATTGGGAGAGTTCAATAGACTGAAAGCTTCTTCTGGACCAGGGATTGTGTCTACCCACTTGGTTACATTGTACTCTCCCAAGAGCTTAGTACACAGAAAGAGTTCAATAAATACCATCGTTTGACTAATTGAATAGCTGCTTCATTGACACCTGAGATTCCACTGTGCCTTGTGAACCTCAGCAATATATCAAAACCTCAGCTCACAAGAGGAGAAGGAAACACACAGAAAAAGAGAAAATGGCAAGGAAATAATTATCGGTGATTCTGAAGGTCACCCGGATGAGGGAACTGAGCCTTCCAGGGTGTCATAGTTCTCCTCTTGGAGATTTTTTTTCGACTCCATCTCAAAATGCCAAAGACCAGACTGTATTCAGGGGAACCCATGCTCAACCCTAAAAATACCCAGCCCGAGCCAACTATGTGCTACCCACGGCCACCTGCTAAAGCAGACGTCCCCGTGTAGAGATGCTTAAGACTCTAAATGTAAGAACAATAAAATCTTCTTTCTTCCTCCTCCCTCTGCGAAAGGAATCCGATCCGTGGGAAACGTCGCAAACTTCCATGATGCTCGGTGCGCAGAGAACAGGCTTTGAACTTCCTAGGCATTCCCTGTCTGGAGGGCCCTCCAGTGGTCACAAGGAAGCCATTGTCCCCAGAAACATGGCCCATCGAGGCAGGGATGATAACAAAAGCCAGCAGCCCCAACCTGGTCCTGACTTGCTGTCTGGGTGGTAGCCCTGTCTCTCTCTCCCCAAAGAGACTTGGACGCAATCAGCCGACTGAGTTAAACCATCCCCGAGACCTAAGAGAAATCAGGCTGAGCCTAAGAGGAATCACGGAGCGGATTTAAAATAAATTAAACAACCGCTTCCTGGCTCCTTGGAGGATTTTCAGGAGAATTTCTGTTTCCCTGGAAGTTCCGACGGCACTTCCTGAAAGCTGGCATTTGGGAATGTGTGTTTGCCTCGGGTGGGTCCTGTAGGCCCTGGATGCCGAATTGTATGATCCAAGTGCTTAGTACAGTGCTCTGCACATAGTAAGCGCTCAATAAATACTATTGAATGAATATTCTCCCCACCCTCAGCCCCACAACACTTATGTCCATATCATTAATATATTTATTTATATTAATGTCCGTCTCCCCCTCTAGACTGTGAGCTCGTTGTGGGCAGGGAATGTGTGTTTGTTGTTGTATTGTACTCTCCCAAGCATTTAGTACAGTGCTTTGCACACAGTAAGCGTTCCGTAAATGCAGTTGAATGACTGAATGGCCGTCTACCAGACTCTGCTATTAAAATAGTACTTGTTAGAATAGTATCTGTTTAGTGCTCACTCTGTTACTATTGTTCTAAATAGTGGGGTAAAAAATAAATGGTGGTATTTGTTAAGCGCTTACTATGTGCAAAGCACTGTTCTAGGCGCTGGGGGATACAAGGTGATCACGTTGTCCCACGTGGGGCTCGCAGTTTTAATCCCCATTTTACAGATGAGGTAACCGAGGCACAGAGAAGTTAAGTAGATACAGGTTAATCAGGTTGGACACAGTCCCTGTCCCACATGGGGCTCACACTCTTAATCCCCATTCTACAGATGAGATAACTGAGGCCCAGAGAAGTGAAATGACCTGCCACGCAGCAGACACATGGCCGAGCCGGGGTTATAACCCAGGTCCTGCTGACTCCCAGGTCCGTGCGCTATCCACTAGGCCAAGCTGCACCTTACAAGCACCAAACAGGGAAAAGATGGGCTTAGGACACTGAGCTCAGTGGAAGTCATATTTCCCACGCCCTTCGGACCTTGGCCCATTTATCGGGCCTGGGGTTTTACCTTCTCCATGAAGCTCTCCTCTCATGTCTCTCTTTCTCTGCTGCGGGCCCTGGGCCTCTGACAGTTTTTACCACCCACCAGGGCTGACGTGCAGCCTGGAAACTTTGGTTTCTGCTCCTGGAACGATCCAGCTTTATTGCCCACACACGATTTATGTTTTTTTTTTTCAAGCCGGATCCTGCTGAGAAATCTTAGTAATAAAGCAGTCTGTGGTGAGCTGCAAGAAAAGCTTGGGTTTGGAGAAAGCATCCCAAAAGACTGACTCCCAGAAGATCCATCTTAGTATAGAGAAACAGCATGGCTTAGTGGAAAAGCATGGGCCTCGATGTCAAAGTACCTGGGTTCTAATCCCAGCTCTGCCAGTTACCGGCTGTGTGACCTTGGACAAGATTTCTAACTTCTCTGTACCTCAGTGCTCTCGTTTGCAAAACGGGGATTCAATACCTGTTCGCCCTCATTTTTAATCAGTTGTTCAATCATATTTACTGAGTAGTTATTGTCTGCAGGGCACTGAGTTATATGCCTGGGATAGTACAACACAGCAATATAAAAGTCAAATTCCCTGCCCACAATGTGCGTGCAGTCTATTTAGACTGTGAGAACCATGTGGAACCTGATTTTCTTGCATCTACCCCAGCGTTTTGTACAGTGCTTGACACATAGTAAGCACTTAACAAATACCAGTATTGTTATTATTATTATATGATCCCTTATCTACATTCCAGAGGGTTCTTCCGCTCCCTGGGGAAATGTTTTGTTGTCAGTTCAAGAACGGTTGTAGAGGTTTCTCATTTTTCTCAATCTAATAATAATTAAATACTTACTATATGCTAGGTGCCGGGAGAAACTCCATCCATCCACAGGTCTTTCACAATTATTATAATCCCCAGGATTTCTAAAGCAACTTTCTTCTTGAAACTGAATGCAATTTCATTTTTATCCTGCCAATCTAGCTTGAAAAAGGTACGTATTTCCAGGGCATCGAACAGCTAGAAATTCAAAGCCTTCTGTGCTCAAGCATAGCTATTCCTGGAAAGTGGGGATAGGCGAGCATTATATTCCCATTTCTCCCATTTTACAGATGGAGAAATGCAGGTTCAGAGGGGTTGACTCACCCCATCTCTGTTCTATCATACTCTCTCAAGTACTTGGTACACGGCTGTGCACAACATTACGGGCTCAAGCAATACTACTGATGGATTGATTGATTGATTGATTGACCTCATGTCACATGGCAGGTCAATGGTGGAGTGGGATTGTAAGCTTGTTGTGTGGGCAGGGTATGTATCTGCCGGTTCTGTTGCATTGCACAGTGCTCTGCACACAGTAAGCGCTCAGTAAATACTATCGATTGATTGAGTGATTTGGATCCCTGTTCCTGTATTCTCGGTGACCTTGGGCAAGTTCACTTCACTTCTCCGTGCCTCAGTTACCTCATCTGTAAAATGGGGATCGAGACCGTGAGCCCCACATGGGACAGGGACTGTGTCCAACTTGATTTGCTTGTATCCACCCCTTTTTAGTACAGTGCCTGGCACATAGTAAGTGCTTCACAAATGCCATAATTATTATTATTATTCTGATTCCCCCAGCCCTTGGCTCTTTCTTCTTAGCATTTTGGAGGACTGAAAGATATGGGGCTTATTCGCTAGCTCCAGTCATATAAGACCCCAGGTGCTGTAGTCTCTAGAGACTTCCGGAATTGGGAACATTCTAAAATCCACAGATCTCTGCACACTGAAAGCAAATTTCCTTCTTGTCCAGCATGTTTTACTTCAATCATCATTGTATTTATTGAGCACTTACTGTGTGCAGAGCACTGTACTAACCATTTGGGAGAATACAATACCAAAGAGTTGGTAGATGCATTCCCTGCCCACAGTCAGCTCACAGGCTAGAGGGAGAGACAGACATTAATATAAATAAATTACAGATATGTACATAAGTACTATGGGGGTGAGGAAGGGGTGGATAGAGGGAGTTAATCAGGGCAACAGAGAAGGGAGTGGGAAAAGAGGAAAAGAGGGCGTAGTCAAAAAAGGCCTCTTCAAGGAGATGTGCTTTCAATAAAGCTTTGAAGACGGGGAATATAATTGCCTGTCAGATAGTCTCTAGGTGCTTCTGGAATTGGGAACCTTCTAAAATCCACAGATTTCACACTGATAGCATTATCTCCCTCTTTTCGAACACATCCAGTGAGATTTACTTCAGTCATCCCCCAAAACATAGTCTTCCCCCAAAAGAAGAGAATGTACTCCTCTCCCTTAATGGAGCCATAAGCAGAACTGCTGCAGCTCTTCCAATGAAGGACGGCTTACACTTAAAATGCCTTCAACGGACTTGCTCACAGTGAATCTCTTCCTCCGGTACCTGCTTCCACAGTTATGGAATGAGAAAAATATGGCCGGCCACAGTTCAAGTTCCCAGCGACTTCTTAGATGGCTCCTGAGGGGTGTTTTCAAAAACTGGGGGAGAAAGGGAGGGAGAGGTTCACGGGGAAGGGATCAGTGCACCGGTGGTGCTCAGAGTCAGGAAGAGGGAGGAGAGGGATGGGTTAGGATCCGGGCCCCTCTTCAGTAGCGATAATAATAATGTTGGTATTCGTTAAGCGCTTACTATGTGCCGAGCACTGTTCTAAGCGCTGGGGTAGACACAGGGGAATCAGGTTGTCCCACGTGGGGCTCACAGTCTTAATCCTCATTTTACAGATGAGGGAACTGAGGCACAGAAAGTTAAGTGACTTGCCCACAGTCACACAGCTGACAAGTGGCAGAGCTGGGATTCGAACTCATGACCTCTGACTCCAAAGCCCATGCTCTTTCCAAGTAGCGATGGCAGAGTCGGAGGCGGGATGGTTTGGCCGAGTGCCGACTGGTGGAAAGGTTATCAATCTATCAATTGTATTTATGAAGTGCATTCTATGTACAGAGCACTGTACTGAACTGTACTGCACTGTACTGAAGCAGCGTGGCTCAGTGGAAAGAGCACGGGCTTTGGAGTCAGGGCTCATGAGTTCGAATCCCAGCTCTGCCACTTGTCGGCTGTGTGACTGTGGGCAAGTCACTTAACTTCTCTGTGCCTCAGTTCCCTCATCTGTAAAATGGGGATGAAAACTGTGAGCCCCACGTGGGACAACCTGATTCCCCTATGTCTACCCCAGTGCTTAGAACAGTGCTCGGCACATAGTAAGCGCTTAACAAATACCAACATTATTATTATTATTAGCACTGTAATAAGCACTTGTGAGAGTATAACAGAGTTGGTAGATATCGTCCCTGCCCACTAAGAACTTAGAGTCTAGAGCAGGGGGTTACTTATTCATTCACTTATTCAATCGCATTTATTGAGCACTCACTGTGTGCAGAGCACTGTACTGAGCACTTGGGAGAGTACAATATAACAATAAGCTGACCCATGTCCTGACCTAGAGAGCTTACAGTCTAGAAGGGGAGATAATCATTAAAATAAATAAATGACAGATAGGTACATAAGTGCTGTGGAGCTGGGAGGGGGGATGAATTAAGGGAGCAAGTCAGGGCGATGCAGAAGGGAGTGGGAAAAGAGCAAAGGTAGGCTTACTTGGGAAGGCCTCTTGGAAGAGATGTGTTTTCAGTAGGACTTTGAAGGGGGGGAGAGTAACTGTCCGTCGGATTGAGGAGGGAGAGCATTCCAGGCCAGAGGCAGGATGTGGGCAAGGGGTCAGTGGTGAGATAAATGAGATCGAGGCACAGTGAGAAGGATAGCATTAGAGGAGCGAAGTGTGAGAGCTGGGTTGTTGTAGGAGAGTAGTGAGCTGAGGTAGAAGGGAGCAAGGAGACTGAGTACTTTAAAGGCAATGGTGAGGAGTTTTTTTTGATGTGGAGGTGGATGTGCACAACTGGAGTACGTAACAGAGTTGGTATCCCTGCTCGCAAAGAGATTATAGTCTAGAGAGGGGGGTTATGGGATTCTTGGGCTGCCTTGTGGGTTCAGCCCTGTCACCCCCCGTTTACAGGAGTTCACCCTTTCGATACCTCCGACCACAACAAGCGAGGCCTACTACGGCCCAGCCCGCACACTTCTCTCCTCTAGCACCAGCTCGCTCACCGTTCCTCCATCTCATCTATGTTCTTATGGCATTCGTTAAGCAGTTACGATATGCCAGCCACTGTTTTAAACACTGGGGGAGATACAAGGTAATCAGGTTAGACGCAGTCCCTGCCCCACGTGGAGCTTACAGACCTAATCCTCATTTTACAGATGAGGCAGCAGAGGCACAGAGAAGGCCCAAGCCACATAACAGACAAATGGCGGAACCAGGACTAGAATCCAGGTCCTTCTCCTTTCCACATCCTCCCTCTGGCTTGGAACTCTTTCCCTCTCCACATATGCCATATCATCACTGTCCCCACCTTTAAAGTCTCATTAAGGATGCAACTCCCGAAAGAAGCCATCCCTGATTAAGCCCTCTTTTCCCCGACTCCCTCTCCCTTCTGCATCATCTACGCACTTGAATTCATACCCTTTGTTGTCTTATGCGGCCGAGTCACCTCCGACCCATCGCGACACCATGGACACATCTCTCCCAGAACGCCCCACCTCCATCTGCAGTCGTTCCGGTAGTGGATCCATAGAGTTTTCTTGGTCAAAATACGGAAGTGGTTTTCCCACTGCCTCCTACGACGCAGCAAACTTGAGTCCTCGACTCTCTTCCATGCCACTGCTGCCCACCATAGGTGAGTTTTGACTTGTAGCAGATTGCCTTCCACTTGCTAGCCAACGCCCAACCTAGAAATGGAATGAAATGAATGGGTATGCCTCTGCTTGACTCTCCCTCACATAGTCGAGACTGATAGAGAACTGGAAACTCTCTAGGTGTGACCCTGAGAAGGGCTGTGCCCCTTAGGTACTTTGTATTCACTCCACCTTCAGCCCCACAGAGCTTATAGACATATCCTTAATTTATATAGCCGTTTCCTCTTCTAGACTGCAAGCTCGTTGTAGGCAGACAACCAACTCTATTGCATTGTATTCACTGAAGTGCTTAATATGGTGCTCTGCACACAGTAAGTGCTCAGTAAGTGGAGATGCAGCATGGTCTAGTGGACAGACTACACGCCTGTGGGTCAGAAGGACCCGGGTTTTAATCCTGGCTCCACCACTTGTGTGTACTTTGACCCTGGGCAACTCACTTTACTTCTTTGTGCCTCAGTTACCTCTTCTGTAAAATGGGGATGAAGACTGTGAGCCCCATGTGGAACATGGACTGTGTCTGACCTGATTATCTTATAACTACCCCACTGCTTAAAACAGTGCCTGGTACATAGTAAAGACTTAACAAATACCATAAAAATAAATAAATACCATTGATTGATTGATGGATTTGCTTGAAATAGCAACGTCTGTTGTGTGCAGCCCCAGCTGAGTGTCTGCCATATGCCCCTCCCTGTCCAGGAGTCCTGTTTCATGCACTGAGTAGAAATTGGTCAGAAACCTCAGGAACGACTCTGAGAAGTAATGTAAAATAATGGAAAGGGCACAGGTCTGCGAGTCAGAGGACCTGAGTTCTAATCCTGGATCCGCCAGCTTGTCTGCTGTGTCACCTTGGGCAAGTTGTTTAATTTCTCGGTGCCCCAGTTATGAGGATTAAGACTGACAGCCCCATGTGGGACACGGATTCTGTCCAACCTGATTAGCTTGTATCCACCCCAGCGCTTAGTGCAGTGGCTAGCACACAGTAAGTACAATAAAAAGCGCTTAGTAGAGTGCTCTGCACATAGTAAGCGCTCAATAAATACTATTGAATGAAAAAAGGCAAATCACTCAATGGCATTTATTGAGCGTGTACTGTTTGTGCAACATTGTTCTAAGTGTTTGGGAAAGTAGGATCCTAGCCCTTATTTCACCTGTGGAACTTGTTTCACTTGAAGGGAGCTGGGATCTATGACCATCGAATCTTAGAACTCTGGGTAATCCAGACATTAAAATAAGTGCTGTGGGACTGAGGGTGGGGTGAATAAAGGGTACAAATCCAGTTGCAAGGGTGAAGCAGAAGAAGAAGTAGGGGAAATGAGGGTTTAATTGGGGAAGGACCCTTGGAGACGTGATTTTAAGGTGGGGAGTGTTGGGGTCTCTCATATATGAAAAGGGAGGGAGTTCCAGGCCCCAGGCAGGACACGGGAAGATGAGATCAAGATATGGAAAATAGGTTGGTTAGAAGAGTGAAGTTAGTGGACTGGGTTGTAGTGGGAAATCAGCGAGGTAAGATAGAAGGGGGCAAGGTGATTGAGTGCTTTAAAGCTGATGGTAAGGAGGGTCTGTTTGATGTGGAAGTGAACTGGGCAACCACTGGAGATTCTTGAGGAGTGGGGAAACATGGTAGACAGCAGGAGCCCCATCTGGGGTGTTAAAAGAGACGGCGGGAATGAAATATCTAGAGTAGATAATCCACTGGGTAGATAATTCACTCCCAGTGTCCTAGCTGCTGGCTCCACTATGCAGATACATTTCCCATTTTAAGAGAATATGAGAATTCCCAAAACATTCCCTGTCCCTTTGGTCTCCTCTCTCTCTCTCTCTCTCTCTCCATCTCTATAGGCCTTTAGGGTCCTATCCATCCCGTAGTAACAAAACTGGGGTGGCTTCCGTGCCTGGCGGAGGAGGCTTTGAAAAATGTTTTAATTATCTGCCTTTCTTTCCCTGGCCCGGGCTCCGGCTTTGTGAAGACAGGAACCGTTGGAAAAAGAAATTTCCTAATGAGACAAGTCACAGTTGAACTGAGCTATTCTCCAAGTTGGTTGACTGCTGAGTTGTGAACACAAAAGCGTCTTTTGCTTTCTCTCAAACCTTCCCAAATATTACGCACTGTCATTTGGAAATTGATAGGGTTATGACACGACAATTATATCATTTGCATGAACAAAGCATAACAACTTATTGTTCTGCTGGAAAAGGGAGTGGTCTCCAATTACCCTTCCAGGTTTCTCCCTCTCTCTTCCACTGATATAAGCGGTACATCAGGTGTTGGGTCTGGCTAACAGTGATTGACGGGGTGTATTTCTCATGGAAGACTACAGTTCCAATCTGATTGCTTGCTGCCACCTGGAGCCCAGTTGGAGAGACATGTGGGCACATATGGTCCCAGTTGTGCACATAAAAGCTTCTACATGTGCACACACATGCTGTCAGGTGTACACACTCAGATGGTTTTCCAGTGTAATAGTGTGTTAAAAGGGCAAACCTGTGGGGCGGACTCACCCTTCAACATTAATAGTTGTGGTCTTTGTTAAGCATGTACTATGTGCCAAGCAGTGTGCTAAATGCTGGGGTAGATAAAAGATAATGATGTCCACATGGGGCTCACAGTCTAGGGAAGCAGTGTCCCAGTGGATAGAGCATGGGCCTGGAAGTTAGAAGGATCGCAGGTTTTCTCCTGGCTCTGCCACTTGTCTGTCATGCGACCTTGTTTTGCTTTTATGGTATTTGTTAAGCATTTACTATATGCCGGGCATTACTACTACTAATAATGATGATGGTGGTGGTATTTGTTAGGCAATTACTATGTGCCAACCATTGTTCTAAGCACTGGAGTAGATACAAGCAGCGTGGCTCAGTGGAAAGAGCCCTAGCGTGGGAGTCAAAGGTCATGGGTTCGAATTCCGGCTCTGCCACTTGTCGGCTGGGTGACTGTGGGCAAGTCACTTCACTTCTCTGTGCCTCAGTTACCTCATCTGTAAAATAGGGTTAACTGTGAGTCTCACATGGGACAAACTGATTACCTTGTATCTACCCCAGCACTTAGAACAGTGCTCTGCACATAGTAAGCGCTTAACAAATACCATCATTATTATACAAGGTAATCAGGTTGTCCACATGGGGCTCAGAGTCTGGATCCCCATTTTACGGATGAGGTAACTGAGTCCCAGAGAAGTTAAGTGAGTTGCCCAAGGTCACACAGCAAACGAGTGGCAGAGTTGGGAGTAGAACTCAGGTCCTTCTGACTTCCAGGCCTCTGCTCGATCCACTAGGCCACATTGCTTCACCTTGGGCAAGTCACTTGTCTGTGCCTCAGCTACCTGGCCTGTAAAATGGGTTAAGATTGTGAGACCCATGCAGGGCTGGGATTGTGTATGTGATTAACTCGTATCTACCCCAACGCTTAGTACTTTGCCTGGCAGATATTTAGTGCTTACCAAATACCATTAAAATAAAAGTAGAGCAGGTACTGAATCTCTGTTTCCCAAGGAGGGAACTGAAGCACAGAGAAGTGAAGTGACTTGCCCAAGGTCACACAGCAGGTCAGTGGCAATGACAGGATTAGAACCCAGGTCCTCTGACTCCCAGGCCCATCCACTTTCCACTAGACCACATTGCTTCCTTCAGTTTCAGGAGTGGATGGGAGAGGGTATGGGAGAAATGAGGGAGCATGGGGACCCTGCCAGGGCTACTTCTCAGTCCTCATCCCACATGGGGCTCACAGTCTAGCAAGAACCTCAGAATGTTGGAGAGAAGTCAGATGTCATTATTATTAACAATAATAGGAATACCCAGCCCGGCCAATGGTTTTCCAGATGAGGCTGGATATCGGAGTTTTTACCAAACCCTTCTGAACAGCATCCTCACATTCAAATTCTCCGGAGAGACTCAACTACCCAAGAGCTACCGAACTCACTGATGAATTTGGGTAGACTTGGCCTAGGAGGTGGGTCATAGCCATTGGATGACCTGCACGGTTATTTTCACAGTAAGCGGTCGGGTCAAAGTTCTTCCCTGCTGGGCTGACCATGTCTCAGGAGGTTTAGTACGGCAGCTAGGTTGAGACTTTCTCCATTCTATGCGAGAGAGGAATCAAACGCTCACATCCCCTCAAATTCCTTTGGGGAACTAGCAAGTGTTTGGTCAGTCTACTCCAGCCTTGTAAACGTTATCTTTATACTCTATTACAACCCCCTATCTGTAATTTATTTCAGTGTTTGTTCTCCCCCACTAGACTGGAAACTTCTTGAGGGCAGGGCTCATGCCTACTGATTCTACGGTACTCTCCCACATGCTTAATAAAGTGCTCTGCACACAGTCGACGCTCTATGAATAGTTTGGTTGCTTGATTCATCTCAACCTCTGCCTATTTCCCTGGGACCCTTGGCTAAATATTTTGCAAGGACACAGAAATGGGAATACTGCTTTGTTAACTACCTTGGACTCTGTCTATTTGGCCAATATAGACCCAGCCTTAAAGAGTTTTCGGGCTGTGGCCTTTGGGTCGAAGACCCTCCATATATTTTGAGACGGATGGACAGAGAGACATAACTCCCTCTTGCCCCCCTTCCCCATCTCCCCTCCCCCTCTCACAGACAGAGGTCTTCCCTAGTCTATGGTTGGAAATCAATCTGTTCAAACAGCAGAGTGATTTTTCCTTCCTTCATGAACCAAACAGCCATTTAATCCAGACAAATTAGATGGGGTGCAGAGGTTTTATCAGCCATATTTATTGCACTCAGAAGAATAACTCAGGACACAGAGTGGAACATTTTTGAACTAGCTCTTTTCTCTTACCCCTAGGAAAGTTTTATTCAGTGAAAAAGTTGACATCGCGAGACAAAAATCCTTCAAAATTGTGCAACCATTGAGTAAAATCTTCAGCAGAAATCAGTGACTTATAAACTTATCAAGGCAGTTGAAATTATGAATCTCTAACTTGACTTTGGAGAGGAACCAGTTGATAGCATTTGGGGTTAAGGAGGAGCAGCTGGCCTTCCTCTGGTGCCACAGAGGCTTCTGTGTTTGCTTAACCTTTAGCACGATCCTGAGAGGGGATCCCTTTCCCAGAGGACCAGTGGGAAATTGGGAAATTCAGGGCAAGACAGCTCGCCGCTCCTTCCGAAGACCCCTCAAAATACCGCAGGACACCAATATCCTGCACGCACTTCTGGCCGCCCACGCGGCTTCGTTTCTGAGTGGACGGAAACCACGTTTGTTCAACACCGTCTCCTGCAACCTGTTGGGGTGGTGGTGTGGTCCTTTGAAATGTCCAGCTGAGAGTGCCCCAGAGGGCCTGCCTCTCTTGCCTTGAGGGGAAACCCTACTGACAGACCTTCCGCTGGTTTTGTTACCCAGACAGTCCTGGGGAAGGGGTTCACACCTAAGTGGAGACGGATCTGGGCACAGAACTGCAGCTTCATGGATCCAGTCTGAGTTGTTCTGGGGCTTCCCGTGCTGACATTTACAAAGCCGACTCAGGGAGCCAACAGAGGGAGATGTGAACTTGGGGTGCACCTAGACATCTCCTCTTTAAGACCTTCTATTCAGAGGGATAAATTCTTTCTGAGCTGCGTCTGCCTCTCCCAGGAGATACCTGTCAACAGCGATCATCTCACTGGTGGGAATCCATCATAACGTGAACAACAGCAACAACAATTACTCTACTGCCCTGGCTCCATTTCTCTGTTTTGGGTGGCTCCGAAGAGCCCGCTCACCACAACACACGCTGGTTCTCACAACAGCCCTGTTAGGTAGGTGCGAGCAGATAGGATTTGCCCAAGGCCCACAGTAGGGTGGCTCAAGATCACCCAGCAAGGCTATCACGGAACATGAAACCTGACTTTCAACCTGGAGGTCCTGGTCATCAGAACAGCAGGATTGCCAACAGGGCCCCTTGCTGTGGAGGAGAACGAGGCAGGAAATGACACACTCAATCTCTGGGCCCTTGAAAGAGGCGGGAAGGGAGGGAGAACGCCTTCTCAGCAGCTCCACACAAGGCAATTCTGCCGGCCAAGATGGCAGCTTCTAGCCCTTTGCTCAAAATCTAGCTGTATTCGCCAAGGGGGAAGCTGAGGAGAGATGGGGCGAAGGGCACCCGATTCGCCTATTTCTCACTTTGGAGAGTGGAGCTGTGTAGACACAGACCCTCCCCATAGATCTCTACCGTGAATCCAAGTCGCCGGCATAAGTATCGTTACAGAGGGGTCCTGTGGAGCCTCACAGGGAAATTCTGGGTGCAAGTTCACAATCAATCCCCACCACCTCCCATTAAATGATTCCGTTGCCGGACTAAGAGGGCAGGGAGCGTGTCTACTTTTGCTACTGTCCTCTCTCAAGCGTTTAGTTCAGTGCACACAGTAAGTGCTCAATAAATATCATTGGTTAGACTGAGTGGGTGCACATCCCTTGACCATCCAGGGGGTGGGGAAGGAAGAAGAGCAAATCCGTTTCTCCCAAAGGGGATCTGTATCGGGGAACAAACAGCATCTTTAACAAAAATACCCGGCATCTTCTGTTGAGTCACAGTGAGGAAATTTTTCCAGTCATTTAGAAAGCCACAAACAGTTCCTTCACATTTCATGGTGCCATTGTAGACCCAGCTCTGAACCCTGTGGGCTGCATAGATTTGACGAGTCCTCATCAAACTGTGTGGAAGAGCTTGTGTGCTTCAAAAGTACATTAAAAAATAGACGATTTCCACGTAACCGCATCGATCCGCCTTCGCCGTCCCGCACGCGGCCCTTCTCCTTATACAAAATACGCGAGCCTGGGGGCTGCTTTATCAATCAGCACAGCGGTGCTCTTCGGAGGGAGGAGAGTCCACGGTTAACAGCGAGGGGCACGCTGAGCGTTCCGTAGGCACTGCTTACTACGAGGACTGAATTCTTTAAACGCGGCGGGTGAAAAAGCATGTTTTCTACACAAAAAGTTTCCTCCTACTGATAAATGAGAAAAAGTCTCCAAATCTCACCTGAGTCTTGCACGTGAATCTGGGTAGGCTGCCTCAGGGAATGCTGGGAAAGGGAGATGGGCGGGGAAGGTGACGGAGAGAGTAACCATAAGCAAACCTAGCGGTTCGCTTATATTTTCTCCCCTCCGGATATTTAACCTTTCAGCTCCTGGGGATTCTTAAAGGGGAAGGCGGGGAGGATGCAGCAGACAACCCATCAGAATAAAACCCACAGTTTATGATCACGAATAAGTGAAATGAATACAATTCAAGTCCTAAGTCAAAACAGAGGGACCGCTGGAATCAAACAACGCACGTTGAATTTCTACCATTTTCAATGGCCTATCTGAAATTAAAACGGACAGCTTTAAACGAACACAACTGGCCTTTCCTTTGTTTTCCAAACCATTTCCAGGAAGACCGTAATTGCAGACTGTTACACAAGAGATACTTTCGGTGAAAGACAGAATACTTGTGAGAAGACGAACGCTACATTGTAACTCACGGCGGTGGTTTTCACAGAGCTTTGCATATATAGGACAAGGCGCCCAGAGGGTCCCCAACACTCTGAATCTCGACCCAAAAGTCTTACTGGGAGTCGCTCGCTCCACTATTTGAGCACTGTTGGTCAGCAGAACCAACACCTCACACCTGCAGCGTTTCCACTGTCGACTCAGTGCAGATGATGGGGGGGGGGGGTGGTGCCTAGGTCAAGTGGCTTTTGTTACAAAGGGGAGAAAAAAATCACAGCTTTATTTTGCAGCGGGAGGCGGGGGATGAACTCTCCTCCTGCTTCCGGCTGGAAATCCCGGCTGGGACGGCCTGAAGGAAAAAGGCAGCTTTCTCTCTTGGATTTAGCAAAACCAAGGAAAATAAATGCGACACCCAAGAGAAAGCCCTACCCGATGGAAAATGCCATAAGGGCAAAGGGGGCTGGCCCGTTATTCTAGTTGCCAAAATGGAGGCAGCAACTGATAGCAGGAAGCCGTCCCCCCAGCCCCTTCCGTCTGCCGGAGAAGCTGGACGACCCCGGTGACCACCCACTCAGAGGAAGGGTGCGCCTAGGGTTCGTCCGACGCCTCCGGTCCGCTCCGGGGGCCGCCGATCGGGCAGAGGTGGCCACCGTCC
The DNA here is from genome assembly GCF_004115215.2 of Ornithorhynchus anatinus. Lineage (NCBI taxonomy): Eukaryota > Metazoa > Chordata > Mammalia > Monotremata > Ornithorhynchidae > Ornithorhynchus > Ornithorhynchus anatinus. The sequence goes on from NC_041738.1 coordinate 52,178,586, forward strand.
GACTGGGAGTTGCTGGTGTTCGTGTCGCGGGTTGAGGGGTGCGGTTCGGGCCAGTTGCGATTAGAGGTCAGTCTGGGGATTTGCTCTTTCCAGAAAAGGTGATGCCCGGTTGGGTTATAATGGCTTTTTCCGGGAGCGGCAAGGACCGGACCGCTGATCCTATGCCTGGCCCGGAGGGAGATTCGGCCACACGTGCACTGTGCAAAGACTACCCCCACCCCCCGACGTCCCTGCCCCTGAACCCAGCTGGGAACAGAGGACCCAATAAATTAACAACAAACCAGAGAGAGAGAGAAATTCCCAAACCTGCACGAAAACAAAGTCCAAGCAAACTTTAAAATTAGCTCACGTCTTCCAGGAGACGGTCTTCCACCCGTCGCCGCTGCCTCCTGAGGTTTTTATTAAATACATTTCTGTTCTCTTAGAAAAATAAAAAGAGTAGCCAATTTATCGAACCAAAATGATCTCACAGACAAAGCATGCCAGCAAGCACAGCCCTGTAAGACTAAATTAACGTCCAAATCAAAGCAATTTGGTGACTAAAATCAACCCGGCTTGCAGTTCACAGTTGATTACTACAAAGTTTTATTAGATTCATTTTTTTTGGCCCATATAAAAATAACATATTGCAACTCAAAAGTGCATTTTTAAAATAAACCATTGACTATCTTTATCAAATAAAATATTTACACCTTTTGGTTTACAGGGAGCAATGCCTTTCAGGCTATGACCATCGGAACGTCATCTGAAAATCCGGTTATCATTGGGGCGTCTTCATCATCGTCTCCTAAATTCAAAGACAGGGATCTTCGTCATCGCCACCGCCGTGGCCGTGATACAAGAGATACTTTCTTGTATCAACCGCTGCCACCGACCCTATCGCCAGTATTGGTACTGAACCCTCAGTTCTCTCAAAATGGCAGGATGCGTTCCCGATGAAAACCTATGCTGCGGCACCCCCGCCTGTGTGTCACACCCTCCGCACATACACAACCGCTATGTCCGACGACACCCTTGCGTGCTATCTAGACCTGAGCCCCACTTTGGAAGACCGTCCCCCCAACCCCCCAGGATGCCCGACCCAAGGAGGGTGGTGAAAACACATCTTGTGGGAGAGCTGAGTGTTCCTTACAGTGCTCAGAGTTCTATGTGGGACACAGTCTTGAGCCTTTGGGAACCCCTGGAAGCCTGAAACAGAGCTCCCGCCTTCAGAATGGGAAAGAAAAGTCATCAAGGGCAGCCTGATTCCCGCTTTATGACCACCCGTCCCGTTCTCTAGCCGCAGAGAGGCCGCGGCCACCTCTACGGCACAGTTAGGGGGACCTGGCCCTTCGGACGATGAGGGGAGGAGAAGAGGAGAGGTCTCTCCACCTCCCTACCCTGTCAGGACCCGGGCCCGGACTACTGAGGCCGGTGCTCAGCCCAGTCCGTTACGGGGCGGGGGTCCCCGGGGGCCGAGATGCCCCGGGGAGCTGGGGGTCCGGCCCTCCCCCAGGGCACCAGGGCCCCCCGCAAGGCACCAGGACCCCGCCGGCCCTCCGTGGTGCAGGAGGCTCCTTGGGCGCTCGGGAAAGCACGAGAGCAGGGATGTGATGAAACACCCACTCTCCTCTGGGAAACAGGTGGGGGTCCCCAAACTGTGCAGCTGTGAGAGGCTTGGGTGCCTGCGGCCTTGGGTTCATTCTCTGAGCCTCCCTGTCAATTGATTCATTCATTCAATCGTATTCATTGAGCACTTACTGTGTGCAAAGCACTGTACTAAGCGCTTGGGAAAGTACGATATAACCATCCTCTAATTTAACTTTTCCCCTCTAGACTGTAAGCCCGTTGTGGGCAGGGAATGTACCTGTTTATTGTCGTAGTGTACTTTCCCAAGAACTTAGTACAGTGCTTTGCACACGGTAAGTGCTCAATAAATACGACTGAAAACAATAAAGACACATTTACTGCCCACAACGAGCTTTTATCTCCTTCTCCTCCTCCTCCTCTCTCTTTGATCATTCCTCTTCCTCCCCTTTTCCCGTTTCCTCCTTTTCTTCTCCCGAACTCTCCTCTTCCTTCTCCCCTCCCTTCTCCTCCTCCACCCCCACTCCTCTTCTTTATCATCAATGAAATTTATTGAGAGCTTACTGTGTACAGAGTACTATAGGCAAAGTACAATACTAAGTTGTCTTCCCTCTCCTTGTCCTCCGCCTTCTCCTTCTTTCCTTTCCCCCACCCCCCCCCCCCCATTTCGCCATCCTATTTAGACTGGGAGCCCCACATGGGACAGGGATTGGGTCCGAACTGATCACCTTCTATCTTCGTCGGTGCTTAGGCACTTTCTGTGAGCCCAGGACTGTACTATCATTTATCCCAGTAATTATTACTAAACCCCAAGACTCAGCCAGTTGGCACTGTGCACCTTGGGCCGGGCTCACCCTCGCAGACGGGCACCACTGCTATGGGTCTGCATGGAAGGAGTGAGGGTGGTGACCACCTACCCTGAGGAGGTCCCAACTGGAGGCCCCCGGTGTCGCCAGAGTGAGGCGCTGTCCAGGTAGCCCCAGGATGGAAGAGGAAGCTGCCCTGCCCCGGCCCGCACCTCCCCGGTCCCTGCCCGCTACTCACCCAGGTCGTCCCCGGACGAGAAGATGGCCGAGCCGAGCCGCGAGCTGTAGTGGCTGTTGGCGAAGGCGGTAAAGCTGTTCTGCAGCCTCCGGTGCCGTGTGTACAGGACCACGAACCCGATGCCCACCGTCACCAGCAGCAGAAACAGGATGGGCACGACAACGGCGGCCACGTCGGTCGGTCTGCCGGCCGCGAAGGCCGCTGTGTCCGCCCCTGTCGACGGAGACGGCCCAGGGAACGACCTCACATGAGGAGGAACATGAGGCTGCTTCCGGGAGCCTACCCACCGGCCCTCTCTGGGGCTCTGCCCTGCCCCGGGAGTTTCTATGGGGGTCCTTTGATCCCAAAGGGGCTTCCTGCCCATCCATGAACCTTTTCACTTGCAAACAGTGGAAATCTAGTTCAGAAAAGGGGTGGCTTCTGACTGCTCGTGAAACAAACATTAATCTCCTCGGTGGCCACAGGTGGGACCGAGGCACCGGGCAGGGCTCATCCTCGCACGGCCGCCCACCTTGGGTTCTCTCTGGGAAGAGCCTCTCCTCCCTCGACCACTCCCCAAGACGACCACCTTATCGTGGGGTCAGGGCAGGCAGCTCCAGACCGGTCCCTGTTTTCTGGGAAGGAGGGTCCAGCGGGGTGGGAGGAAGTCCTGGGGCAGGACCCAGAGTTCAGCTAGTTATTTGGGAGTCCGCTCTCGGGATAAGCTGCCTGCGTGCTGGCCGCCCGCCTCTCAACGGATTGCAAAGCGATCACACTTCAGTGCCTCCCAAGCTCGGTCTCACCGGTCAAGCTGGTGGAGAAACTGAGGTCTGCCTGGGTGGCTCCCCACAATCTAGGTGCATTTCAGTCTGCATACTGGATACCCGAGGTCAGCCCAGTGACTGGGCGCTCTTCCTCCTGCTGGCCTGGAATCCCACCTACCCGCAAGTCGTCCCATACGCTTCTAGTCAATCGGTCAGGCAGTTAATGGTCAGTCAATTGAGCGCTGTGTGCACAGCACTGAACTAAACGCTTGGGAGAGTATGGAGAAGCAGGCAGCAAAGCATAGCGGATAGAGCATGGGCCTGAGAGTCATAAGATCATGGGTTCTAATCCCGGCTCCAGCACTTGTCTGCTGTGTGACCCCGGGCAAGTCACTTCGCTTCTCTATGCCTCAGTTACCTCATCTGTAAAATGGGGACTGAATCTGTGAACCCCATGTGGGACAGTGGCCAACCCGATTTGCTTGTATCCACTCCAGTGCTTAGTACAGTTCCTGGCACATAGTAAGTGCTTAACGAACACCACAATCATTATTATTACTACAGTGTATTGAAAACGTTCCCTGCACACAATGAGCTTACAGTCTGATGTGACCAGTCTCAGGGGGCTGCAGTCTGCCATGGGTGTCACAGCCAGGAAAACCCCACCTTCGTTCCAGCAGGGGTGCCCAGCTCTCTCCCCTCCACACCCCCCCAGCCTACACATCACTGGAGCAGGTTCCGGCGCCCACCAGTTGGACCCCCAGGGTGAGGAGTCACTCTGGCGGGCCGGCGCTGAGGAGTCCCCCGCTGGCATCCACTTCGACCCCCACCGAGGGAATGGGAAGACCGGCAGGGGGTGGGGAGGGAGAGAGGGATGGGAGAAAATGGGAATGGAGGAATGGAGGGAGGGAGAGGGGAAAAGTCCAAAGAAATCCAAAGGAGCAGAGGGGAATGGCATAGGAAGGAGAGGGAGGGAGGGAATGAAGGAGGGAGAGAGGGAGGGGGGGAAAGTGCAAAGAAAACCAAAGGAGCAGAGGGAGGAGTGAATGGGGCTTGAGGGGGTGATCAGAGGGACAGGGGCCAGAGGGGATGTAGGGGTGGACCACTGAGAATGGGAAAAAAAAACTACAACTAAGTTAGGAAGAGAGGATGGGAAATGGGGGTAGGGGAAGAGAGAAGAAGGAAAGAGTAGGAGGAGGAGGAGGACAGAGAGGATGTGTCTGCCAACTCTGTTGTATTGTACTCCCCCAAGTGCTGAGTTCAGTGCTCCGCACAAAGTGAGTGCTCAATAAATACCATTACCGATAATGAGTGGAAGTGGAGCCGGTCAAGAGAAGGCATGACATATCTGGGTCCTCTTACAACCTTCCCACCCCTCTCCTGCCCATTCCTGGCCCCTGCCTCCATTTTCCCCATTCCATCTCCACTCACCCAAGTGCCCATAAAATCCCAAGCATCTGGTTCTCACCAGAACTACGGTGTTCTCCACTAACGCTACACCCCAGCCCGAGAAATTGGGTTGGAAGGGCTTCCATCAAGAACCCCTCCCCTGCCCAGAGTCCCAACCTGAATATCCAGCCAATGACTGCTGCCAAACCCAAAAACCTGCCCGGCCCACCCTCTGGGTAAGGAAAAGGGATCAGTGCCTCCTGGCCATAGGAAGGAAGGGAAATCCAGCCCCAGCCAGTTGTAGGAGAGCCAGGCTTGTGCCCATTACCCAGCAACCTCTGGGCCTCTTTCTGGAAACCCAAATTGATGGGGGCGGGGAGAAGCGGTGGGTGGGAGTAGGCAGAGGGGAGAGGAAGGGACTTACCCGACCCTAACTCGTCATAGAGGAGGGTGGCCGGCTCCCCGCAGATCTGGCCACTGAAGAGGCACCGCGCTTGCACCGAAAAGGAGTAGTTGTGGCCCAGTTTCAGGTTGGAGATTTTGAAGAAATTATCGGTGGTATTGCCCAGTTCGGTGGTGCTGTTCATCACGCTGTCATACATGTGGATCTCGTAACCCTAGAAGCAGACACACATATGGGGCCCGAGCTCGCTTCACCCAGACCCAGATCGACTGACACCTGAGCCTCCCGGGGCCTGCCTCCTCCCCTTCCATTCCAGGAGCTGGCGAGGCGGGAACCTTTTGCCACCTGCCGGACATCCTTTCCAATGAGTGAAGGACTTCTGGGTGAGAATTTCAGTTGTGTCTTGTCCGCAACCAGAGCCTTATCAAACCGGCTGGCCCCTGACCCCAGTGCCCTCGGCTCTGGGATCGGAAAGGTGGATTTTTGCAATCCCAGTTCCTTTGAAGATTGGGATTCCCCCCTGCTTCCCTCAAACCTGAAGCTCTGAAAATATAATGTTCCGCACGTATTCCTTTCAATAAAATATTTTAGAGCCCCAGGACCCTGCTAAGAGGCAGTTTGTTCTCCCAAGGGTCATTAATTCTGGTTCCTTAAGGAATCTTTTGTCTCTACAGGGATTCCCCAGGGGCATAAAGTCCAGGCGATGAATGGTTGAAGCTTCGGGATACAGAAGGTCCAAGCTGCTATTCCAATGTGCTACACGAAATAATACCTTGAGTAATACGGCACTTTCAGAATCAAGGATCCATTTATCCTCAGAACTCTGTAAGGCCCCATTATCCCCATTTCAGCGAAGTTGAAAATGAGACACAGAAAGATTAAGAAATTTGACCAAAGTCACCCAGCAGGCTAGTGGTGGAGCCAGAACCTGGATTTACCCGACTCCGTAATTGACACTGTCTATACTGACACTGCCTCTTCCCCCAAGCCCCAACTTCCTGACTCCCATATTGGAGGTGGCTCTTCCTAGGGCCAAATGGTTTCTTCTGTTACTGGTTGCTGCCTTCGACATCTATGGGGGCCCTGGAGGGAAGGGGAGATGGTGTAGACACTGGGTCTGGCCCCCTCCCTTCCCATCTCCGTGCTGGAAGCCACTCTAGACTGTATGCTTGTTCTGGCCAGGGAATATGTCCTCTAATTCTGTTGTATTGTACTCTCCCAAGTGCTTATTACAGTGCTCTGCACATAGTACGTGCTCAATAAATCCTACTGATTGACTGACTGAATCTTCCCAGGTGGAGATGAGTTCAGGTCGGCTAAGTGCCTGGCTTCCTGTCTTTACAGACTGGGCCAGTGTTTGGTGAGCGGGCCACCCTTAGAGCGGGGCGTGAGTTCACACGGGCCTCGACCCGTTCTACTTCTGACTGGATCTGCCCATTCAATTGGGAGGGTGGGGGTGACCCGCACCCTAAAGTGGGGGTCGGAGCAAAGGGGGAGATGGCTAAGAGGGGAGGTGGGCGGGGTGGGAAGGAGGGCTCACCCTGCTTTCGTTAAAATGCTTCTCCTTCAAAGCTAAACTTTTCCAGAAGAGGAGGACGTGGTCGTTTTCGGTGATGATCTTCAAGGCCTCCGGTGCGGCCAACAAGGCTGGGAGTTGGAAAGACGAGAGGAACCCGTCTGAGACATGCCAAGCGGGTCCCCTGGCCCCACCCACCCGATGCCAGCCACTTCGCACCCAGGGCAGGAGAGGGGCCCCCCTGGGAGGCTCCCACCAAGTGCTCCTCGGTCCCCTGCTCCATCCCAACCCCGCTCCTGGTGAGCACAGGAACCAGGTCTGCGGCGGCAGGGGTGGGGGCGGAGGGCGAACCCATCTTTGCGCTGGGCCTCCCTGTACCTGTGCTGATTTTCACGCTGGACTCTTTGCTCATGTTGCCCAGTTGGACGATCACGTGGTACTTCCCGCCGGGCTCCAGGCTGCTGAGCGTGAACTCCACCGTGCTGTTCCGGGTCTTCACTTTGTAGTTCCTGTCCGTCTTCCTCACCAGGTCCTTCACCGCCACAGCATAAACCTGGGGAGCAGGGGCAGGGGGGAAATGGAGCCGCAGGGCCTTGGTGACCTGAACAGACTGTCCCCGGTGTGGGATGGGAACTGCGTCCGACCTGAATAGACTGTCTCGGCCTCACTGCTTGGTACGGTTCTTGGCACAGAGTAAATTCTTAAACACCATAATTATTATTATTATTGTTAAGCATGTGCCTGGGTTTCCCGGAGACTGAGAAGCAGCACAGCCTAGTGGCCTAATGCATAGAGAATGGGCCTGGAAGTCAGGAGGACCGGGGTCCTGATCCCGACTCTGCCACTTGTCTGGAGTGTGACCTTGGGCAAACCACTTCACTTCCCTGTGCTTCTGTTACCTCACCTGTCGAGTGGGGATGAAGACCGTGGGCCCCATGTGGACTACGTCCAACCCAATTCGCCTGTACCCATCCCAGCATTTAGTACAGTGCCTGGCACACAGTGAGTGCTTCACAAATACCAGTTATTACGAAGACCAGACCGGATACTCCGATCCCCTCAAAAATTTCTCTTCCGGTTACGGACCGGCCCCGGGAAGCGATGGGCTCTGGTCCGGTCCCCGGCCCCCACGGTCACCTGGGAATGGCAGGAGGCGGGGGTACTGCAGTTGAGGCAAGGCCAAGTCCCAGAGCTCACTCCTGCTCCTCACCTAAGCCGAATGGTAGGCTGGCTCCGGAGGCCGGACTAAGGGTGCCTGTGCCACGTGTTCTGACCCGGGCACCGTATTCTGACCCGAGCACCCGTGAAGGTGAGAAGTAGGGTAATCAGAAAGAGAGGACCAGTCAGTCAGTCAGTCAGTATTTATTGAGCGCTTACTGTACACAGAGCACTGAACTAAGCACTGGGGAGCAAAGAGAAGCAGTGTGACCTAGTGGAAAGAACCCAGGCCGGGGAGTCAGAAGACCTAGGTTCTAATCCCACCTCTGCCACTTGACTGCTGTGTGACCTTGGGTGAGTCACTTCACTTCCTGGGCCTCACTTCCCTCATCTGTAAAATGGGGATTCCATACCTTAAAACGAGAGCCCCATGTGGGACCTGACGATCTTGTATCTATCCCTCTGCTTAGAACAGTGCACTATTCAGAGCACTGAAGTTTTATACAGACCATTGTACTAAGAGCTTGGAAAGTACAATTCAGCAATAAACAGAGACAATCCCTGCCTACAACGGGCTTACAGTCTAGAAGGGGGAGACAGACATTAATAGAAATATACACAATCTCAGAAGAACATGGAACGTTTCACGAATTTGCTGGTCATGGGGCTGGGGGGCTGGCGGGCAGGGGCACCTGGGCATGGCAGGGCACAGAGGGAAGGCGAACACCGAACGCCAGTCAAGGAAGCCACGGGGGAGAGTCTACCAAGCAATCATCCTGCGGACTCCTGGGAGCTAGATCCAGGAGGCTGGCCGGCAGACAAGGCGCCGAGTTCCGGGTGGGTGTGGGGTGTGGTTCCCCCGGGAACACCGTGGTCACGGGGAGGCGGGGGCATCTCACCATGTCCTGGTCCGGAGAGTCATACGGCGACTCCCACTTGATGACCGCGGCGGTCTTCTCCGTGCGCACGGCGTGCAGGTGGCGAGGGGGGAGCCTGTTGTCGGGGATCATCTTCACCACGATGTAGTCGGAGGGCGGGCCCCGGTACGGTGCCACCACCCGGACCTAGGGCCGAGGACATGCCCATCATACGGCTCCAGTTGCCCCCAGGCACCGCCCGCCACCCAGAGGCCCCTCTAGACCTTTCACCCTGATCCCCTTTGGGGCCTCTCTTCCACCAAAACCAAGGACCAGGCCCAGGCCCAGGCCCAGGCAGAGGCCAAGACCATGGATGTTTCCCATCCATTGGAAGCAGCGGGGCCTAAGGAAAAGAGCCTGAGACTGGGAGTCAGGGAATCTTAAATTCTAATCCCAACTCGGCCACTCGTCTGCTGCATGACCTTGGGCAAGTCACTTCACTTCTCAGTGCCTCAGTTTCCACATCTGCAAAATGAGGATTCAATCTTATCCTCTCTACTTAGACTGTGAGCCCCATGTGGGACAGGGACCGTGTCCATTCTGAATATCTTGAATCTACTCCAGTGCTTAATACAGTGCTTGGCACACAGTAAGTGCTTAACAAATACAGAAGCAGCATGGCACGGTGGAAAGGGCACAAGTCTGGGAGTCAGGGCACCTGGGTTCTAATCCCGGTTCTGCCAGATGCCTGCCCTGTGACCTTGGGCAAGTCCCTTAAAGTCCCTGTGCCTCAGTTCTCCTGTTCTTCCTCCTACTTAGACTGTGAGCCTCACGTGGAACAGGGACTGTGTCCAACTTGGGTAATATATATCTACCCCGGTACTTAGAAGAATGTTTAAAACTCATAATTCTTAACAAATACCACTATTATTATTATAAAAAATAATGACTATCATTGACTATTGTTATCATTCATATCTTCTCCATGCTTCCCATAGATGAGGAAGCTGACACTCAGAGAGCCCAAGGGACTTCCCCAAGGGTACACAGCAGGAACGCCGAGGCTCAGAGCCAAGGGCTCCAGCTTAAAGCCAGCCTTAGCCAAAGAGGGGCTGGCTCAGATGTCGAACAGCTCTACTCGGCGATAAGGTGGCATTTCTGGGGTTGGGGTGGGGAAAGGACGTACCAGAAACAAATACTGCTCATCCCTGCTGACGATGACCGTGGCGTTGTGGAGGGAAGTGGTGAGGTTGGCCTGGCTGCGATACAGCTCCAGAAAGGATGTGGCATAGAAAACTCCATAAACCTGGGAGAAACGGAGCCAGGTTGGGATGCCCCTGCCTGGATTAAACCGCATCTGGCGCTGGGCCACCCTAGGGAGCACTCCCCTTCTCCATCGACCGCTCGGGCCTCTGCCAAAGGACCTCTGGCTTCCAGCCCAGTGCTCTCTCCTAGAATCAGGACGGTCCATCCATAAGCCTAAGGATGGAGGGGGCAGGAGGGCATCCATCTCACGAATCCTCCAAGCACCCCTCTAGACTGTAAGCTTGTTACATGTAGGGAACGTGGCTTATAATTCTGTGGTACCTTCCTCTCCCAAGTGCTTAGTACAGTGTTCTGCACATAGTAAGCCCTCAATAAATACCACCGATGATGATCCAATCGCCATGAAGAGAGAACAGTGAGGGGGATGGACTGTGGCGCTGACCCAGTTTTGGCCTCACTAATGGCATGATATTCCGGCTGGGCCTCTGGCGATAAGACCAGGGAGGGGATAGGACAGAGAGACCCTGACCCTCAAGGAACGGACTCCCTCTGCCCAGTCTGGGATGCAGTAAGAATCCCCCTATCCTATTTCCCTCCGCTCACTGGGCCTACGGATTAGACTGGTCTTCTCCTGCCCCCTGCAGATTCCTGCTGGAACCTGAGGTCAGCGCCAACAGGACTCTGCCCCGTTCCTCAGTCAGGGAACTCGGACAGCCATGAGCGGGGTAACAGGGTAACGGGCCGGAGCCCTGCCCAGGACTCTGGGGAATAACATTGGGACCTCTGGTTCCGGGAAAAGTCAGGGCCCCCGGCCCACCGAGCCAAAGGGAGGGGCATCCACGGCTTTGGGGAAGCCTCCCTCTTGTCCCGGCTAGGGAGCAGGGAGAGGCGGCGGCTTACTTTGCTGACCTCCCTGCCTCCTGTCTCTTCCCCTCCAGTCCTTACTTCACTCGACTGCCTGGACTATTTCTCTACAAAAATGTTCAGGCCACGTTTCCCCACTCAAGAACCTCCAGTGGTCACTCATCCACCTCTGCATCGAACAGAAATTCCTTACCATCGGCTTTAAAGCTCTTAATCACCTTGCCCTTTCCTACCTCACCTTGCTTCTCTTCTACTACAACCCAGCCCACACACTTCACTCCTCTAATGCTAACCTTCTCACTGTACTTCGATCTCGTTTATCTCGCCTCCCATCACTTGCCCATATCCTGCATCTGGCCTAGAACGCCACATCACATCCCACGGACTATTACTTTTCCACTCTTCAAAATCCTACTGAATGTACATCTCCTCCAAGAAGTCTTCCCTAAGTCTTCCTTTCCTCTCCTCTCACTCTCTCTGCGCCGCCCTGATTTGCTCCCTTTGTTCATCCCCCCTCCCAGTCCCACAGCACTTATGTATATATCTGTAATTTATTTATTCATATTAATGTCTGTCCACCTTTCTAGATTGGAAACTCGACGTGGGCAGGGAATGTGTCTTTATTGTTGTAAAAGTACTCTCCCAAGCCCTTAGTACAGTGCTCTATACAGAGTAAGAGCTCAATAAATACGACTGACTGACTCACCACGTTCTTTGGGCCGCTCCATGTGCACTCCACTGCTGTCTGGTTGATGGCTTTGGCTTTGAGACTGGGAGGGGCCGGGCGGGTGCCTCGGGTCAGCACGTGCTCGAAGGCCAGGGGGCTGTCACCCAGGGCCGTCTGGGCCCAGGCAGAAATCTCGTAGGGCGTGTGAGCCGTCAGGTTGTCCACTGTGGAGAGACGTCAGGGATGTGACGGAGAGGACGGAGGACACGGGGCAGGGGAAGCAGCCGAGGTAGCGGGGAAATGGATAACCTCCCCGATGCCCATCCAGATGTGGTCCGCGGGCAACCCCTCAGGTCATTCGCTGCTTGAGAACTCACTTGCAAAAACAAGGGTGCATGAGGATCTAGTGTGTAACATGGCCTGGTGAGGGCCAGGACAAATGTGTGCAAAGAGAGGGTGTGAACAGGGACCAGAGTGTACCAGAAGGGGTACGAGAAGACACTGTGTGTGCGCCAAGACAAGGGGAATGCGAGGATATTATGTGCACAAGGATCTAATGGATGTTATGACAGGCTGCCAATGGCTTCACACCACCTCCCCTCCCCATACAGCGCAAAGGAGTCAAGGCCTTAGCGGGTAGCAGCTGGGAAAACCTGGCCATCCATCACCCAACTGTCCCCAGGCCTCTTAAGCTGAAAAGTCCTACTCTGTGAGGCCCAAACCCAGACCGTCCCTCGGTCTCGCCTATCCCGTCGACCCCCGGGCCACGTCTCCCACGGTCCCGGAACGCCCTCCCTCCTCACCTCCGCCAAACTGATTCTCTTCCCTTCTTCAAAACCCTACTTAAAACTCACCTCCTCCGAGAGGCCTTCCCAGACTGAGCTCCCCTTCTCCCTCTACTCCCTCTACCACCCCCCCTTCACCTCTCCGCAGCTTAACCCTCTTTTCCCCCGATTTCCCTCTGCTCCTCCCCTTCTCCCTTCCCATCCCCTCAGCACCGTACTCGTCCGCTCAACCGTATATATTTTCATTACCCTATTTATTTTGTTAATGAAATGTACATCGCCTCGATTCTATTTAGTTGCCATTGTTTTTACGAGATGTTCTTCCCCTCGACTCTATTTATTGCCATCGTGCTCGTCTGTCCATCTCCCCCGATTAGACCGTGAGCCCGTCAAACGGCAGGGACCGTCTCTACCTGTTGCTGACTTGTTCATTCCAAGCGCTTAGTACAGTGCTCTGCACATAGTAAGCGCTCAATAAATACTATTGAATGAATGAATGAATGAATGAATGAATGAAAATGTCAGAGGCGAGGGAGAGGCAGATAGAGCGCAGAGGCAGAGGCAAAGCCAAAACAAGGGCAGAGAGAGAGAAAGGCAGAGGCTGAGAGAGGGGCAGAACAGACAAAAACAGCAGCAGAGACAAAGGCAGAAATAAGTTAAGCACTTAGAGTTCTCTGCACGTAGTAAGCACTCAATAACTACCACTGATTGATTGATAAGGGACAGAGACTGGCAGAGAGAAAGACAGAGAATGGCAAGCAGAGGCAGAGACAAGCAGAGACAGAGACTAGCATAGACAGAGTCAGAGACTGACAAAGACAGAAGCAGACAGAGGCAGAGACTGACAGAATCAGAGGCAGAGACTGGCAGAGACAGAGACCAGCACTGACAGAGGCAGAGACCAACAGAGACAGATGCAGAGAACGATGATGATCATCTTGGTATTTGTTAAGCGCTCACTAAGTGCAGAGCACTGTTCTAAGCGCTGGGGTAGATAGAGGGTTGTCCTCACAGGCTCATGAGGCTCACAGTCTTAATTCCCATTCTACAGAGGAGGTAACTGAGGCACAGAGAAGTGAAGTGACTTGCCCACAGTCACACAGCTGACAAGTGGAAGAGCTGGGATTCGAACCCATGACCTCTGACTCCCAAGCCCGTGCTCTTTCCACTGAGCCGCGCTGCTTCTCATGCAATGACAGACACCGAGGCAGAGACCGACAGAGACAAAGGCAGAGACAGGCAGAGACAGAGACCGGCAGAAAAGAGGCAGTGATTTTTTCCTGTTTCCAGCACCCTCTTGAACCAACCTCCTCCCTGCGCTGCAAGTGAACATCAGAAATTCCCTCCAACTACTTGGCAGAAGAGTCTTGAGGCCAGTAGCAGGTCTGTCCCCCTAAAATCCCCAGTTGGCATCTGGAGAAAATGAGTTCCTTGCCCCTAGGGATTCGCACCCCCAAAATCTTTCCTGGGGGTGCCCCCGCCAGTTGGCAGCAAGTTTTACCTTTGTGGGTTGCCACTTCCCCTGGGAGGAATAAAGTTTCCTTTTCCTGCGTGTGGGCATCAAATGCCCAGAACAGGTTCACCACATAGCTGTTCACCTGCCAAAAGCCAACAAATCAGGTCACAATTTTCAACACATTAAAGCCCTGCTTGGGAAAACCGGGTGTCCTGAATGAAAAAAAAAAAACGGAAATACAGGAAAATACAGGAAACCTCTTTAAAACAAACCCCTTTATTACAAGAGCTTCTTTACCACACTGCGGTTCTTGGCAGCCTGCCTCAAAGTTTGAGATGCTTTCCCAAGTACTTGTTCCCAAGAGTCCCCACATAATAAAAGTCCCCACAGTGGCAGAGAGTCCTCTCGGCAATCGATCAGTCGATCGTATTTATTGAGCGCTTACTATGAGCAGAGCACTGTACTAAGGAGAGTAGAATATAAGAGTTGGTGGATATATTCCCTACCCACAAAGAGCTTACAGTCTAGAGGGGGAGACACACTTTAATATAAATAATAATAATGCTGGTATTTGTTAAGCGCTTACTACGTGCAGAGCACTGTTCTAAGCGCTGAGGTAGATACAGGGTAATCAGGTTGTCCCACATGAGGCTCACAGTTAATCCCCATTTTACAGATGAGGGAATTTAGGCCCAGAGAAGTTAAGTGACTTGCCCACAGTCACACAGCCGACAAGTGGCGGAGCCGGGATTACAGATATGTAGGTAAGTGCTGTTGGGCAGAGGGAGGGGTGAATAAAAGATGCAAATCCAAGAGCGACACAGAAAGGAGTGGGAAAAGAGGAAATGAGGGCTTAGGGTAGGTCTCTTGGAGGAGCTGTGCTTTTAATAAGGCTTTGAAGGTGGGGATCAGTTAGTCAATGGTATAAATTGAGCACTTACTGCATGCAGAGCTCTGTACTGAGCACTTGGAAGAGTACAATTATAAGAGAGTTGGTAGACGAGCTACCTGCCCACAATCAGCTCGTAGTCTAGATGGAGTCCTCGAAGAGTTCCCTGTCCCCAACTCCTGGGTGATGGTAACGTAAAACCAGACTCGCTCATTGGGAGGAGGCCTGGTCTACCTGAACTTCTCCAGGCTCTGGGAGTCGGGAGACCTGCCTTCTAGTGCCAATCTGCCAATGGCCTTGCTGTGGGGACCTAGGGCAAGTCACTTCACCTTTCTTTCCCTCAGTTTCCTCCTCTTTAAGATGGGGAAAATAATCATCAGTGGTATTTACTGAGCTCTTACTATAATAATTATAGTATTTGTCAAGTATTTGTATATTTCTAAGCACTGGGGTAGCTACAAGGTTATCAGTTTGAACACTGTCCTTGACCCACATGGGACACAGTCTCAGGAGGCAAGAGTAGGATTGAATCCCCACTTAACAGATGAAGTAACTGAGGCACAGAAAAAAGTGATTTGCCCAGGGTCACACAGCAGACAGGTGGCAGATCCAGGATTAGGAGAGAGGTCCCCTGACTCTCGGGCCCATGCTCTTTCCACTAGGCCACGCTGCCTCTCGTGCACAGCACTGTACTAAGCGCTTGGGAGAGCACAATCCTTGCCCCTCCCTACCACTCCAGTATAACACACTGCAAAAACTGTCTTCTCCCACAAGCTCAATACGGTGCTCTGCAATAGCATGTGCTCCATAAATACCACTGATTGAGCGATGCTTGTGAAAATGCTCTGGATGAAGGTGGTTGCCTTGGTCCGTCAGCCTGGCCAAGTCAGCCACCTATTTTACAGGATTCCTGCTGGGTTAGTCCCCCTAGATTCTCTGGTGAGCAGGTGCATTCCCCCACCTGCAGACCCGGATGGGACCCAGGATTCCGGTTTCCCAGAGCCGTGCTCTTTCCACTGGACCAACAGCAGTGCTTCCCGACCCTCCTGTCTCCTTTCTCCTGAGCGTCCGACCCTCAGGAAGGTAACACCTCGGGAAATGAGAAGCAGCCTAGCCTTGTGGAAAGAGCTCAAGCCTAGGAGTAAGAGGACCTGGATTCTAATTCCAGCTCCACCAGCTGTCTGCTGTGTGACCCCGGGCAAGTCACTTCACTTCTCTGTGCCGCAGTTACCTCATCTATAAAATGGGGATTAAGGCTGTGAGGCCTATGTGTGACAGGGACTGTGTCCAACTCAATTATCTTATATCTACCCCAGGGCTTAGTACTGTGCATTTCACAGATATGAAAAAAAATGCAAATAGGAAATCTTTGGACTGGGAGGGAGCAAAGTAAAGGTTTGGGAGCAATGCCAACCATCTCTTTTCCTGCTCCCTTGGCTCAGATCCCTCTGGGGAAGCTCCCCAACTGTAGTTCTGTCTCCTCTTGGATGAATGGCCTGAATTTTTCTGAGATCTACCCAGAAATGGACAGGAGTATGGGCGTGAGCGATGGTGGTAGTAATGGACATTCCCTCTCAGTTCCCTGGGAAAGGCTGAGAGCCTTTTGGCTTTCTTTCCCACTGGGTGAGAACCTCCGCATTAGCTCTTCGCACCAGGAAATCCAGTAAAGCTGAATATGGGTGGGCCCAAATATTCTGTTAACACCACCCTCTTTACGGGCCTGGGAGCAGCAAACCATTTAATTACATGCTTAAAAACAAAAACCACATCCGACCACAGTGGGGTAATTACACACGAACAACTCTGGAGACACTTCAGGAGAAAAACTGAAAATTCCCAAATGGATGTCAAAATGCATCATTGGAATGAGTCACTTGTTTTGAAAACCCAACCGATCCTGCGTGAGATGTCATCCGACTCCCTCTCTCTCATCAATTATAATAGTAACAGTGATGATAATAATAATAATAATGGTATTTGTTAAGTGCATACTATGTGCCACACAATGTGTTAAGCATTGCGGTAAGTACAAGAAAATCAGGTCCCACATGGGCTCACAGTCTAAGTGGGAAGGAGAATGGGGACTGAATCCCCATTTTGTAGATGAGGGAACTAAGGAAAAAGAAGTTAAGTGACTTGCCCAAGGTCACACAACAGAAAAATGGTGGAGCTAGGATTGGAACCAGGTCCCCTGACTCCCTTTTCTCTCTCCCTCTCCCCCTCCTCTCTCTCTTTTTTTCAAATAATATTTGTTAAGCACTTACTACAAGCTAATCAGGAGAAACACAGTCCATGTCCTACATGGGGCTCACAGTCTTAATCCTCATTTTACAGATGAGGTAACTGAGGCACAGAGCAGTGAGGTGACTTGCCCAAGGCTACGCAGCAGACAAGTGGTGGAGCAGGGATTGAAAACCAGGTCCTTCCGATTTCCAGGCCCGTGCTCTATAGATTAGGCCTCACTGTTTCTCTTTCGCTCTCTTTCTCTCTCTCCTCGCCTCTCTCTCTGTCTCTCCCCCCACCTCCCAGCAACTTCCGCAGTGCAGCAGAAGTGAATACCTTGATGGCAGGGTCCATCGTCAGTGTGAAACTCACTGAGTTTTCTCCGTAGCTGTCGATGTGGATGGTCGGTGGAGGGACCACTGCGGGAAAAGAGACACAAACACTCAGACTCGGAAGCGTACAAGACTCGGGAAATGGATCACCTGTTCAGGACCCCACAGTTTCCTGGATTTCTGCCAGCTTTAATAATAATAATTTAATCATAATTAAGGTATTTGTTAAGTGCTTACTATGTGCCAGACACTGTTCTAAGCACTGGGGTGGCTACAAGCACATTGGGTCGGACACAGCCCCTGTACCTCATGGGGCTCAGAGTCTCAATCTCCATTTTACAGATGAGGGAACTGAGACCTAGAGAAGTGAAGTGATTTGCCCAAGGACATACAGCAGACAAGTGGCAGAGCCGGGATTATGACCTTCTGAGTCCCAGGCCTGTGGTCTGTCCACTACATCACTGGACTTTACCCCAAGTGGGGATCCGTTGGCAAGGGGAAGGTTTACGCTCTGGCTGCTTCCGGTCCCCTGCGGCAGCTGGCTCGGTCCTGCCTCTGTTCTAGGCTCTCTGAGGTGTGGGGCCATGCCCTTCGGCAGAGCCTGGTCCACCGCACCATTGCCATGGAAAGGTTATGGTGTGCCCATGGCAGGGGAATTCAATCAGTCGTATTCAATCGCATTTATTGAGAGCTTACTGTGTGCGGAGCACCATAGTAAGCAGTTGGGGGAGTACGATACAACAATAAATAGACATGGTCCCTGTCCACAATGAGCTTTCAGCATGGGAAGCAATGTGGCCTAGTGGATAGTGTATTCCCTATTGCATTCTCCCAAATGCTTAGTATCGTCCTTTGCACACATTGGGCACTCAATCAGTACCATTTAGTTGGATTGGCCAGTGATAGACTAAGCTTTTTCAATCTGGGCTCCTGGTCCCTGCCCTCTCTGTTCAGACTCTGCTCATTAAAATAATAGCAATAATATTCACTATGGTATTCCTTAAGCGCTTACTACGCATCAAGCACTATTCTAAGCGATGGAGTAGATTCAAGTTAATCAGGTCAGAGAGAGTACCTGTTCCAAGTGGGGCTCCCGTTCTAAACAGGAAGGAGAATAGTTGTTGGATCCCCATTTTAGAGATGAGGGAACAGGCCCAAAGAAGTGAAGTGACTTGCTCAAGGACACGCGGCCGACAAACGACGGTGCAGGGATTAGAGCCTAGATCCTCTGACTCCCAGGCCTGTGCTCTATCAACTAGGCCACACTGCTCATCCAGTGGCTAGTTTCCCAGATGGGTCTGCATGGTCTCAGCGAGAAAACTCTGGGATCGCTTACCTTTGCCTTTGGTGGTGGTGATGGACTTGGGGTCGCTCCAGTTGCCCACTCCTCGGCTCGTGACGGCCGCCACCTTTGGGACCGGAATGGGAGTCAGCAGAGTACACGGACTTACTGACCTGATGGGTGGCTGGGGGGATGCTGGGAAAAATGGCTATTGGAATGATGGGGGTGGGGAACGCTCCCCTGGGTGCCCCATGAGGTGGAGCAGTTGAAGACACTAGCTCAGCTGGCCCAAGTCGAACCCTTCGGGGTCCGGTCCGCATATGGAGTTGCCCCTAAGGGCCGAGGCCAGCACTTCGGGCATTGGCCGGCAAGGGTGGTGCAGTGGAGCAGGGGGCTCACTCTGACTCCAAGGGGGCGGCTTCCTTTCCTCCGAGGGCCTTCCTCACCCGAATGCAAGAGCCTCATAGTGACTCTCATTCTCTGGATCTTGAGAAGAGGGCAAGGGCCTGCTCCGACAGACCATCTCTCTCCCCATCTTCAAAATCCCATCTCCTCCAAGGGGCCTTCCCTGAGTAGGCCCTCATTTCCCCTGTTAACCCTCCCTTCTGGGCCACTTCTGCACTTAGATCTGTACCCTTAAAACACTTAAAACATTTATCCCATCCCAGCCTCACAGTACTTATGTACATATATATCCCTATATTTTCCCTTTCCTTATCAGTCATTTATTTTAATGACTCTCCCCACTCTGGACTGTAAGGTCCCCACTGGCAGGGAACATAATAATAATAATAACGGTATCTGTTAAGCACTTACTGTGTGACAGGCACCGTTCTAAGCTCTGGGGCAGATACAAGGAAATCAGGTTGGACACAGTCTACCAACTGTACTGTATGGTTCTCTCCCAAGCACCTAGTACAGTGCTCGGCACACAGTCGATAGATTGATTGGGGCTGCTCTTTCCTGACCTGACACTGAGCAGGGAGGGGAGGGGCAGGAGGGTCCAGTGATTCCAGGCCACTGCTTCTAGGACCCTTGAAGGCTCTGATCTTGAGGTGACACCGGCACTTACCCGGACGGTGTATAGGGTGTCGACCATCAGATTGTCCACCTGGAGGGAGTTACTGCTGGCCCGCAGGGACGTCCACTCCCTGCTGCCGCTCTGGCTATATTCCACCTGCAAGGGAGGAGGACGATGAGGAGGAGGCCGAGGACACAGATGAGGAGCACAACAAGAAGGAGGAGGATTAAGAGGAGGAGGAGGAAGACAAGGAGGAGGAGGAGGAAGACGATGAGGAGGACAAGGAGGCGGATGAGGCGAAGGACGAAAAGGAGGATGAGGATGAAAAGGAGGAGAATGAGGACAAAGATCCAGACGATGAGGTCAAGGACAAGCATGAGGAGGATGACAAGGAGGAAGAGGAAGATAAGGAGGAGGAGGAGGAGGAGGAGTAGAACAAGGAGATGAGGAGGAAGGTTACACAAAGGCTCCGGTGGCATGCTGGAGAGGGATCTGGCCAGAATGCCCACATCAAATGGACACCTGGATGAGACAGTGAAAAGACGTTAGGCAAGTAGCTATGGGTCAGTGGGGACCAGGGATTGGGGCCAGGGTCCCTGACCCTTGGGCGAAGGGAGCAGACATGCGCACAGAAACAACTGTCGACGGCCCAGTGGAACAGATGCTGACTTTACTGCTTTTGGTCTTTATGGGGTTTGGGGAGGCGGGGGTGTGTGGAGGGGGCTTTGGGAGCGCTGGCTGTTTTCTGGTCTTCCCAGAAAAGCTGCAGTCAGCACTCCATTGCAAAGTGTCCCTCCCCCACTGCCCAAGCCCCCAAGGCTCCCCAAGCAGCAGGGCCAAGGGGCAGGGCCCTGGCCAGTACTTACGACATATTCCCGGATAAGGCCGTGGGCGTTGGCGGGAGGCGTCCAGTGGCCCACGATCACCCCCTCCATATCTTTATGCAGCGACAGCTGGAGGTTGCGGGGGGCATCGGGAACTGGAAAAGACACAATCCTGGTCAGAAATGCCCGGTCGATGGGCCTACCTGAGTGGGGCCTAGAGGGAGCTGGACAGGGCCTTGGATGGCCAGTTGGTCACTGAGGATGGGCAGGACCCAAGCAATATCGGCCACGGCGGTTATCAGCCACGGTGGTTATTCCATCCTCGCCACCAAAAGATGCCCGGGCAGGAACTGAGGGCTGGCCCTAGAGCCTTCATCTCCAAAAATCATCTCTCCCATTCTTCAAGCATCTGGAAGACTCGGAGCTGTGGCTAGTGGCTGGGAGCCCGGGCTGAGCTAATACGAACCACACTATTCTTTGTTAAGTGCTTACGGTGAGCCAAGCACTGTACTCAGCCCTTGGGTAGGTGCACACTAACCAGGTTGGACACAGCCCGTCCCACATAGGGCTCACAGCCTTAACCCCCATTTTATAGAGGAGGTAATTCAGGCACAGAGAAGTTTAAGTGACTCCGCCAAGGTCACAGAGAAGACAAGCAACAGAGCCAGGAATTGAACCCAGATCCTCTGCGCTACCCGGGATGCCAAACTGAATGCCAGGGAGTCCTGTGGGCACTCCATAACTTTAGAAAAGTACTCTCTCTCCCCCTGGGGTAGCCAGAAGCTCCAGACCAAATGAGAAGCAGTTTAGCCTACTGGAAAGGGCCCGAGACCTGTGAGTCAGAGGACCTGGGTTCCGATTCCAGCTCTACCTCTCGTCTGCTCTGTGACCTTGGGCACAAGATCTGTGCCTTAATTACCTCATCGGTAAAACGGAGATTAAGACCGTGATCCCTATGTGGGACAGAGACTGTGCCCAACCTGATTATCTTGTATCTACCCCCCAGTGCCTGGCACATAGTAAGCACTTAAAAATACCACTTAAAAGAAAAAAACCCTCAAAAATTGGAATGGGCACATACATGAGTAATGTAAAAACCAGACAAAGTCAGGGCTAGAAATAATAAATCAGCAGAGTTCATTTTTCAACCTAAGTGCACCAGTAGCATACGGGTTGATTCACAAATCATGCTCATACATCTCTGCACAAAGAACGGGAAATCCCCTCGCCAGACAAAATATACCAAGCACCATGATGCATCTGTCATTTTACATCAGCTGTCCCATCCATGAGGTTGTAAGCTCACCAAGGGCAGGAACTTACTGTTTGTTTGCTTTTTTTGTGTGGCATTTGTTAAGCTCTTACTACGTGCCAGGCATTGTACTAAGAGCTGGGGTAGATAAAAACTAATCAGGTTGAACACAAGTCCATGCCCCACATGGGTCTCACAGTCTTAATCGCCATTTTAAAGATGAGGTAACTGAGGCACAGAAAAGTGAAGTGACTCGTTCAAGGTCACACAGCAGACATGCGGCAGAGCAAGGACTAGAACCCATGTCCTTCTGACTCCCAGGCCCATGCTCTATCCACTTGGACATGCTACTCCTTTTGTATGGTTTCCCCAAGCCCTTACTACAGTGCTTGTCCATAAGAGAACCCGTTGTGGGGCAGGGATTGTCTCTATCTGTTGCTGAATTGTACATTCCAAGCGCTTAAGACAGTGCTCTGCACACAGTAAGCGCTCAGTAAATACAACTGAATGAAAGAGAAGCAGTGTGATTTTGAACAAGTCATTTAGACTTTTCCGTGCCTCAGTTCCCTCATCCGTAAAACAGGGATTCAACACCCGTTCTCCCTCCCACTGAGACGGTGAGCCCCATGCAGGACAGGAACTGTGTGCGACTTGATTACCTCGACCAACCCCAGTGCTTCCTACAGTTCTTGGCACACGTTAGGAGCTTAACAAACGTGACGCACACACAAAAAGAGCACCATCCTCGGCTACTTAAGTGGCCGCCCGGACCAGCAACCGCACTTACGTCCTTCGGGGGTCCGCAAGGTGATGAAGTCATTCGTGTTATGCACCTTGCTGAGGCACTGGACCTGCACTTTGACCTGATACGTGGTGTCTGGTTTCAGGACCTTTAAGACGTTGTTGGTTTTGTTGCTGTGGGTTTCTAAAGTCTTCCAGATGCTCTCGCCCACCACCCTGCATGGGAGAAGAACAACCATTGATTCGGGACTTCCGGAAGCAGGGAAGTGTCGGGAGAGAGGGGGGATTTATTCGGCAGGGAGCAAGCTTCCAGGAAGCCGAATGGGGCCGATGGTAAGGCTCTGCCCGTAATGACCTTACAATCTAGCTCAGTACAGTGCCTTGCACATAGTAAGCGCTCAATAAATACAATTGATTGGTTGATTGAGAGAGAAGCAGCGTAGGTTAATGAATAGAGCACAGGCCTGGGTGCCAAAAGGACTTGGGCTCTACCACTTATGTGCTGTGTGACCTTAGGCAAGACAGTGAACTTCTCCGTGCCTCAGTTATCTCATCTGTAAAATGGGGATCGAGAGTGTGAGCAGCAACGTGGCTTGGTGGAAAGAGAGGTCGCGGGTTCTAAACCCGGATCCGCCACTTGTCTGCTGGGTGACCTTAGGCAGTCCATTTCGCTTCGCTGCGTCTCAGCCACCTCATCTGTAAACTAGCGATTAAGACTGTGAGTCCCACGTGGGACACCCTGATAACTCTATATCTATCCCAGCGCTTAGAACAGTGCTTAACACATAGTAAGCGCTTAACAAATACCATTATTATTATTAATATCTCTATTACCATTAGAGAGAAAAGCAGACATTAATACAATGAAATCGTTTATAATATATAATTTAAATAAATGCCCAAACCCCATTCCTTAGTGGCAGAAGCACATTCTGCCTCATCGCGAACTCGTCACCAACCCAGGGGTGGAAGGGTGTGGGTCTGGCAGATAGTTCCCAGCCTGTTTCCACACAGCTCTGATTCATTCATTCATTCAACAGTATTTATTGAGCGCTTACTATGTGCAGAGCACTGTACTGAGCGCTTGGAATGGACATTTCGGCAACAGATAGAGACAATCCCTGCCCACTGACGGGCTTACAGTCTGATGCCCACCAGCCTCTCCATGGCCATGCGGACTGGGTTCTCTGGCCCAGGAAGGGGTGTCCTCGTTCACGCCCTCCGACTGGCTCACAGGTCCACCTGATTGCTAGCTGCCGGCTGGGGCTCTGTCCTCCCCTCTTTTCCCCTTCCTTCCCCATCGGCCTGCCTAAATACCGGCACCTGCACCGAGAGGCCCCCCGTGTAGCAGTGAGGAGAGAGCCCAAGGCTGAGAAGAGTCCACCAGGAGGAAGTGGGGAAGCCGGGAAGTCCATCCGAAAGCTTCATCCGCCCCCCGCGGCCTCAGTCGGCAACCCACCCGGGGCCCGCCTCACCTGTAGTAGACGTTGTACACGCAGGACGTGGGCATTTTCTTGGGTCTGGTCCAGGTTAGGGTTACGCTGCCAGAGAAGTCAGCGGACCACTGGAGATTCTGCACTTTGTACACCACCGTTTCCTCTAGGGACACAGAGACTCGTTCCAAAACTGAGAAAAACTCGGGGTCGCAAAGCCTTCTAGTCCAACCCCCTGCCTCCAAACCAGCCCGACGCCGGGTCATCCCCTTCCGACCCCACGGCTTTGCCCTTCTGCGAGCGTCAAGCCTGTCTCTTCTGGGTCTGCCCTCAGTCCCTCCTGCTGCAGGAGCGGCCACCGGCTGGAGCACCGGTGAGGAGGGGTACTGGAGAGATGGTGGGGCGATGGGGGGGGAGGGGCAGTACTCGCTCACCGGTACAGCCCCTCTCGTCGCTTCCGTCGGAGCAGTCCAGGAACCCGTCGCAGCGCTCCGACAGGACCAGGCAGATTTCTCCGTCCTCACACTTGAACTTCCCGCTGACGCAGGTCTGTGAGCTGGGGGTCCCTGCGAGGGAGGACGCCCCACCCCCGCTGTCAGTCTCACGGGCTCGGGGCCAGGCCAAGTTCAACGACATTGCCCCGTCCTTTGGGATGGGGGCCACCTTGACTCTGGACACGGACACACACGCCCACACCCTCCACAGCCCATAGGTGACCCCGAGGTGAACGCTGCCCTTTGGGCCAATGGGGTCCTGGGCATCCCAGTTCTGTCCTTGCCTGCCAATGAGCGACGTCAGGTCCATCCAGGGAAGGGGGGCAAAGAGAAGCCTGCTCTGGCCCTCCAATCTCCTTGCCTCAATCCATCAATCAATCCATGGTATTTATTGAGCACTTACTGTGCGCACAGCACACCACCAAACATTTGGGAGTACACAGTGTAACAATATATTGCCTCTACTCTCCAATCCACATGCTCAGCTACTGGGGATCGCCCCAGCCACAGTGGAACATCCTGCTTCGCACCTCCCATCCCCACAGCTCCCTAGACTCCATTACTCTAAAAACATTCAACCCGGGCAATCTGCACCCTCATCCCCTACAGCCAAAGCTCACTGCTGGGCCACTGCCCGATTTTAAGGCGAACTGGGGAAATATCCTCCCACCGATCAATCGATAGCATCTATCGACAGCAGAGAATAGTAACGATAATAGTAGAGAAGCGGCATGGTTTAGCGGCAAGGGCCTGGGCATTACAGAACCTGGGTTCTAATCCAGGATCTTCCACTTGTCTGCTGTATACTTGGGCAAGTCAGTGAACTTGTCTGTGCCTCAGTAACCTCATCTGTAAAATGGGGAGTAAGACTGTGAGCCCCATGTGGGAAATGGACTGTGTCCATCTTAATAATGTTGGTATTTGTTAAGCGCTTACTATGTGCTGAGCACTGTTCTAAGCACTGGGGTAGACATAGGGGAATCAGGTTGTCCCATGTGGGGCTCACAGTCTTAATCCCCATTTTACAGATGAGGGAACTGAGGCACAGAGAAGTTAAGTGACTTGCCCACAGTCACACAGCCGACATGTGGCAGAGCTGGGATTCGAACTCACGAGCTCTGACTCCAAAGCCCGTGCTCTTTCCACTGAGCCACGCTGCTTCTCAAACCAGCACTTAGTACAGTGCCCGGCACAGAGTAAGCTTTTACTAAATATAATTTTTTTTAAAAATAAGCACCTTTTGTGTGCAGACCTCTTTACTAGTGCTTGGGAGCGTGAAACGAGACAGAAGACACGATCTCCTCCGTCAGGGAGTTTACAGTCTAGGAGGGGAGATGCATTAGAATAATTTACCGTAATAGAGAAAGAAGCAGAGCCTAGTGGTAAGAACCCAGGTCTGGGAGTCACGGGACCTGGATTCTAATCCCGCCCCCCCCCCCCCATGCCTGCTCTGTGAACTTGGGTAAATCGCTGAACTCCTCTGGGCCTCGGTTACCTCGTCTGTATAATGGGGATTAAATCCTCCTCCCTCCTACTCAGACTGTGAGCTCCATGTGGGAAAGGGACTGTGTCTAACTTGATTATCCTGGCACATAAGCACTTAACGAGTACCATTAAAAAAAAGTACAGACAGAAGGAATAAGAAAAGCAGACATGCAAGTGAGTCCTTAAGTAACACATCAGTGTTGAGGGGAAGTAACTTGGCTTAGTGGAATGAACTCTAGATCGGGAGTCAAGAGATTTGAGTTCTAACCCTGACTCAGCCATTTGCCTGCTGAGCTACCTCAGCCAAGTCACTTGACTTTTCTGTGCCTCCATTTCCTCCTCTGTACAACAGGGATTAAATTCCTGTTCTCCCTCTCCCTTGGACTGTGAGCCCTCTTGAGGGACAGGGGCTGTGCCTGATCCGATCATCCGGAATGTGTCTGTTCATTCATTTATTCAATCGTATTTATTGAGCGCGTCCTGTGCGCAGAGCACTGTACCAAGCACTTGGGAGAGTACAATAAAACCATATACAAGCACATTCCCCGTATATTGTACTCTCCCGAGTGCTTAGTACAGTGCTCTGCACATTGTAAGCGCTAAATGAGTGCATCTACTCCAGCGCTTGGCACAGTGTTTGACACATAGTACTCACTTAACAAATACCACAGTTACCATCACCAATCGGGTAGGCACAAAAATCTCCCAGTGGCTAAGGCTTCTCGTGCGTAGTCGGTGCAGACCTGCTCTGCCAGCAGTTGCGGGAGTCGGGGTAGAACCGGGGGAAAGGAGCAGCTAAGTCGGGGCAGGCTTCCTGGAGGAGAAGGACACTCACAGCAGTTGGTCTCATCGGTGCCATCCTGGCAGTCCGGCTGGCCATCGCAGCGCTTCCAGTTAGGGATACACTTCCTGGGCTGCTGGCACTCGAACTCAAAACGACTGCAGTGCCCCAGCCAGGGGGTGGGGGAGGAGGGAGTGAAACTGGCTGGGGAGAGACGAGAAGAAGTCATGTTAGAATCGAAGAAAGCCCCCTGGGGCGGGAGCCCCACCGTTGGTCCCGGACCCGGGCCGCCTTGGACAAACCGGGTCCTGGCGGCTCTCCCGGACACCATCTCCTCACGGTTAGGGACGACCGTCCGACACACAGTGGAGTTCCCCTCCGTTGTGGGCTTTCAATCGATCGCTGGCATTTATCGAGCACCTACAGGGTGCACAGCACTGTCCTATGTGCTTGAGAGAGTACGATACGAGAGAGTTGGTACACGCGGTCCCTGCCCACAGTGAGTAAGGGGACTCCAGGGGTAGATATATTAACATAAATAAACCCTCCAGGATCCGCCGCTGAATTGGGCTGCCCGACATCCCGAAGGAAACACTTACAGGTGCTTCTCCGCGGCACCCCTAGGTTTCCTTTTGTTTGAAGCAGCGTTGTCTGGTAAATAGAGCACAGGTCTTGGAATCAGAGGACCTAAATTCTAATCCCAGCTCTGCCATTTACCTCCTTTACGACCTCGGTCAAGTCACTTCACTGCCCCGTGCCTCGGTTCCCTCATCTACAGAACGGGGATTCAACACCCGTCCCTCCTACTTAGACTGTGAGCCCCACAGGGGACCTGGCTATCTACCTCAGGGCTTAGTACGGTGCTTGGCACACACTAAGGTCTTAACGGATACCATGATTATTATTATTACTGGGGATAGGGAGACAAGAAGAAGCCATATGGATGGCGGAGGTGAACGCTCCTTCCTGGAGCTTTTTTTCCTACAGGGAGAGGGGGAAGGGGGAAGGAAGGAAGTGGCGCTGTCCTGCCCAGAGGTGGGGGAGGACCCTCAGGAAAAAAGATTTAAGGACAGAAACCTCTCTGCCAAAGAGACGCTGCCTCTCCAAGGAGAGCTTGGGCCCAGCCTTAGCCACTAGATGGCAGGCCGGGCCCCGTCCCAAACCAGGGAGCTGCTCCGTCCTTGAGGCGGGGGGGGGGGTGGGGCACCGGGCTAGGGTTCGGGGCCCAAGCTGGAGCCCTCCTCGCCCAGCCGGTCAATCCCGATCCAACCCGATCCATCCCCTCGGCCAGCTCCAGGGCAGTGTCCGGTAGGAAGTGAGATCCGGCCGCCGGCGGCCAGAGTGGGTTGGAGGTGCGAGGTTTCCACGCGGGGGCCCTCGGAGGGGCGGCCCCGCCCCGCGCCGGACTCCGACCCGGGGCGCGTTTGAGGAAGCGGGTTTCGGGAGCAGTCTCTGCCTCTCGGGGAACGTCTCGGCAACCCCGCTGATAACTCTAGACTGTCGGCCTGCTGTGGGCAGAGATCGCGTCTACCGAGTCTGTTACATTGGACTCTCCCAACCGCTAAGTACGGTGCCCTGCACGCAATAAGTACTCAATAAATACGATTGACTGACTGACGCCCGGCGAGAGTGCCTAGACAGCCCTGGGGCTCCACTCCTGGTGGGAGCGTCCACTCCACTCTGCGACCCGACTCCCCGTGGAAGCGTCCACGCTGCTGTGCAGCCTGACGGGCGGCGGGAGGGTCCATTCCGCCCTGCGGCTTGAGTCCCGCCGCCCAACTCGCAGCAGAAGCGTCCACCTCACTCTGCGGCCCGAATCCCGGTGCGAGTGTCCAGGCCACCCTGAAGCCCGAGTTCCGGTGGGCACGTCCACCCCACCCTGCAGCCCGACCCGCGGGGGAAGTGTCCACCACCCCCCGCAGCCTGACTGCGGCACGCAGCACATGGCCATGGGGCAGGGCGGCCAGCCCGGAACCATTCACGGAAGGCTCCCGATGAGAGTTTCCACAGGCCAGGCCCACCGGGCCTAGCGAACGACCTCTCTCCAGGCCCGGCGGCCTCCTGCCCCCTCCTCCGATGGCCAGACCCTAGAATAGAGAGGCCAGGGGTGGACGGGAGAGATGGATCGGGCCCTCCCTCCCGCGAGCCGTCCAAGAGGCCTTCCCAGACTTAGCCTCAGTTTTTCTCTTCTCCCACTCCCTTCTGTTTTCCCTCATCTCCCACTTCCTTCTGTGTTGCCCTGACTTGCTCCCTTTTCTCTTCCCCCCTCCCAGCCCCGCAGCACTTATGTACCTAACAGTCATTTTATTCATTTATATTGATGTCTGTCTCCCCCACTCTAGACCGTGAGCTCGTCGCGGGCAGGGAACGTCACTGTTTATTTCCGTATCGTACTTTCCCAAGTGCTCAGTACTGTCCTCTGCACGCAGTTAAGCGCTCGATAAATACGACTGCCTGAATGAATGAGCGGATGAACCGGGACTCACCGAAAGAAGGGCAGGCTTCCTCGTCAGAGCCATCTGCGCAGTCTCTGTAGCCATCGCACACCCAGCTGTTGATGACGCACGCCCCGCCAGAGCAGCGGAAGTGGTTGGGTGCACACGTGGGAGGCTCTGCCGGGCTGGGGCTGGGCAGGGGGATGTACGCATCTAGGAGACAGTGGTCGTCTCACCCCCGGTCCCACCAAGAACCGGTGACTTCCCCGCTCCGTGTCCCACCGCCACGGCCCCTCTGGTGGCCAGGACTCTGCTCCCTGGAGCCCGGGTCCAGAAAGGGGACAAGGGGCCTAGTGGAGGGCCGCTCCAGCCGCCTTCAGGTTGTGGCCGAGGGGAGTCAGGCGCTGACCAAAGGGAGAGGGTCAAGGCCAGGGGAGGAACGGCTGAGAAGCAGCGTGGCCTAGTGAATAGAGCACAGGCCTGAGAGTCAGGAGGACCTGCGTTCTAATCCCGGCTCCGCTGCTTGTCTGCTCCGTGACCTTGGGCAGCCTGGCTCTGTGGAAAGAGCTCGGGCTTGGGAGACAGAGGTGGTGGGTTCTAATTCCGACTCTGCCACTTGCCAGCTGTGTGATTTTGGACAAGTCACTTTTCTGTGCCTCTTTTATCTCATCTGTAAAATAGGGATGAAGACTGTAAGCCCCACAAGGGACAACCTGATTACCCTGGATCTATCCCAGCACTTGGAACAGTGCTTGGCATATGGTAAGCACTTAAACAGCACTTAACAAATACCATCATTATTATTATTACTACTTCACGTCTCTGGGCCACAGTTATCTCATCTGTCAAATGGGGACTGAGACTGGGAACCCCATGTGGGAGCGGGACTGTGTCCAATCTGATTACCTGTACCTACCCCAGCACTTAGCACACTGCCTGGTACATAGTAATTGGTTAATAAATGCCATAAAAAAAAGAGCCGGTTCTCCAGGAATGAGGAGGTGTAGGCTCGGCCAGGAGCCACAGTGGCCTTAAGGATGACCCCTAAGGACGGCTTGTAAAGTGGCCGGTGGAGAAGGAGGAAGGGAAAGAGGATGGCAAGTAGGAGGAAGAGGAGGGTGGTCCCTGCTGGTCTGATCCTCAACTCCTCCCTTGCACCCAAGATGGGGTGGGCCATTGGCTGGAACCCTCAATCTACTGTCCTGCTCCGATGGGAAGACCTGGAGTGAGGATGGCTCTGCTACTGCGTCTCCCAGCATCCTTTGGCTTTACGAGCAGCTTAGCTACGCTCCTCCCTTCACGTCCGTCCATCAGCCGCTGGGAGCTCTGGCCCGACTCCTCTCGGTGCAGTCCTTCCCGGCCGGAAGCCCAGACCCGTCTCCCTATTCCTAACGGCCTACGCTCACGGGGGGGGGGGGGGGGGGGGCTACCGAACGATTCCCCGGCAGTCTCGGATTCCTCGGCCGCCTCCTGCCCCGCCCTCCCATCACACGGCCCCTGCCCGTGGCTCCCTCCCCATCCCCAGCCCCCCATATTATCGGGGGACAGCCAGGGAGCCGAGGGGCAAGCTGAACCTCATCCGCCTCAATCCCCCGGGGCCGCCCGGAGGCAGCCAACGCCCCAGAGCCGTGGGCGGGACCGGACTGGTGCTCTCAGGGACAGCCGGATGAGGACTAGCCCTGGGGGACCCCCGCCAGGCCACCCCCTCCGCCCCGCGAGGATGTCCCTTACCCCCACAGTCCTTCTCGTCGGACCAGTCCCCGCAGTCATTCTCGCGGTCACATTTCCAGCGGTTTGGGATGCAGCGCCGGTTCTCGCACTGGAACTGGAAGTAGCGGGAGCAGTTGGGAGCTTCCGT
This sequence comes from Ornithorhynchus anatinus, assembly GCF_004115215.2. Classification (NCBI taxonomy): domain Eukaryota; kingdom Metazoa; phylum Chordata; class Mammalia; order Monotremata; family Ornithorhynchidae; genus Ornithorhynchus; species Ornithorhynchus anatinus. The sequence goes on from NC_041738.1 coordinate 52,209,350, forward strand.
GGGGTTCTCTGCCAACGGCAACCGACACCAAGCGGCCTTTACTCACCCTCCTTCCGACCTGCCTTCCCTACCCAATGTCATTATGTCTTTCTCCCCCTTTAAACTGTTGGCAGGGAATGTGTCTGTTTCTTGTTATACTATACTCTCCCAAGGGCTTAGAGCAGTGCTCGGCACACAGTAAGTGCTCAATAAATACAACTGACTGACCAAGGTCTCTGAGGGCCAGGAGCACTCTTGATTGGTCCCCAAGCTACTAGGATGTGATCCCGTCCCCTGCCAGCACCCAACCAGGCTTCTGGACATGACGGCGATGACGATGAACTTCTCGGGACACATCAGTTGCAGGTTCCCATGCCCTAATCTCTTCTTTCTCACAGAGTCTCCAGAGCGGAGAAGCAGCATGGTGTAGTGGATAGAGGACGGGTCTGGGAGTCAGAAGATCAGGGGTTCTAATCCCATCTCCGACACTTTGTCTGCTATGTGACCTTGCGCAAGTCACAACTCTTCTGTGACTCAGTACCTTGTCCCAAAAAAATGGGGATTAAGACTGTGAGCCCCAGGTGGGATGGGGACTGTGTCCAGCTTGCTTATCTTGTCACTATGCCAGTGGTTAGAACAGTGCTTGGCTCACAGGAAGCACTTAACAAATACCATAACATATATATATATATATATATATATATATATATATATATATATGAAATATATATATATGAATTCCAGCATCTCCCTAAGACATCCATCCTAGGCCCCACCCCTGACCCATGCTCCCCTCTCCCACCTTCTACCTTCCCCTCAATTCCTTCCCTGAATATCCCTAAATCAGCAGAGACTGGGCACTTCCTCAGTGCAGAGCAATGTACTATGTGCTCCCCTGGGCACTGCCCCATCCCAAACCTCAGAACCTTTCGCAGAGTGGCCAGAAACCCCCTCTGAAGGAGATTTCCCCTTCCTCCCCTCTCCCTGTGACTTGGCTTTCTCTGGTTGTAACTCTCTGTAGGCACTCAATAAATGCCAGCGACGGACTGGCCGAGAGAATAGAAGGAAAAGACGTTCAAAGGCAGCACCGTGCTACCGTAATTAACCAGGCGAGCTGCTGGCATAGTGGGAAGAGCCCAGGCCTGGGAGCCAGGGGTTCTGGATTCTAATCCCGGCTCCTCCACTTGCCTGCTGTGTGACCATGGACAAGTCACTTTATAGTGCTTAGAAGCCCAGTGTGGGCAGGGATGTCTCTCTTTATTGCTGAACTGTACTTTCCGAGCGCTTAGTACAGTGCTCTGCACACAGTAAGCACTCAATAAATACGAATGAATGAATGAACAGTGCCCGGAGCTTAGAACAGTGACTGGAACATGGTAAGCGCTTAGTAAAGACTATAATTATAATTATAAATTTTTTCCCTGTGCCTCGAATTCCTCACCTGTAAAATAGGGATTCAATACCTGTTCTCCCATCCTCTTAGACTGTGAGCCCCAGGTGGGACAGGGACTGTGACTGATTCATTCATTCGATCGTATTTATTGAGCGCTTGCTATGTGCAGAGCACTGTATTAAGTGCTTGGAAAGTACAATTCGGCAACAATCTATCTACCATGGCACTTAATCACCACGCTTGGCACTTAGTAAGTGCTTAACAAACCCTATTTTGTACAATGCTCAGCACACAAATACGACTAAATGAGTGAATCTCCCACTTACCGCAGTTCGCTTCGTCGGAGTAATCCCCACAATCATCCATCCCATCGCATTTCCAGATCAGGCTGACGCATACTCCGTTCTGGCACTGGAAGCTGAACTGGTCACAGACTTTGTGGAATTCCGGGTCTTGGGCTGAGAAGGGAGGGACATGACCTTGATCATTTCTCCCCGGGAAATGCCCTCAGAGCTTTCCTCCCAGAGGCCGCCGGGGAACTGGGGGCCAGGGATCACGGGCTGGGGGGCCGGGAGCTGGCCTGGGTGACCTCTGTGAGCCCCTTGCTCCTTGGCATCTAAGTACTGCTTACAGCAAAGCTCTTAGCTGAACTCAAGTCCTTCCGAAGACCCAGGGTTCCCCTGAATTCTGACTCAGGAAAGACCCCCACCCATATTGGGCACCCATGGAGGGTTTAGAGATTCACAACTTCTTTTCCACTGAGGGTACGTACCAAGCACCTCTGTGTCCTGAAGCCCTCTCAAACTGTAATCTGCCTGGGACCCCCCCCAGGCGGGGCTTCCCAGGACCCTCAAAATCAACCATCCCCACCTTCAGAAAGCACGGTAGCATTCCCAGACTGTTGACAAATCCCAGGCCTGCCTCTCCGCTCCTTTCCACCCTGAGGGACAGGATCACGTCATCTACTTTTAATAAGATGCTTCCAGGCATCCAGTACAGTGCTCTGCGCACAGCAGGATTCAGGGTGGTTTTGGGCCCATTCGATCATTGTTTTCCTCTGCTCACAGCAGGTGTTCAAAACAGAATTCTGCACACAGTAGGGGTTAAATAAGGAGCTCAGAAAATAGTAGGCACTCAATTCAGAGCACGGCACACGAGAGGTACTCAGCGGTGATGACGGAGTCTGTGGACGAGCCTCAGTCTCGGTCACGAAGACTGCAGGATTGAGACCGCGTGCTGAGAAATTCATGATCAAATCAGTTCCCGTCTGCCCTCTCTGGTACCGCCAGGGCAGTGGGAGTCATGAACGAGGAGGCAGACAAGGCTGCCAAGTGCAAGAGGGAAATATCCATTCCAAACCCACTTACGGTCACAGCCACCACAGCACAATGCCACAGTTAAGATGTATACACACTCCACGCTCTTAGATGGTGAGAGCTTCTTATGGGATGGGGACTGGGTCGAATTACCATCTGGATAGTCTTTCCCTGGACTTAGTAGAGTGCTCTGCCCACAATAAACGTTTAATTACTGACACTCATAAAGTAATCTGCATCCATGGCCAAAGGAGGTGCTCAGTTGAGTGCTCTGCCTAAGGATACCCAGTTCAGTGTTCTGTACTCACTAGGTGCTCAGTAAGACACTCTGCAGCCTGTAGGTGCCCAATACAGAGCTCTGCACAGAGACCTTGCCAAGACAGCCTAGGGGTGAATCCCAGGGGAGAGACCCCGCCGAGACCAGCTGGGGGAGAGACCCTTGATAAATCAGATTGGGAGAAGAAACTCAGCCGAGACAAGCCTGGGGAGAGACCCCACCGAGAAGAGCCGGGGGAGAGACCCTGCCGAGATGAGCCGGGGGAAGAGACCCCGCTGGGACTGTCTGGGAGGGAGAGACCCTGCCGAATGGGCCGGGGGGAGAGACCCTGCAGAGACGAGCCGGGGAAAGAGACTCCGCTGGGACAGGCCGGGAGAGAGAGATCCCGTCAAGATGAGCAGGGGGAGAGACACTACTGGGATGGTCTGAGGGAGAGACCCCGTTGGAACAGGATAGGGGAGAGGCCCCGCCGGGGTACGCTGGGGGAGAGACTCTACAGAGACAGCCTTGGGGAGAGACCTGGCCAGGACAGGCTGCGAGGGAGACCCAGTCACCATGGGCCGGGGGAGAGGCCCCGCCAAGATGAACCACCACTCACTGCAGCCGGCGTAGCCCGCATCTTCGTCGGAACCGTCGCGGCAGTGGACGATGCCGTCGCACACCATGGAGTGGAACAGGCACTGCTGACGGTTCTTACACACAAAGTCCATGTAGCGCGTGCACAGGGGCTCTGGGGGAGACACCGGGGAGCTCGGTCCGGCTGACGGGCGCGGCCCCGTGAGCCTGGCTGGGCCTCACCCCACGCCACCCCAGGGCAGGAAGGATAAGGAGGAGCCCCCCGTCCTCCCTCCGCCTCCAGGACCCCACCTCCCCCACCTCCCGGGCCGGCCGGCGCGCTCACCACAGTGCTGTTCGTCCGAGCCCCCCGGGCAGTCCTGCACCCCGTCGCAGTGCTTGCTGGCCGGGATACAGGTGCCGTTGGGACAGTGGAACCCATTGCACTTCTTCTCTGATAGGGGAGAGAGCCGGGGTGGGGAGGTCAATGGGGGAGGTCAACGGGGGAGATCGGGGGGACTGATCGGAGAGAGATTGGTGGGGTTGACTGGGGGGATCATGAGGGAAATCAGCAAGGGAGATTGGTGGTGGGGAGAGATTGGGGCAAGGTCAGTGAGGGAAGGTCAATAGTGAAGATGGGGAGTGGGGGGAGATAAGTGGGGGAAATAAGCAGGGGAGATGGGAGGGAGGAAATCGGTGGCAGAATCGTATATCCGAGGGAGATCAGAGGGGGGAAATCAGTGGGGGAGATCAGCAGAGAAGAATAGGGCCAGAGCCTGCCTAGGTAACCGTCACTGGGTTGACGAGGTTCTTCGGTAGTGGAAACTTGCCCCTGGCGCTCCAGCTGTGGCGTCCGGGGGGCGGGGGAGAAGAGGCGGAACGACCAGACCCGGGGCGGGGGTGAGGGGCGATGCCCGAGCTCACCGCAGTTGGCCGGGTCCTCATCCGAACCGTCCTGGCAGTCGGGGTCCCCGTCACAGGCCCAGCGCTGCGGGATGCAGTGTCTGTTGTGGCACTGGAAGCTGGTGGCCTCGCACGTGTGAGAAAGGGCTGCAGCAGAAACAGGGGGAGGAGGGTAAGGGATGGGGCAACGACCACAAGGGTCAATAATAATAACAATTGTGGCATTTGTTAAGTGCTTACTATGTGTCAGGCACCGTATTAAGCACTGGGATGGATACCAGCAAATCAGGTTGGACACAGCCCCTGTCCCACATGGGGTTCACAGTCTCAATCCCCATTTTACCGATGAGGGAACTGAGGCACAGAGAAATGACTTGCCCAAGGTCACACAGAGCCAGGATTAGAACCCATGGCCTTCTGACTCCCAGGCCCGTGCTCTATCCGCTATGCCATGCTGCTCGGGGGAAGCAGCGTGGCTCAGTGGACAGAGCCCGGGTTTCGGAGTCAGGGGTCATGGGTTCGACTCCCGCCTCTGCCACTTGTCATCTGTGTGACTGTGGGTAAGTCACTTCACTTCTCTGTGCCTCAGTGACCTCGTCTGTAAAATGGGGATTAACCGTGAACCTCACGTGGGACAACCTGATTACCCTGTGTCTATCCCAGCGCTTAGAACAGTGCTCTGCACATAGTAAGCGCTTAACAAATACCAGCATTATTATTATTATTATTACCTCCCCAGTCTTCCCGGGGGCTCGTCCCATAGATGGAACATCACGGTTGCCGCTTTAAGACTTCCGCCTCTCTCGAGCACTTGGGTTCTCGCTGCCCCGCACCCCTACAGGCCTCCGCCCCCCGCCGACCTCCCTCTCAGCCCTCGTGTGCTCATTTTTCATTTGCTCTTGCTCTCCTCGACCTGGAAGTCATTTTAGCATCTGTCTTCCCTGCCAGACTGGAAGCTCCTTGAGGGCAGCAGTCCCAATTCCTAACCCATCAGCCAACTCTAGCAGGACTGTTACCTAGTCAATTAATCAATAAATAGAATTCACTGAGTGCTTACTATGTGCAGAGAACCCAGCGCTTGGGAGAGTACAATGCAACTTAATTAGCAGTCACATTCCCTGCCCATAACGAGCTTACAGCCTAGAAGAGGAAGACCGACATTGCTATGAATAAATAATTCACAGTATATAATTTAAAGGTATGTACATAACTGGGGTGGGGCAAACATCAAATATCCAAAGGTCACAGATTCAAGTGCCTAGTCGATGCAGAAGGGAGAATGAGCCGGGGAAAAGAAGGTTTAGTCGGGGAAGGTCTCTTGGAGGAGACGTGACCTAAGTAATGCTTTTTGTTTATTTAATAATAATTTAATAAGCCTATTTATTTACAGCGCCCCTCAGCAGTTACTGCATATATATCGAGCTAAAAGTACAGTCCATGCATTTATCCTGATTTCCCTAAAGGTAAATATTTTACGTCACCTCCCTCACAAGACTGTCGGCTCCCGTGGGCGGGGAACAGATCTCCCACTTCTGTTTTTCTCTGCCTAACGCTCAGTACGCTGCAATGTACCCGGTGGGTGCTCATCTCCGGGGGGGGGGAGGCAAGTGGCCTAGTGGAAAGGGCTGGGAATCGGGAAAGTTGCAGAGTCTGACTTCTCTTTATTATCATTATTATTATTACAGATGATATTATTATGATAGCATCGTATTGGCGATGATAACAACGACAGTCTTGGTTAAGAGCCTACTAGGTGCCAAGAACTGTACTAAGCACTGGGGTAGATACAATACAAAAGGATTGGACACAGTCCCTGTCACAAAGAGAGTTCAAGTCCCCACTCTGCAAATGAGGAGACCGAGGCACATTAGGGATAAACATTTCCAATAGGGATGACCTCTCTGCTCTTTCGGCCCACGGTTCATCTGTGTCCATTTCTCAAGACCGGGTCCCCATTTCTCAAGCACTGAGCATTTCTCAAGTCCCGCCCCCGGCACTCCTCACAGAAGAAAACCACAGAGCTCCCCAGTGCCTTTAAGTTTCATTCTCTGACCAGGAGAAAGGGGAGGAAGCCTTGAGAAGCAGCTGGCCTAGAGGATAAAGCCCAGGCCTGGGAGTCAGGGGGACCTGGGTTCTAATTCCGGCCCTCCAACTTGTCTGCTGGGACCTTGGGCGAGTCACTTCACTTCTCTGTGTCTTAGTTCTCTCATCTGTATGACTGGGAACCCCATGTGGGACGTGGTCTGTGTCCAACCTTATCAGCTGGCATCTACCCCAGGGCTAAGAACAGTGCCTGGCAGTAAGCACTTAACAAATAACAAAATACATAAATAAATAAATAAAAGCCAGGGGGAAGAGAGGCAGAGGATTGAAGCAGAAGGGTCAAAGCGACCAAGAGCTTGAGGAGTTCAAAAAAACAGCTTGCAGAACTCTTAAGCATTCCCCCTTAACACGATGCTGTTTCTAGGATGCTTGAAACCGTCACATGGCCCACTTTCCCAGATTCCTTCGTAAACAAGCGGATGTTCTCAATTATCTGCGCGCTATCTCCAACAAGAGAGGTGCCACGTTCGGCAAAGGGCAGACCAACCCTCCAGATATTTTTGCTACTTTACAAGCGCTGGTACTTACATGCCATTTAGATCTTTTTTAAAGCCCACTCAACTCTGAGAAGAATGAATGCATGCCTGCTGTGTGACATGAGTGATATTCTCCTTAATGGAGACCCTCTGGGATGACTTTAATTTATTGGCTTAATGGGTCCAATAACCTTAGAAAAATTTCTCCTCACATTCTCTCTCCTCCACACTCTTTCTCACGCTCATTTGAAAAATAACATTTCCCAAGCTGACTGAATGCCTCCAGATAAAAAAAATAATAACCTATTTCAAATCTGCTGTGGGTTCTCATTTAGCGTTCAAGGGGGCCTCTGAAAAAAATCCTTTGCCAAGTGCTGTTGCTCCACCACTTGCTTGCTGTGCGACCCTGGGTAAATCACTTCACCTCTCTGTGCCTCAGTTTCCGCATCTGTAAATTAGGGGTTAAACACTCGTTCTCCTCTACTCAGACTTTGAGCCCTACTTCTCCTGTGATTGTATCTACTCCAGCGCTAGGTTTCCACCAATGGCTGACATGGATGTCAACGTGGATTTCCACGAGGGCCCGAGCCAAGCAGGTGGGCTTCCTAACCACAATGGGACTAGCTGGGACCACCAGCCTAGAGCAAGTCACCCCCCTACTCGTGGGTGGGCCCCAGAGAGGCAACCACTGGCTCTTGCTTTGTCGGCAACGGGGCACAGGGAGAGAAGACCCTGACTCGTTTCATCTAGCGGCTGAAACTTGTCCGCCGCCCCAGGTAGCCACCCCACCAAAGGGACTGGGGGCAGGGCAGCAACTCTGGAAGGGCCATTAGCTCTTTGAGAAGCAGACTGGTGTCGTGAGAAGGAGCATAGTGTAGTGGATAGAGAACAGGCCTGGGAGTCAGAGGGTCACGGGTTCGAATCCTGACCCTACCACCTGTCTACCGTGTGGCCTTGGGAAAGTCACTTCATTTCTCTGGGACTCAGTTAACTCATCTGTAAAACGGGGATTGAGATCGTGAGCCCCACGTGGGACAGGGACTGTGTCCAACGCGATCTGCTTGTATCCACCCCAGCGCTTAGTACAGCGTTTGGCACTTAGTAAGCATCTAACAAATACCATAATTATTACTATCATCATTTTAGACGGGGGTGGGGCTGGGCAGCAGATTGCACTTGCATTTGCTGCCTTTATTCATGCCAACCTCCCCTCAGCCCCACAGCCTTTACGTTCACATCCTTATTCATTTATATTAATGTCTGTCTCCCCCTCTAGACTGTAAGCTCATTGTGGGCAGGGAACATGCCTACCGATTCTGTTATACTGTCCTCTCCAAAGCTCCGCACACAAAAAGCGCTCAATGAATACGAGCGATTGATAGATAACGGATCTCCCCGCGGTGGCCGCCACACAACTCCACCGAGCCTTCCGGCTGCCCGTCAGGTGACGCCGCCCAGCCTGGCCGACCGACGCCGATGTGGTGGCCGGCTGCCCGGCCCGCCGAGCCCCCGGGACACTGACCCGTGCAGTTGGCTTCGTCGCTCCAGTCTCTGCAGTCGTTGTCCCCGTCGCACACCCAGGAGGCGCGGATGCACATGCCCGACGTGCAGTTGAACTCGTCGCCGCGGCACTGGTGCGTTTCTGCGGTTCGGATGCGAGGGGGGGTTGCTGGAGGAGGTGGGGTGGGGTCCCCCAGGCCTCTCACACGGCCCCTGAGATCACCGAGCCCCCCGCACCGGCTCAACCCACCAACTACCAGCGCTAGGTTGGGGCCACCGGGAGCCCTCCTCCCAGAATAATCCGCTGGTGGTCACACAGACCAATCAGGGCAGCCAAGTCCCGGGTGGGTGGGCCTGTTCTTGGCCAGAAGCCCCACCTCCACCGCATCCACCCACTCCTCCACCACAGAGGGGGATGGATGCGGAGAAGGGGTGAGGGTGTACTCTGGGACTAAGGCTAGGGGCAGGGCTGGCTTCCAAGACGGAGCAGCTTGGAATCCTAAGAAACTCCCCAAGACACACCCTAGACTGGTGTTCTGAGCAACAGCCGACGCCGGGTGGCCTGGCTCAAGGCCTTCCGGGACTTCCAGAAAGGCCAGGGTCTCCCCCACCCATATGGCCCTGCCCACCCCTGGACCACCAGTTGCCTTCGCCAACGAGACGACCTGCAAAAATGGATCAGAAGGTCCCCAGGGGATCCCACGGGACCACGCGGGACCCTTTGTGTCGGGGGGGGGTGGGGAGCCAGGTCTGGATTGATCAGAGCTTGTCACTGCGGCCTGACCCGTCCTGAAGAAGAAGCCCAAGACACCCGGGCCCACCCCGAGGTTGAGAGGAGCCCCCGCCTCCGGCCGCGAGTGTCTCGGGGCAGAGCCGCACCCCCCCAGTCCCCGCCCCCAACCCCTGGCGCCCCCCGCCCTCACCGCAGTGGCTCTCATCACTGTGGTCGCTGCAATCGTCCTCCAGGTCACACTTGTACGACAGTGGGATGCAAGCCTCCGACTCCTCACAGCGGAACTGGGTTTCGGGGTCGCAGACGGTGGAGGCTGGTGTGCCGAAGAGGAGGAATGGGGGCCATTAGCCAGCTGCCCCTCGCCCCGGGCTTCCCCACACCCCCTCTGGACAAATGCTTATGGCCAAACTTCAGCTTCCCTGAAAGCTTGGCTATTTTTCCTGGCTGGGTGGGCCCGCCTGGCAGATGGAGAAAACCTGGGGATCCCCGATGTGGTAAGCAGACATTAATGGGACCCACACCACTTTGAGGGTTAACAATAACTGTGGTATTCATTAAGTGCTTACTATGTGCCAGGCACTGTACTAAGAGCTGGATGAGAAATGCAAGCAAATCGGGTTGGACACAGTCCCTGTCCCACATCGAGAAGCAGCGTGGCTCAGTGAGAAGCAGCGTGGCTCAGTGGAAAGAGCACGGGCTTTGGAGTCAGAGGTCATGAGTTTGAATCCCACCTCTGCCACTTGTCAGCTGTGTGACTGTGGGCGAGTCACTTAACTTCTCTGTGCCTCAGTTCCCTCATCTGTAAAATGGGGATGAAGACTGTGAGCCCCACGTGGGACAACCTGATTCCCCTGTGTCTACCCCAGCGCTTAGAACAGTGCTCTGCACATAGTAAGCGCTTAACAAATACCAACATTATTATTATTATTACATCGGACTCATAGTCTTCATCCCCATTTTACAGATGAGGTAACTGAGGCCCAGACACATGAAGTGACTTGCCTTAGGTAATAATAATAATATTGGTATTTGTTAAGCGCTTACTCTGTGCAGAGCACTGTTCTAAGCGCTGGGGTAGATACAGGGTAATCAGGTTGTCCCAGTTGGGACTCATAGTCTCAATCCCCATTTTACAGAGGAGGGAACTGAGGCAGAGAGAGATGAAGTGACTCGCCCACGGTCACACAGCTGGCAAGGGACAGAGCCGGGAATCGAACCCATGACCTCTGACTCCCAAGCCCGGACTCCTTCCACTGAGCCACGCTGCTTCTCCTTCACACAGCCGACAAGTAGTGAGGTCAGGACAAGAACCCATGGCCTTCTGACTCCGAGGCCTGTGTTCTATCCATTAGGCCAGGTTACTAAGCCTGGAAGGGGGAATTACTAAAGGAGCCAGCTTGGTTCCTGCCCTCCAGGACCTTCCGGTAGCATGGAAATGAGAACTCCAGGCCACACCGGTCTGCTCGGGGGAGTCCCGCTCTCCCCAGGATAGTAGGTCCAGGATGGGCTGGAGCAAGCTGCCTAGTGGGGCTGTCCTCGCTTCTTGCTGGCTACTGAGAACATAGGCAAATAAGGAGCAATTGCCTCAGGAACCCAGAGTTCCCTTTTACCCGAGATGGGGATAGGCTAACTTTTAGTGTCTTCAGGGCTTGGCTTGTGGGGGGGGGGGTCAGCCCCGTGGGGAGGAGCCACTATATCTTCTGACATAACTGCCTTCTTTGCATGATCTACACCAGCACTTAGTACAGTGTTCTGTACACGGTAGGCACTCAATAAATACGACTGACTGGCAAAATCATTATTATTATTATTAGGGAGCTGGACACCACTATCCAGGGAACCGGTTACCGCTCCTTGAATCGTTGGTGTTTTTTTTCTCCTCACCATCCCCTAAGACACCTCCAAACCAAACCCCATCCCCGCTCAGAAGCACAGCAGGGTCTTCTAGCCCAATCCCTGTCGCTGCTCAGAGATGACCCTCACCCAACCCAGCCAAGTGAATTTTCAAGTCTTCCTCCTCGTGCTCAGGAAATGTGTTTACCACGTATCGTACTCTCCCAAGAGCGGTACAGTGCTCTGCACACTGTCAGTGCTCCATAAATACCATTAGTTTTCTGCTTCCAGGGAAGGTGAGTTCACAGACTTCATCGGGATCCTGCACTGACCACCGCCAGTCCTTCCTGAGACCTCGCCTGAATCCCCGCTGCTGCCCGGTGGGCCCTCCTCCCGCCGTCCTGAGCTCAGAGGAGAGCGGGGGAAGCTGGAGCGCGGCCCTGACGGCCCGGCTGCTCTACTCACGGCAGTTGGCCTCGTCGCTCATGTCCCCGCAGTCGTTGTCGAAGTCGCATCGCCAGACGCTGTTGATGCAGTTCCCGTTGGAGCAGCGGAACTGGCCGGGCAGGCAGCCGTCGTCTGAGGGAGGGAGTCCCATCGATCAATTGATTCTGAGGCACCAGCCCCTCCTGCGGGCCCCAGGTTGGGGATGGTTGCGGGGGTGGACCGGCAGGTGAAACCGGTGCAGGGGAGGGGGCCGGGCGAGGTCCCAGACTCACCGTCTCTGACACAGGAGCTGTCGTTGTCCAGCCGGTAGCCACGAGGACAGTCACACCTGAGCTCTCCGGAGGGCAGGAGGCTGCCGGACACCCCCTCGGGACACCGGCAGCTTCTGCTGTTGTTGGCTTTGGGCAAGCAGAGTAGGCCGCAGGGCTTGGACACACAGGCATTGTGTCCTGTAGGGAGGAGATCCAAACCCCAGCAATGTCAGCACCACCACCATCGCCATTCATTCATTCCTTCATTCATTTGATAGTATTCATCGAGCACTTACCGTGTGCAAAGCACTGTACTAAGCACTTGGATGAGTACAATATAGTAATAAGCAGACGCTTTCTCTGCCCACCAATACAGCTATGAGAGATGTTAGCATTATGGCAGTTATATTCAGCACTGACCACGAGCCAAACATGACGATAAGTGGTGAGGTAACATTAATAATAATAACGGTGGTACTTTTTAAGCACTTATTTATGGCATTTGTTAAGCACTTATTACGTGTCAGGCACTTTACTAAGCTCTGGGGTAGTTACAAGTTAAATAGGCAATTTATTTATTGCTATTGTTCTTGTCTGTCTCCCCCAGTTAGACTGTAAGCCCATCAAAGGGCAGGGACTGTCTCTACCTGTTACCGATTTGTACATTCCAAGCGCTTAGTACAGTGCTCTGCACATAATAAGCGCTCAATAAATACTATTGAAAGAACGAATGAATGAATGAATGTTCCACAAGAGACTCACAGTCTTAATCCCCATTTTACAGATGAGGTACCTGAGGCACAGAGAAGTGATGAGTCTTGCCCAAGGTCACACAGCAGACACACGGTGTAGTGGGATTAGAAGCCAGGTCCTTCTGGCTTCCAGACCCATGTTCTCTCCATTAAGCCGTGCTGCCTCTCACTAGGCCATGCTACTTCTCTATGTGCCGAGCAATGTACTAAACGCTGGGGCAGATACAAGATCAGGCCCCATACTTTCCTAAGGTCGCCCAGCAGGCTAATAGCAGAACTGGCACTAAATCCCAAGTGCTCTCAACTCTCAGTTCTTTGTTCTGTCCGCTGGGTCATGCTGTCTCAGTCAATCAATCAATAGCATCCATTGAGCACTTACTATGTTCAGAGGGTTTTTCTAAGCTGTTGGTAGAGTATAATACAACAGAATTAGTAGATATGTTCCCTGCCATTGTTTTTACGAGATATTCTTCCCCTTGACTCTATTTATTGCCATTGTTCTCGTCTGTCCGTCTCCCCCGATTAGACCGTAAGCCCGACAAACGGCAGGGACCGTCTCTATCTGTTGCCGACTTGTTCATTCCAAGCGCTTAGTACAGTGCTCTGCACATAGTAAGCGCTCAATAAATACTATTGAATGAATGAATGAATGCCCAAAATGAGCTTAAAGTCAGGGGGGTGGGGGGCAAGGAGGGCAAACTATTTAAATAAGGAATTTATCACTAATAATTTAAAGATATGTACACAAGAGCTGTAGGGTTGGGGCGATTATCAAATATCCAAAGGTCACAGATGCAAGTGCAAATCTCCCTAATTAATGCCCATGTCATTGGCATCACCACCGCTCTCCCCTGCTATCCCCACTGTCAACATCAGCGCCACTAACTATATATTATGCTACAGCTAACCATACCCCCACAATCGCCCCAGTTAATCGATGCTGTTATTTTTTTCAAGCAATGGTATTTACTGAGCCCTTACTGTGTGCAGATCACTGTACAGAGAGCTTGGGAAAGCATGATACAAGAGTCGGTAAACATGATCCCTGCCCACAGGGAACTTAGAGCCTAAATTGCCCATCACTCCCAGGTCCACAAGCCCCTGAATCTCCATCATCACGGCCAACAGCATAACCATGATCACTGTTGACAAAATTCTCACCATCCCAGTCCAAACTCCACAGTGAACTGCTCAGACTAGGCAAATGCCTTACAGGGGTGAGAATTCAACCCACAAGGACCCAATTCAGAGGCCATAACCAGTAGACATTGTTAGCCTAACCAAAGATGGTGACAATGCCCTTGGCTAATCTCTACCTTGCTGCACTGTGTAAAGAAATAAACACACAGAGACATAAATATGTCCGTAACGATCATAATAATATTGAAAGTGAGGCACTGAGAGGGAACTGGGATCAACCCAAGAGGTACCTGGTGAAGAAGACGGTTGCCCCGAGCCCTGACCAAGGGAAGAATTGGGGGGTGGGGGGGGAAGGAAGAAGGGGGCACTGGGATGGATACAAGCAAATCGAGTTGAACACAGGCTCTGTCCCATGTGGGGCTCACAGTCTCCATCCCCATTTTACAGATGAGGTAACTGAGGCCCATAGAAGTGAAGTGACTTGCCCACGGTCACAAAATAGCTAAGTGGTGGAGCTGGGATTAACACCCTTCTGACTGCCAGGCCCATGCTCAATCCACTATGCCATTCTGATTCTCCATTACTACTACTACACACACACACACACACACACACACAACTCTCTCTCTCTCTCTCTCTCTCTCCAATTCAGGATTTTGGAGCTGCCTTCTCCAAGGAAAGAAATCCAGCCATCTCTGCTGGGTGAGAGAGTCGCACAGTATGTGTCTCTGTGCGTGAGGAGCATGGGTGTGGTGTGTGTTTGTGCCTGTGTGGGGTCCAAGCCCCCTGTGGGCCTTTCCCAGAGTCCCACCCACAAGTAATTCCACTCGAGCAGCCTGGAATCATCTGCCCGAAATCCGCACCGCGGGCAGAGGGAGGGTGCGGGAGATGAGAGGCTTGGCGGAAAGCAGGTCCGGCACAGGCAGCCCACCGGGGCTCGCCAGCGTCCGCGGACAAGTTCTCACAGGAAGCCGAGCCGCTCCCTACCGGCAGGCCGAGGGCCTCTGTGTGGCATGGGCTGCCGGGGGTCAGCTATTCCAATCCCGGGAGTTGCGGGTGCTCTCCCGCCTTCTCCTGAGTACTCCCAGCAAACATTCAGGCCACCCCACTGATGGTTTGACTGCCATCTCTGTCTTACCTTTGGTCTTGCCTCGGTAGAAAATCTTCATATCCATGATGCCGGTGAGCTGGCCCACCAGAACCTCCATCCGGGATCCGCTGAACTTGGACGCTCGGAAGATGCTCAGCTGGGACCAGTCGTCCCAGTAGATTTCATTCTGAAAAGACACCCTTCCACTCCTTAGCTTGGCCCCTTTTCCTTAGTAATAGCAGTGGTAATATTAGTTATGATTATTTTTGAAATTTGATACAATAATAATAATAATGTGGTATTTAAGCGTTTACTATGTGCAAGGCACTGTTCTAAGCACTGGGGGGGATACAAGGTGATCAGGTTGTCCCGCAAGGGGCTCACAGTTTTAATCCCCATTTTCTAGATGAGGTAATTAATGCACAGAGACGTTCACTGACTTGCCCAAAGTCACACAGCTGGTAAGCGGCGGAGCCAGGATTGGAACCCATGACCTCTGACTCCCAAGCCCGGGCTCTTTCCACTGAGCCATGGTTATGCACTTACTATGTCTCAAGCACTGTTCTAAGTCCTGGGGTAGACAGAAGTTAATCAGGTCAGACACAGTCCCTGTCCCACGTGGGGCTCACGGTCAAAGTAGGAGGGAGAACAGGTTTTGGATCTCCAATTTATAGTTGAGGAAACTGAGGCCCAGAGAAGTGAAGTGACTTGCCCCAGCTCACGCAGCAGGAGGCTGGCAGAGGTGGAATTAGAACCCGGGTCCACTGACTCCCAGGCTCAGGCTCCTTCCACTAGGTCAGCAGTAGTAGTATTGCTGGTAATAGTAATAGTGGTAATAGTACTAGCAATAATAATAGTGATAATAGTAAGAGTAATAGCATTTACTGCATCGTATTGTATTAAGCGCCTGCCTGAAGAAACTCTGCAAGCCAATCCTGCCTATCTGAAGGAGAGGGTAGGGAAGGGGTGGGGACAGAGGAAATCTGGATAAACTGCCCAGAGAGGAAATTTCAGCTGCACTTCTGAAACCGCCAAAGAAACCCTAAGTCCCGAAGGGTCACCATCAACTTAGTTACACCTTCCCCAGAACTTAGGTATATATGTGCATTCAATTATTTATTTTGACCGCTCAAATTATAAAAAAATTTTTATGTTTGTCTCCTCCATTAGAGTATAAGCTCCTTGTGGACAAGGAACACGTCACTTCTGTACTTCACAAGCGTCTAGTACAATGCACTGTGCCGAGTGGGTGCTCAGTAAATACTGCTGCTGATACGACTACTACTACTATTTCTACTCTGCCATGTTTGGGGAGAAAGGCAGAAGGTGCCTAGGCAGGAACTAGGCCAGGAAGGGGCAGTCAAAAAATCCGGGAAATGGGGTTAAGATCAAGACTCAATCAAAAGGCAGTCACGGACGGATCGAATTGCAAAAAAATTCCTCCAAGCTACCTCAATGGTGGACTCTTAAATCCGAACAAGGGACTCGAAAACATCTCTCTCTCACTCTCCCCCTGAAAGAGCCATCGAGGGGATGCTCAGAGGAAGTTAGTTTGGAGTTCCCAGAGGGGCAGTGGGATGACAGGAAGGAGACAAGGAAGAGGAGGGTGAGGAAGAGGTGTGACGGAGCCAACACAAAGGAATGGGGCAAAGTTGGGGGAAGCCGGCACGGCCACCGAGAGAGAAATGGAAGACGGTGCCAGGTTTTGCCTCCTAATAGGCAGTCCCTGGTTTCCAGGGAGCGGGGTCCACACCTTGAAGACGGCGATGGCATAGGGGTGGGGGAGGCTGTCGAGGATGACCGATCGCTGCTGCCCGCTGAAGTCGACCCGCTCGATCCGATCCATGTACGCCTCCGTCCAGTAGATCCAGCTGTCGTCCACGGAGATGCCGTTGGGCCAACGGACGCCCTCGGAGACAATGTGACCGATGGATGAGCCGTCCATGTCTCCCCGGAAGATGCCGGGCCGCAGGTCGCCCCAGTCGGTCCAGAACATCAGCCTGGGTGGGGCCAGCCCATCAGACCCAAGAAAGACCGGGAGCCTGGGTCAGCACTCAATCAAGCAATCGTATCTATTGAGCGCTTACTGTGTGCACAGCACTGTACTAAGCGTGTGGGAAAGTACAACAGACTTGGGAGACCCATTCCCTGCCTACAATAAGGTTTCTGTCTAGAGCCCTTTCTCGGGAGCAGCCCATCAGGTGACTATGGCAAGGGTGATTGGACCAAAGTGAATGCAGAATTCCACTCTGGGGCTCGCTGTTTTCCAGCACGGTTGCCTGTTTTACCAAAGACCCCCGCCCATCACTCTGCCCACGCAGGAGAGACGCTAAAACCGCCTGGACTAACCCACGGGAGGTAGTGGAGGTCCAGGGGGTGATGAGGAAGTCAAAGGGCACGAAGGGCAGCCACTCCAAGAGGCCCAGTTGGAACCGCTTCGAAGTCCGGAAGCCCAGGTTGGATTTGCCCACCTCTCGCGGATGATTTTGCTTCCCATCATCCCGCCCTTTCCCCGCTTACTCACCCCTCCTGGGGCACGAGGGCCAGAGCCCGGGGCCGCTCAAGCACGGAGGCGTTGACGATGGTCAGTCGAAAATCTCCGTCTGGATTAGCCACCTTGAGGGGAGACACGCCACAGGGAGACGACGAAGAAGGCTCTCTTTAGCCACGCAGCGGTTCCGTTCGATCCCCGTCATCTTCTTCCCGTGGTGGGGAAAGGCGACTGCCAGACTCGGCGGCCATCACAATCATACCCAGATTCATTTCCGAGGAAGGCGGCAGATCCCCCTCCCAGAAGCCTGAGGCGGCCCCTCTGCCCTAATCCCTTTTCCGCCTTCAGGTCGCACTTTAAAACCACACCGGTTCTCGACAGCCTTCGCAGCTCTGCCCCATGCCTGCATTTCCCATTTGTTTGGTTCTCATTCCCCCCAGCCCACCCCACTCGACTGAACCTGACACCTGGGTGGAGAAGAAAAGATGACAAGGGTGCTCAGACCTCAATTTTCTTCATGCCGGCATCCACCCAGTAGAGCAGCTGGCTGAGGGGTTCAAAGGCCAGGGCTTCCACCGTCTCCAGTCCAGAACTGACAATCACCTCCTGTCCGGAGCTCCCGTTCAAGCAGAGGCGCTGGAAGGCAGAACGGGGACAGGGGGAGGGATGAGACGTTTATTGAGATCACTGACGAGGGTCTCCGGCCACGCACCAACAGCTCCCACACCAGTGGCATGAAATGGACAAACCAGGGCAGCTTGGTGAAGCAGCATGGCCTGCTGGATAGGGAATAGGCCTGGAAGTCAGAAGGACCTGGGTTCTAAGCTGGTTCTGCTGCTTGTCTGTTGTGGTACACTGGGCAAGGCACTTCCCAGACGAAGTCCCCCTTCCCTCCCCATTGCCCCGACCCACTCCCTTTGCTCTACCCCACCTCCCTGTCCCACACTTCTGTATATATACAGATTTATAATTATAATTCTATTTATTTTTATTAATGTTGTGTATATATCTATAATTTTATTTATTTAAATCAATGTTACTGATAGCCTGTTTACTTGTTTTTGATGTCTGTCTCCCCCCTTGTAGACTGTAAGCCCGTTGTGGGCAGGGAATGTCTCTATTTGTTGCGCTTAGTACAGTGCTCTGCACAGAGTAAGCGCTCAATTAATATAGCTGAATGAATGAATGAATGAATGAACTTCCCTGTGTCTCATTTACCTCATTTGTAAAATGGGGACTAAGACTGTGAGCCCCATGAAGGACAGTGGCTTAGTACAGTACCCGACACAGTAAGCACTTAACAAATACCATAAAAAAGTGCTACAAAATAGCCACCACACCTGAGGAGAGCAGAAAGAGTCCCATGGGCAAACAGAAGCTCACTGAGGTCGGGTGGGGGAGAGGAGGAGATTTCAACAATGGAAGGGGAACATTTTTCCCAATAAAGAATAAATAAAAATAATCTAAAAAAAACCAAAAAACCACAGGCTTTCTACCACAGGACAATGGCCCTAAAGCCAGTTTCACCTTGAAAACGCCTGTCCAACTTCCACCCCACACAACGGTTCGGCCAGACACCCGGATCTGGACACTTGGGGGGAGTCGGCCTGCAGTGCCATGACTGTCAATCGATCAACCAACTGTATTTATTGAGCACTTAGTATGTGCAGAGCAATGTACTAAGCCCTTGGGAGAGTCCAACACGAAAATATAACAGACACATTCCTGTCCCACAAGGAACTTACGGTCTAGTGGGGGAGATGACATTAATATAAATAAATAATCACAGCTATGTACTCAAGTGTCCTAGCCTGCCCTGAGGGTGGGGGAGGGCAGGGGGATGTGGCTGCCGGCTCACCTGGATGAGGTCCAAGGTCACGTCGGCCCAGTACAAGCAGTTGTGTTCGTAATCAAAGTCCAGGGCCACGGCCCCGCGCAGACCAGTGAGGGGCAGCTGCTCGGAGGCCCCCGAGGACAGGTCGTAGCGGTGGATGGAGCTCCTCATAGCGAAAAGGATGAACTCGTTCTCCTCTGTAGGGGCCAAAAGACGCACACCCGATCCGGCTCTGACTTGGGGAGAGGTCGGGGGTCACCGTAGAGTTCCAAAATGGCCACATTGGACCACACCTGGGGGCCAGCTGGGTCATCCATGAACCCCTCATTCCCTTCCAATCCATCAACCGTTCAGGAGTGCTCACTGAGTACCTGCTGCGAGCAGAGCACTTTACTATGCGCTTGTGAGACTCCAATAAAATTAGCAGGCCATGATTCCAGCCTCCGAGGAGTCAAGTGTGGGAGAGAGACACTAAAAGAAATTCCCAATAATGGACAGAAGGAAAAGGGGATGTACATACACGAGTTAGGACTTACCCAATCGGGTTTCTAAGATGTATAGGGAAGGGTGACAGGAGATCGAGTGATTAAATATCCTATTTAGACAGTGAGTCACAGTCGGACAGGGAGAGTGTCCAACCTGCTTATCTCCTATCAACCCCAGTGCTTATGACAGTGCTTGGCACATCTCTTTGTGGGCAGGGAACACACCTACCAACTCTTCTGTACGGTACTTTCCTAATCACTTAGAACAGTTCTCCGCAGACAGTAAGTGCTCATAAATACAACTGATTGGAAAGTACTATTATCATATTATTATTGTTTTGGGGTGTACGGTAAGGCTGAAAAGGGAGAGGGATGCTGAACTGGTGAGAAAAAAATGGATCGGGAAAGGCCTCCTTGAGGAGATGTGATTTCCAAAGCCAAGCCCTGTTGAAAGGCCACCTCCTCTGGGAAGCCATCTCTGATTGTAGGAAGAATTGGAGAGCCCCCTAACCCTCGCTGACCCCAAAGGCCTCTCCATTACCCCCAGCCCCTCAAAAAAAATGATACACCCTTCCTTCCTTAACCCTGCCTTCCTGTTCTTGTCGCAACTAAACCACAAGTTCTTTGACAGCAGGACTGTGTCTCAGTTGCGTTCCACCATTCAGCCATAACCCCCAGTTCATTGCCTAACCCCCACGGGTGCTCGGAATAATTACTGATTTCAGTGATAGCAAAAATCCCACCCTTGCCCATCTCTCTCCGCATCATGTGGAAACTTCTCACTATTGGCTTTAAGGGGATTGCTCAGCTCTCTCTCCCCCCTACCTATCCCTGCTCCTCCCTCACTACAGCTCAGCAGGCTCCCTTGGTTCCCTTCAAGCCAACCTACTCTCACCTCTCTCTTGCCTTGCTCTCACCTCTCCCATTATCCACCTCTCGCTCAAACCCTCCCCCTCGCCTGGAACCTCTTCCCCCTTCACAGCCAGCAGTCCACTGCTCTCCCCATCTTCCGGATCTTTTCAAAATCACTCCTCCAGGAGGCCATCCCTGATTGATCTCACCTCCCCAGCTGCCACTACTGACCCCCAAGACCCCTGCTAGAGCCACTCCTCTGGATCGACATGATGTTTTTCAGGGCGCCTCTAGCCCCTGACCACCCTGTTGCCCCGTTTCCAGCCAAAGGTTGTGAGTCAGGAAGGGCATAGCCTTGTTCCTCGCTGAGCACAACCCAGCTGTTCTCCTTAGAAAAAGAGCCAGGCTTTTCCTAATGGTCCCTGGCTGCTGCTCAGAATAAATCTAAATTGCAAATCTTAACAAATCTTGGGTAAATCACGATATCTATTGAGCGCTTACTATGACAAAAGCACTGTGCCGAGTGCCTGCAATAGCACAATATAGCGGAGTTATCAGAGAAGTTCCCTGCCCATTACGAGCTCACAGTATAGAGGAGACAAATATGAATAGAAATAAGTTCATAATGTATAATTTAAAAATGTGTGCACAAGTGCTGTGGGGGTGGGACAAATACCAAATGTCACAGATCCAAGTGCATAGATGAAGCAGAAGGGAGAGGGAGCTGAGGAAAAGGCCTCTTGGAGGAGATGCGACCTTAGACATAACATTACTACGGGGTAAATTCAAGCAAAACTATCGCCCGACTCTCCCTCCCGAGAGCTTTAGCTGTCCATCTGGCGACTTCCTGGCTACCCTTGAAGACTCACATGCCCACATTCATTCATTCACTCAATTGTATTTACTGAACACTTACTGTGTGTAGAGCACTGTACTAAACCCTTGGGAGGGCACAATGTAACAATGAACCAACCATTTCCCTGCCCACAACGAGTTTATGGCAGGGAATCTGACTGACTCTCCCCAAAATGCTTTTTGCCCTTGACCAAGTTGAAAACAAGACGGTGACCGCTCACACTGGACATCTCGAACCCAGGCAGGTTTGGCTCTCTGGCCCAGACCTCCAGGTGCATTTCCCTCCCCATTCCCTAACGCATCTTTCTCGTCTTCCCCAGGCGGGCCTGCTTCAAGTTAACTGTTCTTCCCAGCTGAACCGCCTTCTGAGATATTTATCACTAAACAACAGACTCCGGTCCCCACGAGCACTAAGTGTTCAAACCGCTTCACCCAAACCACCAACGATAACCCCGCCTCTGGGAGGAACCTCTCCACACTCCACCATATGCATGCCCGCAGGAATCGACTTGAAGATGAGCTTTTTCCGACTCTCTACTGTGACGACATGTTAATTACACTGCCCGGGATGGAAGATTAAATGAGGGCCCTAATGAGCTTAATCCGAACCACGCCAGGGCCTGCTGGCAGCGGCGAGCAGATGAGATCATGGCTGAGTCTTACCCTGCCTGCGGAAACAGGGAGAGCTGGGCAGATTTCTCTCATAATTCACCTGGCCCCGTCTCCTTTCCACAAGTTGGAAATCTGCACGGATCACTTTCCTTCCCCAGAGAGAAGGGAAGGGGAAGAACCGGATGTAGAAGTGCATGAACAGGAAGCAGGATGAGGACGAGATAGACTACAATGGGAGATGGACACTTTTTTTCTGTCTGCTGGTGTTAAGCCAGGCATTGTACTAAACGCTGGGATAAATGTCAGCAAACCAGGTTGAATACAGTGGATGTCCCAAACGGGGCTCACAGTCTTAATCCCCCTTTCACAGATGAGGTAACTGAGACACAGAGAAGTTAAGTGACTTGCCTGAAGTCACAAGAGAAGCAGCGTGGCCTAATGGAAAGAAAGCAGGCCTGGGAGTCAGAGGACCTGGGTTCCACTCCCAGTTTGGCCTAATGCTTGGAGTGTGACCTCGGGCACTTCCCTGTGCCTCAGTTTCCTCAAATGTAAAATGGGGATCAAATAACTATTCTCCCTCCTATGTAGACCGCGAGCCCCATGTGGGACAGGGACTACGTCCAATCTAATTAACTTGTATCGACCCCAGCATTTACAAGAGTGTTTGACGCATAGTACGCACTTAACAAATACCATAAAAAAAATGGTGGAGCTAGGGTTGGTAGACACATTCCCTGCCCAAAAGGAGCTTACAAGTCTTGCCAGACTGTATCTCACTTATCCATGCAGAACACAGTGTCATAATGGGAAGAGCTTGGGGTCAGCACCAACAATTAGGAGGTAGCTTGATCTCAGAGCTTTCAGGCTACTAGGTCAAACCAGATTCTTCAGTGGAGAGGAAAGGGGGAGTGGTATTTAGATAATGTGCCAGAAATAGATAAGTGGGGGAAAACATTCTAATCCGCTACTAGCCTGGTGTGTTAACACAGACTAGTCTAAAAGGAATGCTTCAGATAAATATCACAAGGCATGCCATCCCCCATCAAACCCAGATCCACGAACTCCTCAACCCTCTCCTCTGCCCTCACAGGGATCCAGAATGCTCAGGGGAACCGTGTGCTGGTCTCCCTCCTGGCTACCTCTGTGGGAAGGGAAAGTGTCTGCCAACTCTTGTATTATTCTTTACCCAAGTGCTTAATACAGGAAGCAGCGTGGCTCGCTGGAAAGAGCACGGGCTTGGGAGTCAGAGGTCATGAGTTCGAATGCCGGCTCTGCCACTTGTTAGCTGTGTGACTGTGGGCAAGTCACTTAACTTCTCTGTGCCTCAGTTACCTCAACTGTAAAATGGGGATTAACTGTGAGCCTCACGTAGGACAACCTGATGACCCTGTATCTACCCCAGCACTTAGAACAGTGCTCGGCACTTAGTAAGCGCTTAACAAATACCAACATTATTAGTGCTCTGCCCACAGTAAGAGCTCAATAAATACCAAGGAAATTGCTGATGATCACACCCCCCTCCACCCCTAACTTTTCTCCCCACTAAATCAAAATGGACTTCACATCTTTGAATATATTTTAGTGTCTGGTGTTTGCATCTGTACCCTTTGGGCAGTTGGTATTCACCCCACCCACAGTTCCATACCACGTATGTACATATCGGTAATTTCTCTACATTAAGGTCTGTCTCCCCTTCTAGACTGTAAGCTTGTTGTGGGCAGGCAATGTGCCTACCAACTCTATTTTACTGTACTCTCTCAAGTGCTTAGTACAGTGCCCTGCACACAGTAAGAGCTCAATAAATACCACCGATTGATTGTCTACCCCTTTCATTGAATAGTAAGATCTCTGAGGGCAGGGATCACTCTAATGTACTGTCCTGATCAGTAGTGCTGGCATAGAGCAAGTGCTTGATAAACACTACTGATTGATGGACTGTTTGAATCGCTAGAGAATCTGCGTCAAACGGGATCCCACTGAAGACATGGTCAGTCTGCCTGTCCCCAGAAGGAACTGTTTCCTGACCCAGCTTGAGAAGACCCATTTGGGCAATTGATTGATTGGTTCTGAGCATAGGAAGGAGCGGGGTGGCACCACAGAAGTGGTGGGATGGCTCAGGGCTTGGCTGTCCCAGACCACTAGAAGAAGCTCTCGGCATCATGGTGGGGAGGGGGCAGCTCCCACTCCTACCGAAGGGCAGATGGGAGAAAGCGAATGTCAGATGTTTCACCTGCCAGTGGACACGGCACTAACTCTCCCTCCAGCCGTTCCTCGAGATCCCCTCCGTGGCACGTGTCGCCGGAAATCTTTCGGTACCTAGAGTTGAGGTTGGTGAGAAAAGAAGGCCAGTTGACAAGAGAAAGGCCCATTTCCCTATGATATGGTGGCTTCAAAGACCGGCCCCGCTGGGCGATAAACCCAGATCCCAGGTCCCTCCGGACTCCCCTCTCTGAACTGGCCAAGTTCTCCAAGCCCGTTCCTTCACGGCTGGGAGAGAGGGGCCGTGGGGAGTCTGGAGAAGGTGGGTTTTCAGAACTGGAGCGGGCTAGGTGTCAAATCCCTCCCTCCGCCCACAGGGTCAGAGCTGTGGAGTCCCTGGATCCCAGGGCCCTGAGCAACCAGAAAGTGGAATCTATGAAAACAGCCAGCTTTCCGAGTCTCAAAAATAAAGCCACTGCCCCAGGCTCAGTCCCAGTCCCAACCTCTCCCAGAGGAAGGAAAATGAGTGAGTTTTCTGTGTCAGTTCTTCTAAGGTCATCATCTCCCCTGGAAAAGCTGCTCCCTGCCCTGACCACACTAGGGGCCTGAACCTACTGAGGGGGTTTTACGTCACTGTCCAAGGGACGGGACGCACTGCCACAGCTTCCGGGGCCTGTCTGGGGTCCCAATCCCAGTGGGGGCAACCTCCTTGGGACCTGGACTGTGGGAGGATGAGGGAGCCAATAGTTGGGGCCCCACATCCCCTTGTCCAGCTTTCTGGGCTGCTCTCCACAACCGGAAGCTGAAGCTGCCACGGGACTCCCAACCCTTGCCTCCTCAAGCTGCGAACTGGATTCTCAGACCTCAGAGAGACAAGCCCTCTGCCGGCCCCCAATCCCCAACACCCCTCCCACCCGCCGGATGAGCCCCAGAGCCATGGTGGCGGACCCTGAAAGCCGCCGGGACGGGGGCCACCTACCCTCTCGTCTTCCTATACGTCGAGCCGACCGGACAGGGCACCGGGGGCGAGTAGGGCTGGCCGGCAAACTCAGGATCGGGAACGCAGCCCTCCCACAGCAGGTCTTCACTCGTCTTAAAGCCAAAGTCGCTAGGGAGGCAGGTAGAGATGCTCAGAGCCTGGAGGGGCTTCCCCCCAACCTGCAACCAGCCCCTTCCCTGCCATGTGAACACTGTCCAAAGCTGCCAGCCTGCTGCCTCGCTAGGCTTGACCTTCCGCTCGAGCCACGGGCCTTCTAGGTATTCAAGGCCTCTTCACAGGGCAAAGGGAGCCCCTCCAAGTCGTTGGAATGGTAGCACAGATGGCTTGTGTTCAGGGCACAGTTTCCTCTGGCCACCCAAGAAGGGTCTCCCATTTAGACCCATTTATGTCGCAGTCAAGAACCTCTTGGGAATTTTTACAATCACTACGGATGGCCAGGCAGCTTTCTCAATTACTCAGTGGCTGACTATCCAGCCTGTGGATTATTCAGACTCCTGGCTATTTCTCTACCCCTTGCTACTACATAATCAAATGCCACTGATTGATTGATCGATTTGATTAATTACATAGGCGTTAGAAGGGACGGGGGCAGGGAGAAGTGTGAAAACTCCAAATAAATGCATAGCGACAATCGGCACGGTATGTTTAAGCGCTTAATATGGGTCAAGCACTGTGTTATATTCTTGGGTGGACAGAGAAATGATGTGGTTTAGTGAATAGAGCACAGGCCTGGGAGTCAGAAGGACCTGGTTTCTAATCCCAGTTCTGCTACCTGCCTGATGTTTGACCTCGGATAAGTCACTTAACTTCTCTGGACCTCAGTTATCTCGTCTGTAAAATGGGAATTAAGAGTGTGAGCCCTATGTGGGACAGGAGCTTTATCCAATCTGACTCACTTGTATCTACCGCAGTGCTTGGCACATAGTGAGTGCTTAACAAGTACCATAATTTTTATTACTAACATACAATACAATCAGTGTAGTCTTCGTCCTATTTGGGGCTCATAGTCTGAGAGGAAGGAAAAACAGATATCGAACCCCCATTTTACAGATGAAGAACCTGATGCCCAGAGAAATTAAGTGACTTGCTGAAGGTCACACAGCAGACAAGTGGAAGAGCTGAGATTAGAACCCAGGTCCTCTGACTCCCAAGCCCAGACTCTTTCCCCTAGGCCGTGCTGCTTCTCAAAGTTCAAGCTGCAATAGGGGAACAGGTCAGGTGAAACCTTGAGGGGAGGCTGAAAACTTCTAAGGCAAGGGTTTTTGGATTATCTGGTTTCCAATTATCCAGACTCTCCCTATTCTTTCAGTCAGTCAATCAAACAATTATATTTACTGAGCACTTAGTGTGAGCAAAGCCCTGTCCTAAGTGCTTGGGAGAGTATAATGTAATAGAGTTAGCAGAACCATTCCCCGCTTAGAGTCTAGAGGAGGAGATAGACATTAATGTAAATAAATAAATCACCGATAGGTACGTAAGTGCTGTGAAACTGAAGGTGGAGTGAATAAAGGATGCAAATCTAAGTGCAAGGGTGACGCAGAAGGGAATGGAAGAGGAAATGAGGGTTCAGTCCTTTCCTTCAAAGGGCTCTGGATAACTGTGAGCCAGTAGGTGTTGGAGCCCTGTCACAGTGGGGGTGATCTCACCCAAGTACGTCCACCCATCATCAGGGATTTCTGCCCCATCCCAACAGTGGCTCTGCGGCTGGAACTCGGAGGAGAGGGACAAGACAGGGTCCCGACTCTGACTCTGGCCTTTACCATTCATAATCCTCCCTTGTGCACGAGCAGTTGGAGAGCACCACGGGGCGGTCAAAGTCCTCTCCGTTGAAACAAGTGGCATGAGGCGTCCTCCTTTTGAAAACCGTCTTATGCCCCAGCAGGCACTCGTTCCCCCGCTCGTCAGAAGGCGACCACAGCTTGTAGTCGTTCTCCGTGCAGGGGACCCCTGGAGTTAACAATCATAACAACACTAGTTTGTATTACACATTTACTATATGCCAAGCATTGTACTGAATGCTGGGGGACTACAAGGTCATCAGGTGAGACAGAGTCCCGGTCCCATCTGGGGCTCACAGTCTAAGAGGGAAGGATAATGAATATTTAACTCCCATTTTACAGATGAGAAAACTGAGGCCGAGAGCAGTGACTGACACAAGGTCACCCAGCAGACAAGTGGCACTGAAACTCGTTTGCTGTGTAACTCTGGATAAGTCACTTCTCCATGCCTCAGTTACCACATCTGTAAAGTGGGGATTAAGATTGTGAGTCCCACGAGGGACAGAGAATGTGGCCAATCTTGTATGTATCCCACCGCTTAGTACATTGCCTGGCACATACCTTACCAAATACCTTAAAAAAAAATACCAAACCCTCATCTCTTCACCTTAATGCATTACCCAAACACCGGAGTCCTCAGCCCCTGGCGCTCTGGCGCCCCTGCTTCCGCTGTGCTGCTGGTGTGTCAGCCCTGACTCCTCTAATGGGACCACTCTGAGAGCAGAGGTCTCGTGTATTGCGGCCCAGGGCCCTTCCCGGCCCGGCACTGCCCCCGGGGCACTCGACCAGACCCCGACAGCTGACCGGCTCCTGCCAGATGCTTACCCAGAACATCGGTGGTATTGATCTGCAGTATCAGCCAACTGTGCCCATTCTCCTTATAGGACCCAAAGATGGTAAAGATGGTGCTCTTCTCCCCGGGCTCTGTCAGGAGTCCATACACGAACACGGGCTTTTCCGAGAAGGTGAACGTTTTCCACGTCTCGCCTTCGTTCGTGCTGTACCTGTCCGGGGACACGCACGTGGAGGTTCAGGTTAGACAACTCAAGGAGGGTATACTGGTGTGCATTTTTTTAATGGTGCTTCCTAAGTGCTTACTATGTGCCGGGCACTTTTCTAAAGTGCTGGGGCACCTACAAGCTAGTCAGGTTGGACACCGCACATGTCCCACAGTCACAGTCCCCATTTTACAGATGAGGTAACTGTGGCACAGAAAAGTTAAGTGACTTGCCCAAAGTCACTCAACTGAAAAGACGGATGGTTGAGCTGTCTCGGTTCATTCATTCATTCATTCATTCATTCATTCATATTTATTAAGCACTTACTGTGTGCAGAGCACTGTACTGAGGGCTTGGGAAAGTACAAATCAACAATAAACAATGACAATCCCTGCCCAAAATGAGCTCACAGTCTAGAGGGGGAGAGACAGATATCAATACAAATATATAAAATTACAGATATAAATATGTATAAGTGCTGTGACTCCGGGAGGGGGAAAGGGAGCAAGTCAGGGTGATGCAGAAGGGAGTGGGAGATGAGTGGGTTCCTATGGTTCTGCGATCAACAGTCAATAGTTCCCTCCTGTAACAAGTGATAATGATCCCATCGTCCTTTCAGCCCAATATTCTGCCTCTTTCAACGGCTCCTGGACATCCACCTACATGGTCAGAGAGAGACCGTCCAATACCTCTATCATTTTCCTCTCCGGGCCTACCTTCCCTTCTGGTCATCCAGGCACCCCCATCTTGAACCAAATTATCCTCTCTTCCCTTCCCACTTCCTGTGCAAATGGAGCCCCCTCGCTCATCCTCCGCACAGAGAAGCAATGGTGGGCTGTTGGTTTGTTTAGAGGCTTCCCTGGGAAGACCCTAGAGGAGACCCCGGTTCTGGTAGGGCAGGATTTGGTGAGCACAACTCTGGGTTCGCCCTAATCCCACCCTTCGTGATTTGGTAAACTCCAATGGCAGCCCACCGGACACTTTCGTTACTCCCTGAAGTCAGAAGCCTGGTCACCAGCATTAATCGACCAGTGGTATTTATTGAGCGCTGACTGCATACAGGCAATGATAATAATAATAATGATGGTATTTGTTAAGCACTCACTATATGCAAAGCACTGTTCTAAGTGCTGGGATTGATATGAGGTGATCAGGTTGTCCCTCGTGGGGCTCACATTCTTAATCCCCAATTTACAGATGAGGTAAGTGAGGCATAGAGAAGTTAAGTGACTTGTCCAAAGTCACACAGCTGACAAGTGACAGACCGGGATTAGAACCCAGACCTCTGACTCTCAAGCCCGTGCTCTTTCCACTAAACCATGCTGCTTCAGCATGTACTACAACCGCGTAATACAGCGTGTAAAACAACTGTACTAAGCGCTCAGTACAGAGTCCCAGTGTCCTCCAGAAATGACAACAGGGGTAGAGATTAGGGGCTTCATCCACTCGTGCCCCAAGACTGCCCCAGGAGTTCAATGCCACCACCCCATGAGTCACAGAGGTGGCAGCCCTAAAAGGCACAACCTTTGGGGTTCAGCTAGCCAATGCTGCTCCTTCAGGGCTGGCAGCTGATGTTTAGAAAAAGGCCAGTGCCCGCTCCTTCCCCGGGGCAGCCAGTCTCTGAATTCCTATATCCTGCACACACAGGCCGCTCACACGCATTCCTTGGCTGCCAACACTGATGCCCTAAAAGGCTGCAACAGCAACCGTCGCTGTTCAACAAACTCTAGAATTAACTGCGGATCCTGGATCTCGATCTCGCAGTGAGGCCTAGGGAAGCAGCTTAGCCTAGTGGATAGAGCCTGGGAGTCAGAAGTTTCTGGGTTCTAATCCCGACTCTGCCACCTGTCTGCTGTGGGACCCTGGGCAGGTCACTTCACTTCTCTGTACCTCAGTGACCTCATCTGTAAAATGGGGATTGAGACCGTAAGCCCCACGTGGGACAGGGACTGTGTTCAACTCGATTTGCTTGTATCCAGTCACACTCCAGTGCTTAGTAAAATGCCTGGGACATAGTAAGCGCTTAACAAATACCATTATTATTATTACTGTCATTATTATTATCATCTCAGCCCTGCCAGGCCACCAGCTGGGAGGTCAAACCTATTTCCGACTTACTTCTCTGGGGAAATTTTAGTGAACGGAATCCAAAAATAAAAACTCTCAGAGAAAAGAGGAACCAAAATTTTCATTTTAACAGTCAGCTTGAGACCCTAGGGCAAACCCAGTCACTCAGAGACTGCACAATGACTATGTTTGAGCATGAGTGCCCTAAACGGATACACACATACACACACACACAGATTTTTCACTTCTCTCTCTTCCCCTCTCTCTCTATATACATATATATATATATATAAAACTTTCTCACTATATAGCTACAGATATAGCTATATATATATATAGAGAGAGAGAAAGGGCAAGTATTGTTCTTCATATTCAAAGATAATAACTTTGAAAGTGAAATTTAACCTGGGCCCAAAAAGGGCTGAAAAGGCTGATGTGGGACTGATGGTCCCAGGATATCCTATATGCACAAAGGTTGCCCCTTACTGTGTTGGTATGTCTGCCAGCCCTGAGTTCAAGAGCGCACACACACACACACACAAACAAACACTTGTGCAGCAGCTGAAGGGAAGCTTCAGAGACCATCTCCAGTTCCGGCTCTCTTTTCTGGCTTCATTCCCAGACTGGACGGGATAAGGAGGAACAGCTGGAACCAATGCGGAGGCACTCACTTGAGCTGGTTGGTATCCGTCCCCTGGGCGATGGCCATGAGAATCCCCCCGTGGTCCCCCCACGTGTAGTAGTGAGGTCCTGGAAGCACCTGGAGAGACGGGAGCAAACGGGCTGCTTTAACGCTCTACCCTCAGGGGTTTCTAGACGGGCCCTTCCACCCTCCCTGGCAGCAGAAATACAGATCGAAGCCAAGCCACTTCTGGTTTGAGGTTTTCTACGCAATGGTCTCGTAATACGGCAGGGGGCTTCCTGAGGTCATCCCATCCAACCCCCCTCCTCGGATGGAGAACGTAAGCTCAAGGGCAGCGGGAGAAGCAGCATGGCCTAGTGGAAAGCACACAGGCCCTACAGTCAGAGGACCTGGGTTCTAATCCCAGCTCTGCCATACGCCTGCTGGGTGACCCTGGGTAAGTCACTTAACTTCTCTGTGCCTCAATTCTCTCATCTGACAAATGGGGGCTCAATACTTCTTCTCCCTTTCACTTAGGCTGTGAATCCCATGTGGGATCTGACGATCCCGTAACTACCCCAGTGCTAACTACAGTGCTTGGCACATATTAAGCACTTAACCAATATTATTATTATTAATGATAATAATAATAATGATGACGATTAGACCAGTGCTCATCCCTTCTAAGTCTGTCTGTCCTCTAGATGCCAAATAACCAATGATGCTGGTGTTGATACATGACACCTAGGCCCGTTCTGGGGAGATCAACTGTCTTCTCCCCCGATTAGACTGTAAGCCCGTCAAGGGGCAGGGACTGTCTCTATCTGTTGCCGACTTGTTCATTCCAAGCGCTTAGTACAGTGCTCTGCACATAGCAAGCGCTCAATAAATACTATCGAATGAATGAATTCTTTTTTTATGATATCTGTTAGGCACTAACTGTGTACCAGGCACTGTACTAAGCACTGGGGCAAATACAAACTAATCAAGTTGGATGCATTCGATGTCCCACATGGGGCTCTCGGTCTTAATCCCCATTTTACAGAAGAGATAGCTGAGGCATAGAGAATTTAAATGACGATTTATAGGCAAGTGCGGGAGCCAGGATTAGAACTCGGTTCTAATTCCAAGGTCCGGGCTCCTTCCAGTAGGCCATCCTGCTGAAAGGCTTGTTAAGACTCTCCAAAGCAGATGAATCCACAGTCTTCGCGCTAAAACAACTAAAGGGAGAGGTGTGTGCAACCAGATACACACACCGTTCCCCCACCCCCCGCACATACACACACACCTCCCCTCCCGGTGGCTCCCAGGTGGCTAGAGCCCTGGCTCAGTCCTTGTGCTAAGGCCCAAGGATGCATTGCCCTCCCCCACAGCGACTTTCTCTCCTTTGAATAAACTCTCTGTGGGCAGGGAACATGTCTACCAACTCTGTTGTCCTCTCCCAAGCACGTAGTACAGTGCTCCGCCCACAGAAAGCACTCAATAGATACCCTCAATTCATTGTTCGATTGAATGGAAAGGATATGCCCTCTTGCTCTCCTGGCTGACATCTCAGCCCTTCCCTAACAGCCGTTCCCGGGCTGGAGGGCTCCCCCAAAACCAACTCCCCAGAAACTGGAGCCCCCACAGCGGCAAGGAGGGGAATCCGGCGGGAACCAGCCACAGTCCTCTGATAGGAGGATGCAAGGAGACGGAGACGGAGACAAGAGACAGGCGTGCAGTGCAGAACTGCCCAGGCCAGAACTGCCGCAGATGTTCAAACACCTGATTCCACCAACATCGGTGAGGCATGCGTTCACACACACACACACACACACACACACACAGAGACACAAACACACAAGGTAGGGGGTGTGTCACGAGACTTGCATGGGATCACACAGACACACACGCTTGGCCTCAGAGGGGACAAACACCCACACACAACTCTAACTGCAGAGAGAAGACTCCTCCCCATATACACCGAAGCGGGCGGGGATGGATATATATATATATATATTATATATTATTATTATATTATTATTATATAATATACACACAAGGCTAGGGTGGGGGTCACACAGATACAGACACACACCTAGCTTCAAAGGAGAGAATACACACATACACACACATCCCACATCTAACTGCAGAAAGGCCACCCACACAAACACACACTCAGGGGTATGTGAACATACACCTAAGTGCAGGATAGGGTCACACAGACGCAGGCACGGACACACAAAGACCCACACACACACCCCTGACTGCAGAGGACAGAAGACACACACACACCTGACTGCAGAGAGAAGACCACACACATACACATATACACACACACATACACACAGGGTGAGGGATGGGTTCATTCATTCGATAGTATTTATTGAGCGCTTACTATGTGCAGAGCACTGTACTAAGCGCTTGGAATGTACAAATCGGTAACAGAGACAGTCCCTGCCGTTTGACGGGCTTATAGTCTAATTGGGGGAGACAGACGGACAAAAACAGTAGCAAAAAATAGAATCAAGGGGGTGAACATCAACAAGGTCAGGGTGGGTTAACCCAGACATATAGAAGACACACAAAGCTGACTCCAGAAAAGACACCACATACACATTCACATACACGCATGCCCGCCCCCTTTTGCCTCCCACCTGACCTCCACCTCCCGATGCAGAGGAGAGGAGACCCGATTTCAAAGTGAACTGCTAACCTCCATTTTCATGGGAAAGCAACGTCCTAAGCCACTCCAAGAGATCGCCATGTTTTATACTTAATATACAGAGGCAGAGGTCTGGAAGTCTACCTGCCCATACAGGGGCTTCTGGGCAGGGTGGGAATGGCTTGGCTTTAAGCAGCCCCTCCTCCTCGCCTCAAAATCAGCAGCTGCGTCAGGTGGGCAGGAGTAAGCTGGAACCGTTCGGCAGGCTGGTGGATTTTCTGAACTGATGGTCATGGCCACCTTAGCACTTTGGGAAGGGAGAAATCAAATCCCAAACTAACAGCCCCCTAACACTTCAGAGACCAGAACTCTTCTACACCTAACTCGCCGATCGACTCTAGCAGCGTTTTCCAAATAGTTTACCCACAGATACGACTCAAAAGACAAGGATCGACACGCAAAACTGCGGCAGCGGGTCCTGACCTCTCTCCACCGGGCTCCAGCGCTGCTCGAAATATACACGTTCACCTTATTTGCCATATTCTTTCCAACCGACCCTGTGGGGAGAAAAAAAACTCCTTCTGGTATTACTCAATATCGCTTCCACTCTGAGTAGATACACGACGATCAGATCAGACACAACCCCTGACGCACAAGGGACTCCCAGCCTAAGAGGTAGAGAGAAAGGGCAATTTGTCTCCGATTTACAGGTGAGGAAATCGAGGCACGGAGGGATTAAGTGACGTCTTCAAGGTCACAAGGCAGGTCGGGAGCAGAACTGGGTCTACGAGCCAGGTCTCCCGAGTCCCCAATCTCATGCTCTTTCCACTAAGCCACACTGCCTCCCCGAGCCACCTGGGGAGGGGGGCGGGAGGGTGCTGAATATCCCATCAAATAATGGAGAGAGGAGACCACGCAGTGTCCAGCAGTGCCCCAAGTGAGGAAGCGGTGTTTTCCCAGAAATCGTAACGTGTTTACCAACTCTGTTGCAATGTACTCTCCAGAGTGCTTAGTACAGTGCTCTGCCCACGGTAAGCACTCAATAAATACCACAGATGGACTGATTTCTCTTTCAAATAAGAATGGAGGTGAGAGAAAGGCACAAGCACTTAAGACTTGACCACCCCTCATGGTCACAGTGAGGTTCAAATCTTTAGAATCTATCACCTTGCTCCCACCTCTAATTTATTTTAGTATCTGTCTCCCCCCACTATGCTGCAAATTCTTTGAGGGCAGGGACCGTGCCTTCCGGTTCTATTGTACGTCGCCAAGCATTCAGTACGCTGCTGTGCAAGCAGTATGCGCCCTCTAGACCATAAGGTTGTTGTGGGCAGGGAACATGTCTACCAACTCTGATTCTCCAAGCCTTTACTGCCATGCTCTGCACCCAGTAGGTGCTCACTAAACACCACTGACTGAATGATTCACTGATTGAATAAATACAACCGATGGGTTGACTGACCGACTGACCGGGCGACGTACCAGTGGCCACGACGAGTCCCGGGGCGGAGTCCTTGGACAGGATAGGCATCCTCCGCAGCTGGAAGTTGAGCAGCTGGCTGAGGCGTTGGGCCAAGTGGAGGGAGCAGCCCTGAGACAGCTACAGGACGGGACAGAACCGGACAGAACCGCTAAGAGCCGGGCCAAGCTCCGTGTACTCCCATCTCTCCTGGGTGCACCCCGGGTTCCAGAGGAGGACAGAGAGGAGCAAATAGGGGAGGGGAGGACACCAGGCCCACCCAAGGTGTCCATCTCGCCCGAGGTCAGGAGGGTCACTCTCTGTAGAGCAGCGCCACGGGAACTCGGGAATAAGTCCACTTGCAGCGCTTAGAACAGTGCCCAGCACTTAGAACAGTGCTCTGCACATAGTAAGCACTTAACAAATACCAACATTAAGTCCACTAAATTGACTTAACATTAAGTCGAGGCAGTGTTTGGGGCAGAGGGGGTCAAGCTAAGGCCTCTTTTCCTTTTAACTCCCTTCTGCGTTGCCCTGACTTGCTCCCTTTATTCATCCCCTCTCCCAGCCCCACAGCACTTCTGCCCATCTCTGTCATTTATTTATTTCTGTGAATGTCTGTCTCCTCCTCTAGACTGTAAACTCATGGTGGGTAGGGAATGTGTCTGTTATACTGTTATATTGTACTTCCCCAAGTGCTCAGTACAGTGCTCTGCACACGGTAAGCATTGAATAAATAACGACTGACTGACTGACGCTTCAGGTGAAAGCTCAGGAAACTGTAAGCTTCTTGTGGGCAGGGACTGCCTCTAGACTTTGAGTTGTTAGGGGCAGACAACGTGCCTGCTAATTCTGTTGTATCATACTCTCCCAAGCGCTTAGTACAGTGCTCTGCACGCAGTGAGCACTCATAAATACAACCGATTGATCTATCAACTGTTAAATTTGCTTAGAACAGTGCTTGACACATAGTAAGTGCTTAACAAATACCATCATTATCCTTATTACTACTCTCCCAAGCATGTAGTACAGTGGTCTTTCCACAAAAAGTGCTCAATAAATACCATTAACGAATCAATGGTATTTACTGAGCATTCACCACATGCAGACCACTGCACTAAGCACTTGGGACCACTAAATGCCTTGATGATTGATCGATTAAGCTCGGTGCATCTTCGAAAAGCCCCCTGCCCTATGCCCCACATGGAGAGGGAATCAGCCCAATTTAGGAGGGGGCCAGGAGAAGTCTTTGCCAGCCCTACAGAGGCTGTGGGATTGGAGGAGGAGAGGTAGAGGGGAGAAAAGGGGGTTTTCCAACTACAGGGGGCGGGTCCCGACTGGGAAAGGGGACAGGGAGACTTTGGGAAGAGGAAGAACCCGAGAAATACCCATTTAGAGGGCCGGGTGATATAATAATAATAATATTGATGGCAGTATTTGTTAAGCGTTTCCTATGTGCCAAACACTTTTCTAAGCGTCAGACTTCTACCCCATGTCCCCAAGCGTATTTCCAACCCCACGCCCTCACAGGTCGGGGCCAGAGGGGGTCCCCGCACTTCTGGAGGGGCAGGAGAGGGGAAGGGGCCGCTACCTCGCATTCAGTCTTTTCTCCGTAGCTGGTGAAGGCCGGGGCCTGCAGGAATTCCCAGGCGCCGCCCTTGTCGAAGGTGATGACCGACTGCATGTTCTCCTCGCTGAACGAACCGTTGAGCAAGGTGGCGATGTATACACCCTGCACCCCTTCCACCCTGTGCAGGTCTGCGAACGGCTCATTGGCGAAGTACCTGCGGCGAGAGACCCCCGCGGCCCGCTGGTATCGGTGCCGGGGAGGAAGAGCGGGGGGGGACGGGGGGGCGCCTGGCCCTGGGGGAGGCCGAGGCTGACGCTCCGCTCAGGGGCCCGGGACGGGAGGGGCCAGTAGGAGGGCCGGGAGGACCAGTCCCATTACACAGGTTGGGGCTCTTCCCTTCTCCCACAGGAAGTCAATCTGTCCCAGAAGGAACAGGGTCTGGGGGAGGCAATGTTAGGTTCAGCATAAGGAGCCCAGGTGGTAATCCTGCTCCTGCCGTTTCCCAAATGGGTGACCCTGGGCAGGTCACATGACCTCTCTGGGCCTCGGTTTCTTCACGTGCGCCTCAATTTCCTCATTCGGGACTATGCCCCATAAACTCCCGGTGGGCAGGAGACGTGTCTACCAACTCTGTTATACTGAACTCAGTACAGTGCTCTGCACATAGTAGGTGCTTAATAAATACTGATTACTTAGGGAAGCAGTGTTACCTAGTGGAAAGAGCATGGGCCTGGAAGACAGAGGACCTGGGTTCTACTCCTGGTCTCTCCACCTGTCTGTGTGATCTTGGGCAAGTCATGTACCTTCTCTGTGCCTCAATTACCTGATCCGTAAAATGGGCATTAAGACTCGGAGCCCTATACTATTATTATTATTATTCTTATAGGAACTGTGTCTAGCATGATTATCTCGTATCTACCTCGATACTTAGTACAGTGCCTGGCACATAAGTAAATGCCCAAAAAATTCCATTTAAAAAAAATGATTGAGTAAGCTGGGTCATGAGCACAAGTGAGAAAACTGATGTGAAAAACACTCAGGGAAATAAAAGTGCCAAGAAAACTGAGGTACAATGGAACCTGTGGCTACTCCATGCTGACACAAAGCCCAGATCTGCAGAGAAACTTCTCCTCTGGAGTCTGAGGCCGAGGGGCAGGAGCCCAGCTGAGCATGCTCTGGTGTTTCCCTGGATGGGCTGGCCTCTGAAACCAGTTTTCTGCCCGGGAGATTTCTGCTTTGGAAAGCCCATCCTTCACTGCCAAACTGAGACCAAACTCCGCGCCAGACCCTCAAGGTCTGGATTCTAGCCAGTGGAGCCGCTCCTGGCTCTGCCGGAAGTGGGAGGCGATGTAGACTGTAAGAGGAGCACTAGTCGTCTTGCCAGCAGAAGCGGGTCAGCAGCTGTTTGGGCAGATGTTCTCACATCATCATCCTCAGGCTTGAGGCAATGAGATAGATGCATCTCCAATCAATCAATCATATACACTGAGGGCTTACAATGTCCCAAGCACTGTGGATCCTACACTGTAATGGAATTGGAAGACACATTCCCTCCCCACAAGGAGCTTACAGCCTAGTGGGGGAGACAGATATTGATATAAATAGCCAATATGTTCAGAAGTACTGTGAGGCTAAAAAAACAATCCAAGTGCAAGGGTGATGCCCAAGGCAGAAGAAGAGGAGATGAGGATTTAGTCAGGGAAGGTCTCTTGAAGGAGATAAGAGACTGCCTCTGAGCCCCAGACCTGTCCCTTTTACACTAAACCACAGCCTCCCAACTCCCTAGCCTAGACATAGTAATAAACTTGGTACTTGTTAAGCGCTATCTCTCTGCTCGGCGCCATACTGAGTGAATATAAAATAATCAGGTCAGACACAGTCGCTGTCCGACATGGGGCTGGCAGTCTAAGGGGGAGGGAGAAGAAGTACTGAATTCCCTTTTCTCAGATGAGGAAGTGGAAGCACAGAAAACTTAAATGACTTCCCAAGGTCACGGAGCTGACAAATGTTCAGAGCGGGGATTAGAACCCAGATCCGATGTATCTGCACACCCAGGTCAGCCTCACACTTTAAAAGAACAGAAGTGGACAATTCAAGAAATAAAGGTTCCACAAGCCCATGGCGCAGGCCCTTCCCTTCACCAGAGTGGGAGGTCTCGCTCTCGCCCGCCAATTCCGGTGCCCGGCCGGGCCCTTGTCATCCACGGTCTCCTCACCTGACCAGGGTGTCACTGCCGGCCCCGCCCGGGCTGAAGTAGAGTATGTTTTCCAAAGACAGGGAGAACTGAAGGCCATCGGCCTCGGAGATGTACAGATTGGTGCGGTTGTTGCTGTGGCTGACGCACACGAACACCTGGTCCTCAGACGCATCAGCGATGTAGTATTCCTTCAGAGCCGGATCCAGAGCCAGGGTGAGGGGGCGCCGAAAACCCTCTTGGGACCTCCTGACATAATGCAACCCTCCCGAATAGACTGCCGGGGGTCCAGGGTTGGGATGTCTGGGGCCTAACTACGATCACCCCCTGCCACCCAGGACCAGAGGGCCCGTGGACCCTCCCCTTCCCCACACACTGCCCCAGGGATTGATCTCCAAGAAGGCCGTCCCCGGCCACTCACGGTGATGGGGTGTCTGGTCACAAACTGGGCTGCCCGCATGGGCTTGCGTCCGGAGGACACCCACAGCTGGACCGAGGTTGGCTGTCGGCTGCCCGGAAGACGCTGCCGAGAAACATCAGGACGGGCAGTGAGCCGAGGGTGCAGCGGAGGGGAGCCCAGAACCCACCTCAGACCCAGTGGTAGGGAGAGTGCAGCCCGATTTGTCGGGGGAGGCACAGCAGAGGGACGGCCCGGAACCCACCTCGGACCCGAGGCCCGATTCCTCAGAGGAGGCACGAAGGAGTGGGGCCCTGGAACCCATGTCAGACAGGTGGATATAAGGCCACCTCAGCGCCCCGCCCGTGATGCCGCTTGAGACAAACACGCATTGGATGAAGGGAGGCAGCGGCAGCAATCAGATCCCAGTTCATCCCCGGACTCACCACCACCTTCGTGGCAAACATGTACTTGTCCCGAAGCTGAAAATCTTCCACTTCCTCCAGGACCACCTCCTGGTTCTCCCGCGTCTGAAAGAAGTCCGTGCTACGTAGGACGGTGGAGGAGCCAGAGGGCTCGTGGCGCTCCACGTAGACGGTCGTGGGCTTGTCGTATGGATCGGTGCCCCTTTAAAACAAACCATCGGGGAGGCATTGGGGGACTCCCGGTGCCCAGCCAGACTTCTGTTTTGGGTCCCAGAACTCACCTGCTGTGTGATTTTCTGGGCCTCCACTGAAAAATATAGAAGATAGGCTCCCTGCCCCCCTAAGCAGCCCCTGAAATCCCTTCCTGGGAAGGAGGGAAAAGAGAGAGGGGAGGAGGGAAGAGGAAGGAGAGGGAAGAGAGGGAAGGGACAAGGGGGGAAGGCAGAGAGGAGGAAGGAAGGAGATGGGAGGAGAAGAGGAAAGGAGGAAGTCCAAGCTGGGATAGTGCTTTAGGGGACAAAGCTCTAGGGATTTCAGCAAAGCCTGGGAACAGGAATAAGTGTGCATCTGTGCAGGCATTTCCAGAATGTTTGGAAGCCGGCTCTCTGGGGGCTGGAGGTCAGTCGGTTTCTGGTTCTCTAGGGGCCCTCAGGAGTCTGAGGTGGACAGCTGATCTCAACCCAACCCTGGGGACCCATGGGTGGAGTCAGCCCTCCTTCAAACAACACTGAGTCGCTGGCCCCTCGCTTACGCCACGGGTGCTGCTAGGAGCTTGAGTGAATCTGGCTAAATTTACCCATGGGGCCTCGGGAAGGTGGCTGGAGGCAACATTTGCACCTAGCCTTGCCCTGAAAGGTGTCGGTTTGCCACTGAGCATCCTGGGAAAGGGTAGTGTGGGGATCCTGGAGACTCCTCTCCCTCAGGTATCAAACGGTCGGGGTTACGCCTCTGGGCCCTCGGAGACCCCGGAGAATTCCCAGTTTGCTTCCGTCCCTTGTCCAGCCGCCACACCCACGCCCACCCCCGGACGGGGAAAAGCCAAGGGCCGGGGCCACTCACCAGGCAAATGATTTCACGTGCTCCTGAATCATTATCCAGGTTTGCCCGAAGTCATCCGACTTCCAGAGCTGCAGAGCCAAAGGAGAAGTGCGGTGATGGAGTTGGGGCAGATGGGGCTGGGGTGGACGGGGTTGGGGTGGGCCAGGCAGGGCGGAGCTTGGGGAGGGGAGACGAGGAAAAGGGGAAAGGAAAGGAAGAGGAGCCAAGAGCTATATTTCACGGTGACTAGGGTAAGGGATACTTCTGACAAACCTCAGATGGGCAAAGTAGGGGAGCTGGCAAAACCAAAAAGGTGGCCGAGGTGGGCATGGATGGAGCTGAGCCCGGCCCCACCCCAGGACTCCAGCTCCTCCGCCCCCCGAGCCTACCTGTTTGTTGGGATGCGACCTATCAAAGCCCAAGAGGAGGTCGGGGAGCTTGCTGTGGAGGAGCAGGTCGGCGGCCCGGAAGGGGATGGAGAAGCCATAGACGTTGCTGCAGAAGTCCACCGTGACCCAGAGGTACTGATTGTAGGTATCCACGAAGATGTACTGCAAAGCAAAGCTGGTGCGGTGAGAGGGGGAGGGAGGGAGGTACCCCGGGGAGAAATGGGGGGAATGCTGTGGCGGGTTCGGGAAGGAAGACCTGAGCAGGGAGGGCTTCCATGTCAACCAGGTGTAAATCCGTTCTTCAACACATGGCTGAACCTGTCACCTCCACTTCACCCCAGTCAGGAAGTAGCTCCACCCTGGTTGGCCAGCACCTCCCGCTCTCTGTTCCTGCAGACTGGTGGTGGCAAACAGCTGGGCTCTCCAGAGGGGAGGGTGGCCCCCACTTCCCCAGTCGAATCAATCAATCAATCAATGATATTTTCAATCACTGTGGTGTCTGTTAAGTGCCTACTATGTGCCAAGCACTGAAGTAAGCACTGGGGTAGTTACAAGATAATCAGGTCCCACATGGGGCTCACGGTCTAAGTAGGAGGGAGAACAGGTTTGAATCCCCATTTTACAAATGAGGGAACTGAGCCACAGAGAAGTTAAATGACTTGCTCAAGGTCACACAGTGAGGAAGTGGCAAAGCTGGGATTGTAACCCAGGCACTTTCCTCTTCTGAAAACTGGGGACCAAATACCTGATCCCCCACCACTTTAGACTGCGAGCCCTAGGTGGGGCAGGTACTGGGTCCCCTCTGATTATCCCGTATCTACCCCAGTGCTTAGCTAGTGCTTAGCATATAGAAAGCACGTTACAAATTCCAAAATTACCAATATTAACTACCAAGCCCCAGACAGGACATGGACTGGGTTCAATTTGATTACTTTATATCAAATATACTAGGGCCAGTGCTTAGTACAGTGCCTGCCTGACAAACCAAGCACATATTAAGCACTTAACAAATACCATTAAAGAAAAAAAAGAGACTTCCAGAGGAGTAAAATTTGCTACTCTCAGGTAACTCTGAGACAGGCCGTCCAACTCCACCTCCTTTCCCCTACTTTCTGGATGGGGGTTGCTCAGTGAGAGGGGGGCAGGGGCCAGGGGATAGTGGAAGAAAGCAGCTGGTGCCCAGTTCTCTAGACAATAAAGCCTCTGGGCCCGGAGGCAATTGTTGTCATAGTTTCATCCAACAAATCACCCCCACTTTTCTTCCAGCAGGGGAGGGGGGACCTGGGCTATTATCCTACCTCTGATTGACAGATTGATTAACTGTCTGATTTAGGGGGTATTAGGCTGCTTCCCACACCCGTGGCCTAGTCCTGGAACCACAAGGCCCCGGACTACCTGATAACCTACTGAAGGCTCATCTCCTCCCCGAGGCCTTCCCAGACTAAGCCCCCCTTTTTCTCAGCTCCCCTTACCCTCCCCATCACCCCGACTCGCTCCCTTTGCTCTACCCTCCCTTCCTGTTCTACAGAACCTGCCTATATATGTACATATCTATAATTCTATTTATTTATATTAATGCATGTTTACTTGTTTTGATGTGAATATATAATTCTATTTATATTGATGCTGTTGGTGCCGATTTACTCGTTTTGATGTCCGTCTCCCCCTTCTAGACTGTGTGCCCATTGTGGGCAGGGATTGTCTCTCTTCGTTGCTGAATTATACTTTCCAAGTGCTTAGTATAGTGCTCTGCCCACAGTGAGCACTCAGTAAGTACGACAATGAATGAATGAATGACTCCAAGCTGCTCGTCCTCATAGCGCCCTCTCCTCTGCTAGACTGAAGCTCCTTGAGGGCAGGGATCAAGTCTACTTGACTGAATTGTACTGTATTGTATTGTTCCCCTAATGCTCCGTTCCCATTATTTATATTAATGTCCGTCTCTCCCTTTAAACTCTAAGTTTGTGTGGGCAGGGGAAACGTCTACCACTTCCGTTGTACTTTCCCAAGCGCTGTGCACTGTAAGAGCTCAAAATATATCACTGAATGATTTCCCACCCCTTGAATTGGGTCTGCTCTCCAAGCACCCCACTCGGCCTCTTTATGTAAGAGCCTGGAACTGGGCCGCAGGCTCAGGATGGTTCTGAGTGGGGTCCCTGCTCCAGACTTGAAGCTGATGGTAGCTTTGCAAAACCCTTTTGTCAAGGCCCCAGAGATGCTCAGTCGGAGCTTGGGGAGAAGACGAGATGACATCAAGCCCCAGGGGTCTGGTGCGGTTTTCTCTCGGGAAATGTTGGCAAAATAGGCCTTCCCCAGAAAGGCAGTCTCAGACACAAACTACAGGCCTTCAGTGGTGGGAGAGTGTCTCTGGGGGATTAGAAACTCCCTGGATTGGGGACTATCTCACCCCTACATATCTGCAGGACTTGGGTGAGAAGCAGGCAGGTAGGCAGTGGTGAAAAGGCCCGCAGACTGCATCCAGGAACTGGTCTATTCTGCTTCTCCAACTCTGCACCTCCAGGAACCTTCACTTCGGGTCCAGCCAGCCCAGGGCAAAGTGAGCCAGATTTCTCCAGACAGCTGGCTGGAAGCACCTCACCAAGCCTCTTCTCCCAAGAACACTTTCTGACTTCTGACTAAATCCACCCCCCACCTTCAATCTCAAATTTCCCTCCTTCTGGGGAGTTCATCATCTCAGCATTTCCAGGATCTTTCCTCTCCCAAGAATCATTCCAGCCAGAGAAGCAGCATGGCCTAGCGGAAATAGTACGGGCCTGGAAGTCAGAGGACCTGGGTTCAGAGCCCAGCTCTCCGAAATGCTTGCTGGGTGGCCTTGGGCAAGTCGCTTAACTTCTCTGTGTCTCAGTTCTCCTGTTCTCTCTCCTACTTAGATTTTGAGCTCCATGCAGGACAGGACTGTGTCCAATCTAATTAACTTGTATCTACCCCACGGCTTAAGGAACAGGACCTGACACATAGTGAGTGCTTAACAAAGTACCATCAAAAACCAGAAAAAACTCACAAAAACCCTCCACCCACTTCCCTTCCTATGACTCTCCATGGCCCCTTCTCAGAACCCTCTAGACCATAAGCTCGGTGTGGGCAAGGAATGTGTTTGTTATATTGTCTGTACTCTCCCAAATGCTTAGTAGTGCCCTGCACACAGTAAGAATTCAATCAATACAATTGATTGATTGACCCTCCATTTCCCAGAACCCCTCGTGTCTCCTCCTCATCCAGCTTCACTTCCCAGAATCGCCTTTGGCCCTTCTTCATGCCCCTTCACTTCCCAGAATACTCCATAGCTCCTCACCATGTTCCTTCACTTCAGAAAAGTTACCGGAAGCCTAAACAAGAAGGTCCATCCCTGGCCCAAGGTTCCGGGGACAAAGGGGGAGGGGTGCCTTTGCAAACCCATGTCAAACCACTCTGCGGCAGCTCTCTGCCTCAGAATGTGACATCACTGAATCCAAGGTGTCTCTGTGTGCCTCAACAAACCCTGATTTCCGGGGCTCAACCCCCTCTATAGCCTCCCCCACCCCACAGAAATGGTTCACTCCAAACCAACCCTCTCGCCAAATAAGAGTTTGCCAGAGGGCTGTCTCTGAAACAGACCACTAAGCCAGGCCA
This sequence comes from Ornithorhynchus anatinus, assembly GCF_004115215.2. Classification (NCBI taxonomy): domain Eukaryota; kingdom Metazoa; phylum Chordata; class Mammalia; order Monotremata; family Ornithorhynchidae; genus Ornithorhynchus; species Ornithorhynchus anatinus. The sequence goes on from NC_041738.1 coordinate 52,253,637, forward strand.
CAGGGAGATAGAAAAACAGGTCAGGTGCTCCTGGCCCACCGCCCTGGTGGCTTGGATTTCTCTCACCACGTGCAGTTCTGGGCCTATGACAATAAACCGCGATGAGCGCCAAGGTCCCTTGGCTGCTCCGAAATCACCCTGACTCGTTCGCCCCCCCAGCCCCGACACAAGAATCGCCCTTCTCCCTCCACAAAAACCCTCCTCCAGGGGCTCTCACCAGCTACCGACCCACCCCGTTTCCTTACCTGCTTGTTGTCCGCTGGACTGTGGTAAAACTGGGCGATGACCGCATCACTGGTGTTCCCAGGGCCAAAGTTAAATCTCCCCGTAATCTTCTGGAATGATTTCCCATAGTCGTAGGAGACGTAGACCTGAGAGATCGGGGAGGGATGGAGAACTGTTTATGGCACAGCAGGAGTATAGGCAGGCCATGTTCCCAAGCCATACACCGGGGGCCTCCTGGACACATGAGAAGCACATACGCATCACCAGTTCACACAGTACAGGACAGCCAGCCCATTTTGGGGTCTCCTTCCCTTCCTTCCTCTCTCTCTTGCTCGGGCAAAGGGTGCAAGAAGCCATCGTAGCCCTGTGGACAGAGCCCAGACCTGGTAAATCAGCATAGCCTAATGAATACAGCAAGGGCCTGGGAGTCAAAAAGATCTAGGCTCTAATCCCAGCTCCATCACTTGTCTGCTGTGTCATCTTGGGCAGGTCACTTCACTTTTCTGGGTGTCGGTTTCTTCCCCTGTAAAATGGGGATTAGGATTATGAGCCCCATGGGGGACTTGGACTCTGTCTAACCTGATTAGCTTGCGTCTACCCCAGTACTTAGTAAAGTGCCAGCCACAGAGTAAGCACTTAACAAATACCATTCAAAAAAAAGTCAGATGATCAGGTTCTAATCCCTGCTCTGCAGCTCATCTGCCATAAAGGTAGGGACTGTCTTCTATTTGTTGCTGAATTGTACTTTCCAAGCACTTAGTACAGGGCTCTGCACACAGTAAGTACTCAATAAATATGATTGATTGAATGAATGAATGAATGGATATTGTACTCTCCCAAGAATTTAGTACAGTATTTTGCACACAATAAATACTACTGAATGAATGAATGAATGTGACCTTGGTCAACTCACTTAACTTTTGTCTGCCTCAGTTTGCCAGGCCCATGCTCTTTCCACTAAGCCACGCTGTTTCCCTAGGATACATTTTAAGAGGATTTTAAGGGAAATGGAGATGGGGAGGGCCAGACTTCAAAGAGCTAATAGGTAAGAAAGTCTACATATGGGGTCAACCCTGATTGGAGAGATCCTCAGGTCCTGCCAGGTCTGGAGGACAAGTTCACAAAACCGGGGGGGGGGTGTCCATCGACTCCATGGAGTGGACCCCTATGGCAGCAGAATCTATTGGGGTCCATCACGAGAGGCAAATGTTTTGGCATAGCTGATTAATTCAGTAAAAGGGAGCAATTTGGAAGGGGAAGATAGAAAAGGAAGAGTTTGGTTATACAGGCATATGCCATGATCCAGTGGGCCTCTGGACCTTATGAGTAATAATAACAATAATAATAATAATGGTATTGTTGAGTACTTACTATGTGTCAAGCAATTTTCTAAGCACTGGAGTAGTTACAAGAGAATCAGGTTAGACACAGTCCCTGTCCCACACGGGGCTCACAATCTGAATCCCCTTTTTACAAATGAGTTAACTGAGGCATGGAGAGGTGAAGTGACTTGCCCAAGGTCACACAGCAGACAAGTGGAAGAGCTGGGATTAGAACTCAGATCCCTCTGACTTGCAGGCCCGTGCTCTATCCACTAGTTCACATGTTTGTATCATGAATGCTTAGAGAAGCAGTGTGGATCAGTGGAAAGAGCAGGGTTTGGGAGTCAGAGGTCATGAGTTCGAATCCCAGCTCCGCCACTTGTCAGCTGTGGGTCTGTGGGCAAGTCGCTTAACTTCTCCGTGTCTCAGTTACCTCCTCTGTAAAATGGGGATTAACTATGAGCCTCACGCGGGACAACCTGATTACCCTGTATCTACCCCAGTGCTTAGAACAGTGCTCTGCACATAGTAAGCGCTTAACAAATACCAAATTATTATTATGAATGGCTATACCATGAGATATATTTTCCCTCAGGCTTAGACTTATAAATTGAGATCCACTCCAGAACCTCCAGAAAAGTGAGATTAAAATCCCTTTACATCCTTTAAAATTCATTCATTCATTCACTCACTCGTATTTATTGAGCATTTACTCTGTGCATACACTGTACTAAGCGTTTGGGAAAGTAAAATACAGTAATCAAGAGAGACAATCCCTGACCATAACAAGCTGACAGTCTACAGCTGCTGCAGCTGTAAGGGAAGGGGGGAATGAGGTCGACAGATATCAATACAAATGACATCAATATAAATAAATAAAATTACACAAAAATATGGAATTATTATTATTATTATGGTTTTTGTTAAGCGCTTACTATGTGCCAAGCACTGTACTAAGCGCTGGGGTAGATACAAGCAAATCAACTTGGACACAGTCCCTGTCCCTCGAGGGGCTCACAGTCTCAATCGCCCTACGTGGCAAGCACTGTTCTAAGCGCTGGGGTAGATGCAAGGTAGTCCCACATGGGGCTCACAGTCTTAATCCCCATCTTAGAGATGAGGCAACTGAGGCACAGAGAAGTTAAGTGACTTGACCAAAGTCACACCGCTGACAAGCAGCAGAGCCAGGATCAGAACCCACGACCTCTGACTCCCAAGCCCGTGTTCTTTCCACTAAACCAAGCTGTTTCTCACGAACTGTTAATCGCTTACTATGTGCCAAACACTGATCCAAGCACTGGGATGGACACAAGTAAATTGGGTTGGACAGAGCCCCTGTCCCCACATGGGGCTCACTGTCTTAATCCCCATTCTACAGATGAGGGAACTTAATGCTGTACACCCTACATATTCTTACTCTAAAAGTCACTACAAGGCTGTTGAATGCAAGCTCATGTAATTCCAAAGTGAACGAGACAACAGTACCATTAGTGTTTTCCACCACAAATTTGAAAAAGAAATATACTCAAAAATGCTCAAAACCCCAAACAGAAAGCCACCTCCTGACACCTTGTAAAACATCCAACCTCAAAGCAAACTGTCTGTGCAGCTGCGACTGGGGTGGAGACTGAGGCCTGCAAACCCACAAAGGAGAAGTGACGGGATGTGACGAGTGGGGGGAAGAGGGGGAGGGACAGTGGTAGCTGTGGCCAAAATTCAGGTGGAAGACTGTAAACTCGTTCATTCATTCGTTCATTCAGTCGTATTTATTAAGTGCTTACTGTTTGCAGAGCACTGTACTAAGCGCTTTTGAAAGTACTCCCTTCCTCCTCTCTCTCCCCGCTCCAGCGTATTCTTCACGCCGCTGCCCGGCTCATCTTCCTGCAGAAACGCTCTGGATATGTCACTCCCCTTCTTAAAAACCTCAAGTGGTTGCCTATCAACCTCCGCACAAAACAGAAACTTCTCACTCTAGGCTTCAAGGCTCTCCATCACCTTGCCCCCTCCTACCTCTCCTCCCTTATCTCTTTCCACTGCCCACCCCGCTCCTCTGTCGCCCACCTCCTCACTGTCCCCCGTTCTCGCCCATCCCGCCGTCGACCCCTGGGCCACGTCCTCCCGCGGTCCCGGAACGCCCTTCCTCCTCACCTCCGCCAAACTGATTCTCTTCCCCTCTTCAAAACCCTACTTAAAGCTCACCTCCTCCAAGGGGCCTTCCCAGACTGAGCTCCCCCTTTTCCCTCTGCTCCCTCTACCCCTCCCTTCACCTCTGCTCAGCTAAGCCCTCTTTTCCGCACTCTCCCTCTGCTCCTCCCCCTCTTCTTTCCCATCCCCTCAGCACCGTACTCGTCCTTTCAACTGTATATATTTTCATTACCTTATTTATTTTGTTAATGAGATGTACATCATCTTGATTCTATTTATTTGCTATTGTTTTAATTAGCTGTTCATCCCCTTGATCCTATTTCTTGCTATTGTTCTTGTCTGTCTCTCCCGATTAGGCTGTAAGCCCGTCAAAGGGCAGGGACTGCCTCTGTTACCGATTTGTAGATTCCAAGTGCTTAGTACAGTGCTCTGCACATAATACCGTGGCTCAGTGGAAAGAGCATGGGCTTTGGAGTCAGAGGTCATGAGTTCGAATCCCAGCTCTGCCACTTGTCAGCTGTGTGACTGTGGGCAAGTCACTTAACTTCTCTGGGCCTCAGTTACCTCATCTGTAAAATGGGGATTAAGACTGTGAGCCCCTATATGGGACAACCTGATTCCCCTATGTCTACCCCAGCGCTTAGAACAGTGCTCTGCACATAGTAAGCGCTTAACAAATACCAACATTATTATAAGTGCTCAATAAATACTACTGAATGAATGAACAATAAACGGTGACATTCCCTGACCACAACGAGCTCACAGTCTAAAGGGGGAATAGACAGCCATCAGTACAAATAAATACGATTACAGGTATATACATAAGTGCTGTGGAGCTGGGAAGGGGTGGAAGAGCAAAGGGAGCAAGTCAGGGAGACGCAGAAGGGAGTGGGAGATGAGGAAAAGCGGGGCTTAGTCTGGGAAGGCCTCTTGGAGATGTGCCTTCAATGAGGCTTGGGGGGGGGGGGAGAATAACTGTGGGCAGGGCATGTGTCTACCAACTCTATTATACTGTACTCCCCCAAGCACTTAGCACAGGGCTCTGCACACAGTAAGTGCTCAATAAATATGATTGATGGATTGAAAATTTGGAGTTCAGTACTGAGGAAGCCCCAGGGGGTTGGGAGCCCACAAGGGACAGTGTCAGGAAGGAGGGAACTGTTTTATCAGTGCTTAGAACAGTGCTGCACATAGGAAGTGCTTAACAAATACCATCATCATTATCTACAGGGATTGTGTCACTCTGGATAAGGGGTTTACACACCCTGACACCCTGGGGTAAATTAGCAAGCAGCACAAAACACATCCCCAGGTTGCATGAGTCATTCAGTGGTTGAAGTTGGGGCACGCCTGAATAAGAATCCTTGTGGGGAAGTCTAGGAAAACCTAGTTGGAGGGGAGAGGAAGGGAATTGACAGGGGCATGGCATCATATAGCAGCAAGAGTCACAGAACTAGGCCTCTAATCCTAGCTTGGCCACTTGCATACTGGTTGACTTTGGGCAAGTCACTTCAACTCTCCTTACCTGTTTCTGCCTTGGAAAAATTGGGATAATAAATCAATCGATTGATAGTACTTATTGAGCGCTTACTGTGTTCGGTAAGCACTTGTGAAAGTATAATACAAGAGAGTTGGCAGACAAGTTGTTAGAGAAGTAGCACGGCCTACTGGAAAGAACATGGGCCTGGGAATCAAAGGACTTGATTTCTACTCCCGGTTCCGTCACCTATCTGCTGTGTAACTCTGGGCAGGTCGTTTAAATTCTCTGTGCCTCAGTTACCTCCTCGGAAAATGGGGTTTAAGACTGAGTTCTATGTGGGACATATACTATGTCAAACCTAATTATCTTATATCTACTCCAGCGTTTAGCAGTACAGTGCTGGCACATAGTAAGCACTTAATAAATACCATTAAAAAAAATTCAAAGCCCACAAGAAGCATCCAGTACAGAGGTGGGGGGAGGGGGTGATAATACAACACATTTTGTGAGGACAAAAAAATTGCCAATAATGTGAAAAGAGCTTCGGGAAAAACAGCTCTATAAGAAATCAGAGTAAATGCTCAACATAGTAAAGCACTTAAATACTATTTTTAAAAGTCAAGGAACTGTATTACTTGGGGTTAATTTGGTTACACTGGGGTTGTTACTAAAGAGTTCATTATAAAGAGGCGTTGTTAAACACTTGCTAAAAATAATGCCTGTGCATTTATTAAGCACTCACTATGTGCACTGTACTAACTGCTAGGATAGATGCAAGAAAATCAGATAGGACACAGTCCCTGTCCCTCATGAGACTCACAGTCTTGGTAGGAGGGAGAACAGGTATTGACTCCCCATTTTGCAGATGAAGGAACTGAGGGACTAAGAAGTGAAGTGACTTGTCCAAGGTCACACAATAGACAGGTGGCAGAGCTGGGAATAGAATCCAGGTCCTCTGCCTCCCAGATTCTTTCGACTAGGTCATGGTGAGGGACAACTTTAGAGAGTTCTTTACCTCAGTGGTTCCCGACCTTTAGCCATGAAAGAAAGACTCCTTATCTGACCTTAATCCTTCATGCTGCAGCTTTAAACCACATCTCTTGTTCTACCCTCAAGGGGAGATTAGGAAGGGCAATCCACCATCCTTTGGAAAGGGACCCTTTGTAGAGAACTGGTCTTCATTCTTCAATTATGTTATTTATATCAAGGTCTATTCACTCACTCATTCAATCACATTTATTGAGAGCTTACTGCGTGCACAGCACTGTACCTAGCGCTTGGAAAGTACAATTCTGCAACAAATAGAGACAATCCCTGCCCACATGGGCTCACAGTCTAGAAAGGGGACGATGGACATTAAAACAAGTAAACAGGCATCAATAGCATCAATGAAAATAAATAGAATTATAGATATTTACACATCATTAATATAAACAGAATTATAAATATGTACATATATACACAAGTGCTGTGGGGTGGGGAGGGGGGTAGAGCTCACTGTGGGCATGAAATGTATCTCCCAATATCTACAAACTGTTATACTGTACTCGCCCAAGTGCTTAGCACAGTACTCAGCACACACTTACTCAGTAGAGTATAAATGCCTTTGATGATGATGATGAACATACCCTTAAACCTCTCCACATTCCCACTGGCGGTGGAGCTGGTGCTCAGAGACACGGGACTTGAGGAGGGGCTGGGTGGAGGCTGTATTTAACTGCAGAGGGTGAACAAGTTGCTGGTCTTTTAACCTTTCAGGCTCCTAGTTAGTCTGATGCCCACTAGGACCCCTGGATCGTTTTCAGCTGTCCTCCAATATGGTCTGCCCCTCCTCTGCATCCAGTACACATCCAAGTGCTTTTTCTTTCTCTTCTGCACTTGTCCTTATTTCTCAACTCTACCGCAATCTGCCCAATTCTCTCGGGGCCCTGATTCTCTGTCCCCTACCGGCCCCCATCCCTGCCTCCTCCACCCAGAAGCCGTCATCCTCCGAGCCCCCTTTCCCACTAGGCCCCGGAGACTCCCTGGGGCCCAGGACTGATCCCAGCTGTCAGTGGCCCTCCAGGTGACCCAAGCCAGTTGACCTGCTCCAAGTGTCCCACTGGACCCCCCAGTCTGGGGAGGGAGACCGACCCCTCCAGACCCAGGTGGCTGGCCACCAGCCTCAGAGCACCCACATGGTCTGGACTGCATTGGGTCTGTTTCTGTAGGAATGAGTCATGTGGAAAAGAGCCAAATGAGATCAGGATTCCCCCCCACCTCCATCCCCTCTCCCAGGTATGGTCACCATCTGCCCAAGGGCACACTGGCCAGGCTGACCAGGCCCCACTCTGTTCAGCTTGTATTCCAGCACCTGATCCCCTCCCAGCTGTTCGCATATGGATTTTGCAATGATGGTATCCCTGACATTTGCTGAGTCTCAAAACTAGACCCGAGGAAGGCAGCGTGGCCTAGTGGAAAGAGCATGGGACCGGGAATCAGGACACCTAGGTTCTAATCCCGGCTCTGTCACTTGCCTGACCTTGAGCAAGTCATTTAGCTTCTATGTGTCTCAGTTTCCTCATTTGTAAAATGGAGGTTCGACAGCAGTTCTCCCTCCTACTTTGACTGTGAGACCCATATGGAACAGGGATTTTGTTCAACCTTACTATCTTGTATCTACCCAGCACTTAGGGCAGTGCTTGGCACATAGTTAGTGCCTAACAAATAGCACAATTATTATTAATTATTGACTAGCTGTTCTGTGTTTGACCTGGGGCATGCCACTTAGATGTCTTCCCTGACTAAACCCTCCTTTCCTCTTCTTCCACACCCTTCTGTGTCACCCTGACATGATCCCTTTGTTCATCCTCCTCCCAGCCCCATGGCACTTATGCACATATCTGTACTTTATATTAATGTCTGCCTCCCCCTCTAGACTGTAAACTCGCTGTGGGCAGGGAATATGTCTGTTTGTGCTTAGTATAGTGCTCTGCATACAGTAAGTGCTCAATAAATACGATTGAACAAATGAATGAACTTGACCTCTCTGAGTCTGAGAGTCCAGATCTGTAAAATGGGAATAAAACACCTGCTCTTCCCTCCTCTTACACTGAAGGCCCTAGGTGTGGCAGTGAACGTGACCAATCTGATTATACGTTCCTACCTCAGAGTTTGGCACAATGCTTTGGCACATAGGAAACACTTAGGAAATATAATAATAATAATAATAAAAATAATGATAACAAAAGTAACTATAGGGACTATGACTCCCTTAAAATACTTGTACTCCAGCTACTTTAACTCTTTCCCATCTGTAAGACTCTCTTCCTCCTGCCAACCTTCTCTCTTCTCCTCACCCCCAGCTCTAGGAGGCTACTGAACTGCACTTCTAATTCATCCTTAGAGAAAATCTGGGATCACTACATCATTGGCCCGGCAGCAGGGCCTGCCTCTAGGTCCAAATGTATTTCGCGTTAACTTTTCACCCCCAAAACACCCTCATTCTGCCAGAGCTTTAATGTAGCCTAGATTCAGCTGGAGCACATCTCTACCACCTCTAATCATTTATTCAACACCACAGGGCGTGAAGAAGTTCTTTCGCAAGCTCATTTTATCACGCATTTCCAACCAGTTTACCATTCCAATTCTCTCAGAGCCCTGAGCTTCTTGAGACCCCCATCCGGAAGGGTGGATGGGCTAAGCTGGATCCCAGGTGCCGCTAGGAATCAAGGGACTTGGGTTCTAGTCCTAGGTCTACTATAAGCTTGCTGTATGGCCTTAGGCCAGTCCCTTAACCTGAAAAATGTAAAAACCTGTTAAATCCTGCTCTTTTATTGAGCGCTTACTATCACAGGAGAATTACATGAGACTGTCTTTAAATGAGCAAAAGAGAAGGTGCTGCCTCAATCCAAAGTAATGCCATTGTAAGATAAACTTTAGCAGTTCCACAGACCCAAAAAGAGCACTTACTGAGTACCCACTGGATGCAGGACACTGAATTAGGCATTTGAGAACCTAGTGCAGAAGGAGATTGGGTGTTTTGCTTTTACTCTTCTCCCCCAAACACTTAGTACAATGCTCTGCCCTCAAAAGGCACTCGATAAACACTCCTGACTGATTTACAACACAGACCCTACCCTTTAGAGTTTTTTATGGTATTAATTAAACACTTACTTTGTGTCAGGCACAGTTGTCAGCACAGTCCAAGCTAATCAGGTTGGACAAAGTCCATGTCCCACCTGGGGCTCAAAGTTTTACCCCATTTCACAGATGAGGTAGCTGAGGCTCAGGGAAGTTAGCTCAATCAATGGTATTTACTGAGCACTTACTGTGGGCAGAGCACTATGCTAAGCGCTTGGGAGAGTAGAATCTAACAGAGTTTGTAGGCAAATTCCCTGCCTACAAGATCACCCAGCAGACAAGTGGCAGAGCCGGGATCAGAATCTAGGTCCTTGTCAGTCAGCTGGTCATATTTATTGAGTGCTTACTGGGTACACAGCACTGTACTGAGCACTTGGGAGAGTACGATTCCGCAATATAACAGACACATTCCCTGACACAATGAGATTATAGTCTAGAGAGGAGCTTTCAGTCCGGAGTATTTCCGACTCTCATTATCTATTCACTAGACAACGCTGCCCAACCCAGTATGCTCGTATCACCCCAGTGCTTACTACAGTGCCTGGCACACTGTAAGCACTTAAATAACACAATTATGAGAAGCAGCACGGCACACTGGATAGATCACAGGCCTGGGAGTCAGTAGGTCCTGGGTTCTAATCCCACCTCTGCCATTTAATAATAATTATGGTATTGTTAAGTGCTTACTATGTGCCGAGCACTGTTCTAAGCGCTGGGGTAGATACAAGGTAATCAGGTTATCCCACATGAGGCTAACAGTCTTAAACCCCATTTTACAGATGAGGTAACTGAGGCCTAGAGAAGTTAAGTGACTTGCCCAAAATCACACAGCTGACAAGCGGTGTAAGTGGGATTAGAACCCATGACCTCTGACTTCCAAGCCCGTTCTCTTTCTACTAAGCCACGCTGCATTTGTCTGCTGTGTGGCCTTGGGCAAGTCACTTCACTTCTCTGGGCCTCAGTTACCTCATCTGTAAAATGGGGATTGAGACTGTGAGCCCCACGTGGGACAGGGACTTTGTCCAACTCGATATGCTTGTATCCACTCCGGTCCTTAGTACAGTGCCTGGCACATAATAAGTGCTTAATGAACACCACCATCATCATCATCACTATTATTATTAATAAACATACCCAGGTCCACCCTTTCAAAGGACTCAGAGGCCCAAGGAGTATTGACCAGTTACTACAGAAGCAGCGTGGCTCAGTGGAAAGAGCCCAGGCTTGGGAGTCAGAGGTCATGGGTTCGAGTCCCGCCTCTGCCACTTGTCAGCTGGGTGACTGGGGGCAAGTCTCTTCACTTCTCTGGGCCTCAGTTGCCTCATCTGGAAAATGGGGATTAACTGTGAGCCTCACGTGGGACCACCTGATGACCCTGTATCTCCCCCAGCGCTTAGAACAGTGCTCTGCACATAGTAAGCGCTTAACAAATCCCAACATTATTATCTATGGGGTCAAATTTGGAGCTGGAGTGGGGGAGGCCCTGACCATCCCCAGATCACAGTGAAGTGCGTCATCCGGTGTTCCTTTTCTGCCCGAATTCCCCAGAGGGCCCATGTGAGCTGGGTAACAAATCTAGGCAATGGGAAAGGCCAACCGGTGCCTAGCTGGGCTGGGTGCCAAGGGGTGGGCCTGAATGCACCCAAGAACTTGTTTACCGGCAGCCTGTTGATGAGATACAGGGATCTGGCCCACGTCCTCTGGGGAAAAGTGACAACATGGGGACTGATTTTCAGCCTTAGCTGCAGAGGAAGCTAAGCCAGTGTGGCCTAGTGGACAGAGTACAGGTCTGGGAGTCAGAAGGACCTGGGTTCTAATCCTGGATGTGCCATGTCTGCTGTGTGACCTTGGGCAAGTCGCTTTGGTTCTCTGTGCCTCCGTTACCTCATCTGTAAAATGGGGATTAAGTGTGTGAGCCCCAGGTGGGACAGGGACTGTGTACAACTGGATTAGCTTGTATCTATCTCAAGATGATACAGTGCCTGCCACCACTAAAGCCCACTGCCATAGTTTTCTCTATATGTAAGCAGAGAAGGTGTCTGTTTATTGTTAAACTGTACTCTCCCAAGTGCTTAGTACAGTGCTTTGCACTCAGTAAGCGCTAAATAAATATGATTGAATGAATTAATATTTCTACCGTGTCTTCTCAGTGTGTGGTGGAGGGGGAGGAAAGAGGGAGGGAGGTATAATACACCTCATTACACTCGCCATATACTCTCCATTTCCCTGCAATTTTTTTTAGCATTTGCACTTGCAGAAAACCTCCAGGGATATTTGGGTTAGCAGAGGGAAAAGTTCCAGGTGTTAGATGGTGTATCACTAGCAGAGAGGAGGCATCTATTTCACACTCTTACAAGTGTTCAGTTTCTCCAATTGGAGCAGATCCAGGGTTGAAGGTGTGACTGAGGATATCATTAATAATGAAAACTGTAGTTCTTTTTCTTATGGTATCTGTTAAACACTTCCTATGTGCCAGGCACTGTACTAAGCACTGGGTTTGATACAAGCTAATCAAGTTGGACCCAGTCCTTCTATGGGGCTCACAGTCTTAATCCCCTTTTTCCAGATGAGATAACGAACGGAGCCACAGAGAAGTGAAGTGACTTGCCCAAGATCACACAGCACACAAGTGCAGAGCCGGAATTGGGAGCCAGTTCCTTCTGACTCCCAAGCCTGTGCTCTATCCACTAGGCCACGCTGCTTATGTACCTATCTGTAATTTATTTATTTATATTGTCTGTCTCCCTCTCTAGACTGTAAACTCATTGTGGGCAGCAAATGTGTCTGTTTATTGTTATACTGTACTCTCCCAAGCACTTAGTACGATGCTCTGCACACAATAAGCGCCCCAAAAGACAACTGGATGAACAAATGAACGAATGAATGCTTCTCACTGTTAGACATTTTCTATGTGCCAAGCACTGGGGTAAATACAAGATAATCAGATCGGACAAAGTCCCTTTCCCACATGGAGCTCACAGTCTAACGGAGAGCGAGAAAACAGGTAATGAATCCCCATTTTACATGTGAAAAAGAAAATGAAGACACAGAGAAGTTAAGTGGGGGGAGATGTGGGGGGCGTGTGTGTGTGTGTGTGTGTGTGTGTGTGTGTGTCTGTGTGTGTGTATGAACCAGCAGCCAACACCCCCAACCCACAGCAAACAAACCCATATGACCAAAGGGAAAGATTGCCCCACCAGGCTGGGGTCTAAGTCCCCCCCATAGCCAAGGCAAACCTCAGGTCCACTTACGTCGCTGCTTTTCTGGCCCGGCAGAGCCAGGCTGTCTCTGGCCAACGCCACAATCACGTTGCTCTTCTCTCCGGCCCAATGCACCACCATCTGGTTGTGGGAGTCATTCAGGTTGACCTGCAGGCGACAAAAGTGTCGGACAGGTTAGGTGGGTAGGAGGGGGGCTAAATAACCCCTCCACCCAGGTGGTCACTCCTAGCCCCGTCTCCCCCTGCACCCACCTCCGTTTCCTTCTTGGATTTTGCGGGGAAGAATCCACATCTGGCCAAACCAGCTCTGTACAAAAGATTGCTCACTCTAAGCTCCTTTTCTTCTGCTCATTGGTGTTTGTTAAAGTGCTTACTCTGTGCCAGGCACTATCCTAAATACTGGGGTAGTAACAGGATAATCAGTCAGTCAATTGTATTTATTGAGCACTTACTGTGCCCAGAGGACTGTACTTGGGAAAGTACAATATAACAATATAACAAACCTATTCTCTGCTCACAACGAGCTCACAGTCGAGAGGTTGGACACAGTCCACGTCTTACATGGGGCTCATAGCTTTAATACCCATTTTACAGATGAGGTAACTGAGGCTCAGAGAGGTGAGGTGACTTGCCCAAGGTCACACAGCAGACAGGAGGCAGAGCTGAGGATTAGAACCCAGGTCCATCAGACTCCCAGTCCCGTGCTCTAACCGCTAGACCAGACTGCTTCTCCTTGTGGGCAGAGATCGTGTATACCATCTCTGTTATATTGTCTTCTCCCAAGCGCTTAGCACAGTGCTCCAAACACAAGAAGCATCCAATAAATACCACTGACTGACTGATCATTTTAGCGTTGATGAGGATGATGTTGAACTCGTCCATCAGAAATGGTGGATGAGCCTTAGTCCTGAGGCTTCCAGGGTAGAGAACCTGTTCAAGGGACTGACAGCGGTTTGCATAGCATCACCTGTGCACTCTGGTCCTTGCCCGTCCAGTTCCCCCCAGGGGGGATGGAGGGCCACAAGCGAAGAGGCGGGCAGGGGCGCCGACACACACTGACAAGTGCCCGCAGACATTCTTTACGTAGAGGCCCCATTTGTGACCAAAGTGACCCTAACACTGAGAAGCAGCGTGGCTTGGGAGTCAGAAGGACCAGGGTTCTAATGCCCGCTCTGTCACTTGTTTGCTGTGTGACCTTGGGCAAGTCACTTGACTGCTCTGTGCCTCGGTGACCTCATCTGTAAAATGGGGATTAATACCGTGAGCCCCATGTAGGACTGGGACTGTGTTTCCCCTGATTAGCTGGTATCTACCTACCCCAGCCCTTAGATCAGTGCCTGGCACATAGTAAGCACTTAACAAATACCATAACAAAAATCAACCAATCTGTTAGATTTCTTGAGCGCTTACTGAGTGCAGAGCACTGTATTAAGCACTTGGGAGAGCACAATATAACAAGAGAAGAGTCGGTAAATACTTCCCTGTGGACAATGAGCTTAGAGTCTAGCGGTATCTCTGTAAACCATTCAAACACCTCTTATGCTAATCGTGTACCCACAGGTGGAAGGACTTTAGAAGGACAAGTTAAGGACCTTAAAGGCTGAAGAAAGGTCTGGATAGATTTATGGACGAGAGGCGCAGAATGTCATTAGCGACGGGAAAGTCAGGGACGTAAAATGGTCCGTGCCTGACCGGGCGCTGGACGTTTAAGTGGGCAACCAGCCCTCAGGGCCTCCACGGGATGGCACCGGGCACTGGTTCGGTTCGTCATCTCTTATCCTCGGAAACAAGGGCAAAGGGAAAACAATCCTGCCCGGATGTTTCAGAGGTCTGCTCGCCAACCTCCCAGATCCCTGGGCAGAGGGACTACTAGGCTGCTTCCAGCACTTCTGGGCACACTGTGCCATCGGCAGAAACCCAGGTGTCCAGGGCCGGACTAGCCTGTGCAGGTCCCTAAGGGAATGCCGACTGCTTTCTGCTCTCTCCCCGTATAGACCATGAGCTCGCTGTGGGCAGGGCTCTGCACATAGTAAGCACTCAATAAATTACGATTGAATAAATGAATGAATGTGTCTAACAACTTCTTTGTATTGTACACTCCCAAGCAGCCCCACAGCACTTACATTCATATTTGTTATTATTTAATGTCTGTCACTCCTTCTAGACCGTAACCTCATTTTGGGCAGGAATGTGTCCAACAACTCTGTTATATGCAGACTTGAGTGCATGGGGAAAATAAAGAATGACCTAGAAATGCAAGGAATTATTACTAGGCGTCTCCCGGCCCAGCGGATGTCCGGAGGCAAGGACGGGAAGTCTAAGCTGTTGGATCAGGAGGTCTTGAGAATGAGGACAGAGGTGTTGTGGGTTTCTCATCTAAGAAAAAGCTCATTTTGGGAACCAGGAGAAGTTGGCTGTTTCACAAGAGGATGATTTTCGGTCAACGCTGTGCCACGTGCTAGCCCCACATGGGGTAGGAAGTTACTGCAGGAGGGGCCGACAGGCTGCTTGGGTCCCATCCCCACTGCAGGTTGGGGGACACTGAGGCAGCAGCCATTGCAGCCAGAAGCAACTGGGTGATGATTAACTTTATGAGTGGCAAGAGACTAGGGAGAGAAAGGAGGGCTCGGGCTAGGAGATAAAGGCCCCTGTCAGCCTGTTTCCCACAGGCTCGGAGGGACAGAATTTGCCGAGCAGGCCCAGATGGCAGGAGAATAGGTGGGAGGGAAGGGACGGAAGGACGCCGAAGCTGGAAAGGGAAGACGCTTCAGAAAATCAAATTAGGATGGGAACGCTCAAGCAAATAGCCTCTGTGCACAGGCTAGCTGGTTCCCTCCAATTTAGTCTATGAGGCCCATGTGGACTGTGTTCAACCTGATTAACTTGTATCTACTGCAGCGCTTAAAACAGTGCTTGGCACATAGTAAGCGTTTAAGTACCGTAATTAAAAGCCAAGGGAAACCACCTTATGTGTGTTTCTTTTTTTTTATGGTATTTGTTAAGCACTGTGTGCCAGGCACTGTTCCAAGCACTGGGTAGAGACAAGCTAATCAGGTTGGAAACAGTCCATGTCCTTCATGGGGCTGGGGTAGAGACAAGCTAATCAGGTTGGAAACAGTTCCTGTCTCACATGGGGTTCATATTTCCAATCCCCATTTTAGAGATAAGGTAACTGAGGCCCAGAGAAGAGAAGTGATTTGTCCAAGGTGGTATTTGTTAAGTGCTTACTATGTGACAGGCACTGTTCTAAGCGCTGGGGTAGATGCAAGGTAAATCAGGCTGGACACAGTCCATATCTCACACTGCCCTCACAGTCCTAATCCCTATTTCACAGACGAGGTTACTATAGCCCAGAGAAGTGAAGTGACTTGCCCAAGGTCAAGGAGAAGACAAGTGGCAGAGCAGAGATTAGAATACAGGTCCTTCTGACTCCCCGGCCCTTCTGACTCCCAGACCTGTGCTCTAACCACTAGGCCATGCTGCTTCTCAATGGGTCACGAGTCCCTTGGGGTTCGGAAGCCAAGGCTGGTCCCGATCTGAGGTTGGGGAGTTCCCACTGGGCCACGGCGCCGGTCCCCAGAGACATCCAGTGAGGCCAGATCCCCTCAGCTGACACCAAGCCTCACGGCACGGCAATCCATACGGACAGAATAGGGCCTGGGGGTGGAAGGCAGAGAGAAGAGTAAGGGCAATCCAGCCGAGGCGCTTCCAGCTGCTGGTGGCAGATCGGAACCCAGACCCCGACAGGCAGAGCCTGCTGTCGGGGAGGAAGTGGGGTGGAGATGCTGCAACCTCCTTCCTCCTTCTCCTCCCCTCCCGCCCGCCCTTGCCCAGGGCCTCACCGCCTCAGGGGAACAGCAGCGAGCTGGCTTTCTCTGGCAGCCACTGCCCCACCCTGAGTCACCACAGGCACCAGCCAGGTCGAGGGTCTGGCTTCCTGCCTTCCCCTCTGAGCCGGCGGCTCTTTGTCCCGGGCCGAACCCGAGACCTCTCCCTCCCCCGGGCCCCGTCATCCACCTCGGCCCAGCCTTCCAAAAGCCCTGTGGGTCAGCCAGCCGGGCCCTCCCTCCTTCCTGACTCACTCAACCAGCCCAGCCTGCAGGTAAAGTCTCAGGTCTCCTCGGGCCTCAGACCTCAGGCCCAGTTCAGGGTTTTGGCTACTGCTGCTTGACCTTCCTGCGGGACAGGGAAAGGGAGAGACTGGGTTTGCCATCCCGAGACAGAGGGATGTGTGCGTGGAGGGGCAGAAGACCGGGAGCAGCGTCTGGTGAGAAAGGGTCCTGAGCCCAGAGAGCGAGGAGGCTCCCCGGGACTGGAAGTTCCCTCCCTCCCTTCCGTTAATGCCTGTGGGACCTTGCGGGCAGGGGGCAATGAGACAGTGGCCCCGGGGACGGAGGCCAGTGGATGGAGGCCCAGTGCACAGCTCCCGAGGTGGCCGGGGCTCCTGAGATGACGCAGAACGGCCCGAGGTTAAGACGGGGGCACAGGGTGCCGATATCCTTCATCACTGGAGGCAGGAAGGAACCAAAAGCCACTGAGCGCTCGTTACCAGCATGAGTCTCCGCCCTCACCCCCAGCGGCTTCACCCCCTCACCAGGGGCTGTGTTCCACGGGGCTCAGGGAGAAGGAGAGAGAGAGAGGCTAAGGGGAACCTCTTCTAAGAGGACAATCCCAGCCAAACCCCTGCCTCCATGCAGAGCCCCGCCCACCCCGAACCAAAAAGATGACCCTACTCCAGGTCCCTTCACGCAGGGGATCTTGCACGGCCCCTGGGAAATGATTCCCAGCCCCTATAAACCACTGTTGTCAGGAACATGCTTCTTGAAATCTAACCTAAATCCTTCCTGCTGCACAAGTGCCAGCTGGAAAGGGCCATGGACTAAGTCCTCATTTCCTCTTCTTCCAGTTCCTTCCGCATCGCACTTGAACTTGGATTTGCTCCCTTTATCCACCCTTCACTCAGCCCCACGTCACTTAGGTCCATATCCATAATTAATTTATATTACTGTCTCTCTCCCCCTCTAGACTGTAAGCTCGTTGGGGACAGGGAACACATCCACCAGCTCTGTTACAAGGTACTCTCCCAAGAGCTCAGTATAGTGCTCTGAACACAGTAAGTACTCAAACAATATGACTGATTGATTGATTGACTGATGGTGTCTGAGGCAATCAGAGGCAATGTTCAATGCAATGCATCATAGATAAATGGGTTTCACTTGGAGAGCTAAGGAACCGATCCGACCCCCTTGCTCTGGCTTTTCGGAAACCTGCTAATTATAGGGTGAGTGTCCATATAAACAGCACGTGATAATTATCGTTACCATCATCATCATTTTGTCATGCTTCTTTGACTTCCTTGGGGCAAGTTCAAAGCACCTTCCATGAATCCTCCCTCTTGGTCTAATGCTAAGGTCTAGAGAGCAGCTAGAGTTTCTTCCGCTTTGGCACATCAGGAAATTCAGTTTCGGTGAGCTTAAGTCACTTGCCTGGGTCAGAGAAAAGTTGGGACAATAGCCTTGGCTCCCATGAGCCTCGAAGCCCCTTTCCTTCAGTCCACCTGGCCTCTGATGCCTCCTCCTCCGAATCAGCATGAGCAGCCGGGGAGAGTCAAAAGTGATGGAGAGGGATGTCCAGCCAGGGCGGGAGCTTTTTGTTTTATGGTACTTGTTAAAACGCTTACTAGGCGTAAAACACTGTTCCATTAAACACCGGGGTAGATACAAATTAATTAGGTCTGATACAGTCCCTGTCCTGCATGGGGCTCAACGCCTAAGTAAGAGGGAGAACATGGGAATAACAGTTGAGGAAACAGAGGCACAGAGAAGTTAAGTGACTTGACAAAGATCACACAGCAAGCGACTGTGTGCCCCATGGGGGACAGGTACTGTTTCTGACCTAATTGATCTGTACGTACCCTTGGGCTTAGGACAGGGTTTGACACACAGAAAGCACTTAACAAATACCATTAAAAATAAAAAAATCGGCAGAGCCAGAATTAGAACCCAGGTCCTCCTCTCAGGCCTGTGCTCTCTCGACTAGGACACACTGCTTCAGCATGATTCTAGAGGAAGCTGTGAATCGGGGTGGAACTAGGCAAGAAGGAATCAAAGTCCACAACCAAGGGAGACTGTAAACTCATTGTGGGCAGGGAACCGGTCTACCGACTCTGCTGTACTGTACTCTCCCAAGTGCTTGTACAGTGCTCTGCACCCAGTAAGCGTTCAATAAATAACAGCGATTGATCGATTAGGAGCACGGAGGTCAAAGGCTCATGAATCACTTTCTTTCTCTCTCTTCCCCCGTGGCAGTTCTTTGTGGAAACTGCATGGCTTAGTGGGTAGAGCACGGGCCTGGGAGTCAGAAGGTCATGAGTTCTACTCCTGGCTCTGCCATTTGTCTGCTGCGTGACCTTGAGCAAGTCACTTAACTTTTCCGTGCCTCAGTGACCTTATCTAATAATAATAATAATAATAATAATAATGTTGGTATTTGTTAAGCGCTTACTATGTGCAGAGCACTGTTCTAAGCGCTGGGGTAGACATAGGGGAATCAGGTTGTCCCACATGGGGCTCACAGTCTTAATCCCCATTTTACAGATGAGGTAACTGAGGCCCAGAGAAGTCAAGTGACTTGCCCACAGTCACACAGCTGGCAAGTGGCAGAGCTGGGATTCGAACTCATGACCTCTGATTCCAAAGCCCGTGCTCTTTCCACTGAGCCACGCTGCTTCTGCAAAATGGGGATTAAGACTGTGAGCCCCATGTGGGACAGGGACTGTGTCCAGCCCGATTTGCTTGTATCCACCCCAGTGCTTATAACAGTGCCTGGCAGTGAGAGCGTACTCAAAAGACAAAGGGTGTCGGGCAGCCAGGCCAGGAATGAAATCTCCAACAATCACCTAACCCCTCACCTGTGATGAGGGAGGCAGTCGGGGAGAACGAAGAACTCTGGATCTGGCCTCGTCAGCCCCCGAGCCCAAGAAGACAGGTTTGGCCTCAGCCTCAGTTGGTGTGACCCAAATCCCCCATCTCAAAATCATCCACGTGGTCCCCTTTCAAGACCGTATCTTTCCTCACTTAATTTAGTAACTTCATTATTGTCTCCGGAATCTCCACCTCGGGAGAAGAGCTGAAATCTAGTTTAACAGCTCCCCATGGAGCAACTAAGTATTTCCAATCGGGTCTTTCTCTAGTTTTGCCAAGGGCCTAACATCATACTGATCTTCTCTACTCTCAGCTCCATGGAGGAAATGAGGGTGTGCAGGAGATAAAGTCTAACACTACCGTCCCATCCCTGTCCCCATTTCACGGATGGGGATATTGAGGCAACCAAGTAACCTGGTCGAGGCAGAGCTGGGATAACGTTTCTGTTACTGTTGCCTGAGATGCGGCATGGCCTTTCATTCACTTATTCAATCATATTTATTGAGCACTTACTGTGTGCAAAGCACTATACTAAGCAACTGGGAGAGTACAATATAACAACAAACAGACACATTCCTGCCCACAGTGAGCTCAAGTCTAGAGGCCTAGTGGAAAGGGCCCAAGCCTGGTAGTCAGAGGACCTGGGTTCCAATTCTGGCTCTGGCACATCCATGCTGCATGACACTGGGCAAGTCACTTCACTTCTCTGGGCCTCAATCTCCCCATCTGTAACTTGGGGACTAAATATCTTTTCTCCCTCCTACTGAGCCTATGGGACAAGAATGATACCCAACCTAATAATAATAACGAATGGTGTCCGTTAAGCACTTATTATGAGCCAAACACTGTTCTAAACATTAGGTGGATACAAACTAATCAGGTTGGACACAGTCCCTGTCCCACATGGGGCTCACAGTCTTAATCTCCATTTAACAGATGAGGTAACTGAGGCACAGAAAAGTGAAGCGACCTGCCCAAGGTCACACAGCAGCCAAGCAGCGGAGCCGGGATTAGAATCCAGGTCCTTCTGACTCCCAGGCTCGTGCTCTATCCACTAGGCCATGCCACTTCCCTGATTATCTTATATCTACCCCAGAGCTCAGCGCAGTGCTTGGCACACAGTAAAGCGCTTAACAAATAGCACAATTATTACTACTGTGGGTGGCCCGACCAAAAAATAAGGGTTGGATGTGGAGCGTTCCCAAGATCCTCTGGGTCTGGTGCCATCTCAGACAAAAGAGCCGTTCCTGGCAGCGGTCCAGGGAGGAAAGGGCCGGCCAGAATCTTAATGAACGGCCCAGAAACGGACCTCCGCAACCTGAGGTTCAGAAGGGAGGCGGAACCAGGATGAGAAGTCATTCCTCTTAATGAGGGGAATGTTAATGACACCCCAGAGTCTATTCAACACCCCTCCCCGCCACCCCCTGCCCACTGAAAATTAAACCAACTGGGTCAGGAATCTGACTGAGAGGTTCTTCCTGCTGTTGTGCCGGCTGTCCCCGAGTCCCCAAGAGAACATGGCACAGAACCACCAAATTCAAGGCTGCCCGGACATTAAGGGCGCCTGCACTAATACCCAAGCCAGATGGCAAGCCCGCTAGATGAAAGGGGAGTGGTGGGGGGAAGCTGTTTATGGACTTCAGACTGCACCTGCGATCCACGTTATTCTTCAGCAGTTCAAGGACCCTTCTCAACTGCCAGGCTTCTTCCGAGGAATGATTCTGCCCTTACGAGACCATCTCTTAAAATAATGGGTGGGCTTCAGGCCGGAAAGGTGGCGGGCACCTCCTCCCTCTGACCTCCCCCGGGGCTCAGAACAGAGGAAGAGAGTGAAATAGAGACTGAGAGACTGACGGGGTGAGGATGTGGGGAGGGGGGTGTGGGTGGGAGGAGTGTATGTGTGTACATCAGTGAACGTGCCCTCTGAGGGCAGAGATTGAGCCTCCTTACAAAACCCTGGCCACAGTGGACTCTGCTTGCAATCCCCTTTTCCTAAAAGATGAAATAGGAAAAGAAACGGCACTCGTAGCCTAGTAAGAAGAGCACAGATCTGGGGGGCAGAGACTGTGAGCTCGTTGTGGGCTGGAATGTGTGTGATACACTGCACTCTCCCGAACGTTTAGTATGGTGCTTTGCACTCAGTAGTGGAAAGAGTCCGGGCTTGGGAGTCAGAGGTGATGGGTTCTAATCCCGGCTCTGCCGCTTGCCAGCTGTGTGGCTTTGGGCAAGTCACTTAACTTCTCTGTGCCTCAGTTACCTCATCTGCAAAATGAGGTTTGAAACTCTGAGCCCCATATGGAACAATCTGATCACCTTGTATCCCCGCCAGCGTTTAGAACAGTGCTTAGCACATAGTAAGCGCTTAACAAATACCACAATAACAAATACTATTATTATTAATAAATACGACTGGATGAATGAACGATAGGACCTAGGTTCCAATCCCTGCTCTGCCACTTGACCGCTGGGTGGCCTTCGATAACCCACTTGACTTTTTCTGGGCCTCACCTTCTCCATCTGTAAAATGGGTATTAAAAAATCTGTCCTCTCAGTGTGCCTCAACTGATTGTATTATATATCTGCACTACCTCTTGGCACATTGATTGGCACATGGTAAACATTTAACAAATATGATTGTTAATAAGGATAATAATAATAATGATTGTGGTGTTTGTTATACGCTATACGTCAAGCACTATACTAGGCTCTGGGGGAGATACTAAATAATCGGGTCCCACATATGACTCACAATATAAGAAGGACGATGAACAGAATAATCATTATCATTATTATTATTATTATTTGTAAGCTCGTCCTCTAGACTGTACGCTCATCGTGGGCAGGGAATGTGTCTGCCAACTCTTGTACATTGTACACTCCCAAATGCTTAGTACAGTGCTCAATAAATATGATTGATTATTATTATTATCATCACCACCAGGCTTACCCTCATAAAATCTCAGAACAACACACACCCTTCTGCCACATTCACCACTCAAATATTGGGGAGAATCCCATCGGGGCTCCTTTAGAAACATGCACAGGTGAGTTTAATTAAATCCCAGGTTTGGACATAAATCCCGGCGGAGGGCCCCGGGTGCTGAGAGCCGGAACAGGGATGGCTCTGGAGAGGACTGGGCCCGAGTGTGACATGTTCCCGAGAGACATGGAGATGGCAGGTCGGGCTGCCTGGGTCCCCGCGGCTGAGTGAAGCGAGGAAGGAAGACAGAGTGTCAAGGAGGGAAGGGGTAGGGGAAGGGAGGGAGGAAGAGTTGGAAAGGTAAACACCGAGATGCTTGAAAGGGTTCGGCCTCTGTTTACATCTCCGGTCCCTCGAGACAACGGGCACGTGCCAAGGTCGGCACCGGCAAAGATCCGGCCTTACTGCTGGGAGGGGAAATCAAGGAAGATGTTCAGTTATGGAGGGGATGGGAAATCGGGGAAGACCCCTATCTACAGAGGAGAGGGGATCCCAAAGCTGACCCACCCTTTGACAAAAAGTGACTTCTGGAAGCAGAAGACGGGGTGAGACTCTCAGGGGTTTCGGTCAGAGCCAGAGTGGGGGCCACAGGCCAAGCTGGAGTGGACAGCTGCTGAGTCCAGGCGCATCCAAGAGGACAGCGAGGGGTCTCTCTGCTCCAACCCCTCTCTCTGATGGTGTTGATGATGATGATTCTGGTATTTGTTAAGTGCTTACTATATGCCAGGCACTGTTCTAAGTGCTTGGGTAGATACAAGCTAATCATTTTGGACACCGTCCATGTCCCACGTGGTCTTAATCCCCATTTTACAGATGAGGTAACTGAGGCCCAGAAAAGTTAAATGACTTGCCCAAGGGCAAACAGTAACAAGAGGCAGAGCCACAACTAGAACCCAGGATCTTCTGACTCCCAGGCCCGTGGTCTATCCATTAGGCCATGCTGCTTTTCAGTCAATCACTCAATCTACCATATTGATTTATCTGTTTATTTTAAATGGTATTTGTTAAGCATTTACTATGTGCCAGGCACTGTACTAAGCGCTGGGATAGAAACAAAATCATTAGACTGCACAAAGTCCCTATCCCACATGGGGCTCAGAGTACTCCTGAATCTCTTTTCACACTACTTTGGTCATTTTTTGACCTCACAAATGTGATAAGGAAAGACTGGCTTTAGTTTCCCAGTCTATATTGGATGCTCCTTGTTGACTGTGATTTTTTTTAAATGGTTTGGTTTTTTTAACACTTACTGTGTTCCAGGCACTATACTAAGCACTGGGGTAGACACAAGATAATCAGGTTGGAGAAAGTCCATGTCCCACACGGGGCTCAAAGTCTTAATCCCTAGTTTACAGATGAGAAGCAGCATCATCTAGTAGAAAGAGTACAGGTTTGGGAGTCAGAGGACCTGGGTTCTAATGGACTGTGTCCAACCTGATCAGCTTGTATCTATCCAAATGCTTAGTACAGTGCCTGGCACACAGTAAGTACTTAACAAATACCATTTAAAAAGGTAACTGAGGCATGGAATAGTTAAGTGACTTGCCCAAGGTCATACAGCAGACAAGTGGCAAGCCACCATTTGAACCCAGATCCTCTGGCTCCCGAACCGGTGCTCTACCCCCTAGGCTACATGAGAGCTTACTGTGTGCACAGGACTGGACTAAGCACTAGAAGCAGCGTGGCTCAGTGGAAAGAGCAAGGGCTTTGGAGTCAGAGGTCATGAGTTCGAATCCCAGCTCTGCCACTTGCCAGCTGTGTGACTGTAGCTTCTCTGTGCCTCAGTTACCTCATCTGTAAAATGGGGATTAAGACTGTGAGCCCCACGTGGGACATCCTGATTCCCCCGTGTCTACCCCAGCGCTTAGAACAGTGCTCGGCACATAGTAAGCGCTTAACAAATACCAACATTATTATTATTATTAGAACAGAGTCGGTAGACATGTTCGCTGCCCACAAGGAGCTAAACTCCCTAAAGGGAAAAGCACAGGACTGGGAGTTGAAAGACCTGCATTCTAGGCCCAACTCCGCCACGTGCTTGCTATGTGGTCTTGGGCAAGTCCCTGTGCCTCTCCAGACTTCAGTTTCCAGTCTATCCCCTGGAAAATGAGGATAGAATAAATATCTGTTCTCGCTCCTTCCACAGAGAACCTGGCGTGAGGCAGGGACTGGGCCCCATCTGATCATTTTGCATCTACCCCGGCACTTGGCAAAATGCTCAGCACACAGCCGGCGCTTAACAAATACCAACATTACTATCACTCTTCATTATATCATCTCCAACCTCCTTGAGCAATCCCAAGAAGCGGCTGCAGGGCTCTGAAGTCTTGCTCATCCATCTCCCCAACTGAAAACCCGACTGTGATGGAAACACGGCTGGTGTTTATCGTTGCCACAGCCAGGAGGCTCCTGGCTTTCTCCCAGGAGGCCCGGAATGGAAGGGGTGGAGTCCCAGCAGCACCGCCCGGGAGGATGGAGGCAGGTGGGGGAACGTCACTTCTGCTGAGGTCATCGCTGCTAGCGTTAACAACAACCATCACATTTTTATATTCTCCCTTTCTTTTACGGTAAGCACTTACTATGCGTTAAATACCGTTCTAAGCGCTGGGGCAGGTTCAAGTTAATTAGGTCGGACACAGTCCCTGTTCCATATGGGGCTCACAGTCTAAGTAGGCAGGACAATAGGTATCCCCATTTTACAGTTGAGGGAACTGAGGCCCAGAGAAGCAAAGTGACTTGTCCAAGGTCCCACAGCAGCAAAGCCGGGAATAGAACCCAGGTCCTTCTGACTCCCAGGCCTGTGCTCTCTCCACTAGGCCACGCTGCTTCTCTCTTGCCTCAGCCCCATAGCATTTATATGTCAGCTGTGTGACTTTGGGCAAGTCACTTAACTTCTCTGTGCCTCAGTTACCTCATCTGTAAAATGGGGATTAAGACTGTAAGCCTCACCTGGGGCAGCCTAATAACCTTTTATCTCCCCTGCAGCTTAGAACAGTGCTTGTCACGTAGTAAGCGCTTAACAAATACCATCATCATCATCATTATTATTATTCATATCCATCTGTAATTGATCTTGCTGCCTATCTCCCTTCTAGTCTGTAAATTCCTTGCAGGCAGGGATTATCTATACCCACTCCTCTGTATCGAATTCTCCCAAGTGCTTAGTACAGTGCTCTGCACACAGTAAGTGCTCAGTAAATGCCACTGATTGATTCAATGTCCATTTTCAAGGAGCTCGAGCAGCTGGCAGAATGTGGGAGATGGCTGGGGCAGGGGGGTAAGGGGAGGGCAGGACACGGGTGAGGTTCTCGCACTGGAGCCCGGCCTGGGTGGCTCCCACCCGACTGTGGGCCAGCGGCGGATGCGGCCAGTGGCCTTCCAGCCCTCCGTGATCCAGGCCCAGGGTCTCTGTGGCTGGCTGTTTGACCCAAAGGGACAACAAGCCCTCCCCAAGCCCCCTCTGCTTCAGCTCGTCACCACCGACCGTTCATTCGTTCATTCAGTCGTATTTATTAAACGTTTACTAAGCGCTTGGGAAATTATAATACAACAATAAAGAGTGACAATCCCTCCCAACAACGAGCTCACAGTCTCAGATGGTTACAATGACTGCATCCCAGGGAAGCCAGGCACAGCAGGAAAGCAAGCTAAGAGAAGAGACGTCACATAGCAAGTCAGAGAAGGACCCTGAACCCAGGCCGTCAACCCTGCCCTGCTACTAGCTAAGCTCACTGTGGGCAGGGAATGTGCCTAATAACTCTTGTACTCTACTCTCCCAAGCGCTTATACAGTGCTCCGAATACAGGAAACACTCAACAAATACCACTGATTGACTGATTGATGTGGGAAGGGAATGTGTCTACCTACTCTGAGAGTGTGGCCTAGTGGGCAGAGTACGGGCCTAGGAGTCTGAAGAAACTGGGTTCTGATCCCGGCTCCCCCACTTGTCTGTTGCTTCATTTAACTTCTCTGTGCCTCAGTTACCTCATTTGTAAAATGGGATTAACAATGTGAGCCTTACGTGGAATATGGATTTTGTCCAAACTGATTAGCCTGAATCCACCTCAGGGCTTAGAACAGTGCCTGGCACCTAATATATGCTTAACAAATGAGATTAACAAACAAAAATCTGTTATATTGTACTCTCCCAAATGCTTCTTAGTTCAGTGTTCTGCACACAGTTTAAGATCAATAAATTCCACTGATGGTGGTGATGACGATGAAGATGTTAGCCAATCCAGAGTCCAGTCAACTGGACTGAAATTCACCTACCTCATTTTGGACTGGGATATCGATTTAGAGCTCGGCACGGCTGGGCCGATGACGTCCCGGCCAACAACCTGCCTACTTGCTCAGGAAACCCAGGGACCATCCTCAACCTGATATCAAAGGCCAGCTGCCTGCTGACCGGGGCACCGGCTGGATATGAAAGTTGCTTCAGTTATTCTCAGGGCTGGAAGGGGGAAGAGGAGAAGGTAGAAGAGGTGCAGATAATCGATACCCACAGATGAAGAAAAGCAGCATGGCTTATTGGATAGAATAAGGGCACCGGAGTCAGAGGACCTGGGTTCTAATCCCAGCTCCTCCACTCGTCTTTTGTGACCTTGGGCCAGTCACTTCATGTCTCTTTGCCTCGATTACTTCAATCTGTAAAATGGAAGTAAGACCGTGGGCCCCATGTGGGACAGGTACTGTGTCTACCTTGACTAGGATGAATCTATCCCAGTGCTCAGAACAGGGCCTAGCACATATTATTATTATTATCACTATTATTACAGTGCCTGGTAAATAGTAAGCACATAACAAATACAAAAAAAAATACAAAAATGAAGCCCAAAAAGGCATTGTTTGAGTCAATAACATTAACCTCCTCTCTTCCAAGCTTCTCACAGTAGGTGACTTAAGCCGAACAAAACGGCAGGTTTGTGTCTTATCTCCTGCTGTTTTCTCCTTCCCACCCCAGCTAGGGGAAGGGGTGGGGAATAGAAAACACTTCAGGGGTGGAGAGCAGATGGGAGAGGGAGGGGGAGCTCCTAGACAATCTGCAAGTTGTAATTTCATGATGTATTGGTGAATGCTTGCCCCCTTCCTTGAGTTCTGGCCTTTAATGAGGGGGCTATCTGTCTGTCCAAGAGTCGCTAACCTTCACCAGGGCTACTCCAGTGAAAGGGAGCGTAGCCTGGTGGAAAGAGCCTGGGCCTCGGAGTCAGAGGACCTGGGTTCTAATCCTGGCTCTGCCACTCATCTCCTGTGCAACCTTGGGAAAAAAAATCACTTCACATCTCAGTTTTCTCATCTGTAAATTGGGGATTTAATGCCTGATCTCCCTCCTAGACTGTGAACCCCATGTGGGACAGGGAGGGTGTCCAACCCGAGATTGTTGTATCTAACCCTGTGCATAGGACAGTGCTTGGTACATAGTAAGTGCTTAATAAACATCACAATTTTTACTCTGGTCAGGGCGGACAAGCTACCTCCTCTGAATCCAGAACCGGGAGTCCCTGGGCTGACTTGGCCGGCCAATCCTCCCCACACATCCAAAACAGATGGTGTCTTTTCTTTCCAGGCAACCACACTCCAAAACCACCCCTACTGACCCATTTGCATTTAATTTTCTCATTGTGGGTAGGGAATGTGTCTACCAACTCTGTTATATTGTATTCTCCCAAGTGCTTAGTACAGTGCTCTGCACGCAGTAAGCCCTCAATAAATACGCCTGAATGATGGATTGATTGACTCTAAGTTTCTAATGGGCATGGAACATGTCTCCCAACTCTGTCATTATTGTACTCTCCCAAGTGTTTAGTATAGTGCTCTCCCCACAGTAAGCACTCAACAAACATGATCGATTGACTGATCTCCATGAGTCAAATCCTATCCCGTGTCCCACTGAAATTACCCCAGTTTTAACAGCAATCAGTTTCCTCGGCGGATATGGAGAGTGCTGGTCAACATCCTCCCCTTCGAGGGTCTCCAAAGACTTGAAGACAGTAATTCAGTCCCCTCTCAACCTCCTCCTCCCCAGTCAGAGAACGTGGGCTCTAATCTCAGTTCTGCCACTTGCCTGCTCTGTGACCTTGGGCAAGTCACTTCACTTCTCTCTGCCTTGGTTTCCTCAACTATAAAATGGGGAAATACAATTGACTGATTGATTGATAAATACCTGTTCTCCCTCTGACTTAGACTGTGAGTCCCCTGTGGGACAGGGACTATGGCCAACCTGATTATCTTGTTTCTATCTCAGTGCTAGAATAGTGCTTGACACATAGAATGTGGATAATATCCTTTAAAAACAAAGAAGTCTAAACATCTCCCAATTCTATTAACTGGTCCCCATGGGATCCATTTTCCTTCTCCAGCATCATCCCTGTCTCACTTTCTCTGGACCCTCTCCAGTCTACCTTCAACCTCCTATTTCCTCACTAGGGCTTCCTATAGGAAAGCAGCATTACCGAGCGGAGAGAGCCCGGGCCTGGGAGTCAGATGACCCGAGTTCTAATCCTGGCTCCACCACTTGCCTGCTGTGTGACATTGGGCAAGTCACTTAACTTCTCAGTGCCTCAGTTATTTCATCTGTAAAATGGGCATTGAGACTGTAAGTACTGTAAATCCTATGTGGGACATGCACTGTGTCCAACATGATTAGTTTGTAACTATCCCAGCGCTTGGTATAGTGCCTGGAACATAGTAAGTGCTTAACAAACACCATTTGGAAAAAAAAAAGGCAGGAGGAAGAAGAGGATCCTTGGGCCGGCCCCACTCCCGGGGCCCAATTCCTCTTAGCCGCCTGCCCCCCCGCCCCCCAAGCTTTCAGGGAGCCTCTGGAGCCCGTTCCAGGGATCCAACAACCTACAGGGTGGAAGGGCTAACCCTTTCATCCCTTCTGCTGCAAGTTCAGACAGCTTCTTCATCCCAATGATGACCGGCACCAAGGATCTCTCGGGTGCCCACAAAGTGCCTGGCCTTGTTCTTGCTTGTTGCGGGCAGGGAATATGTCTGTTTATTGTTATACGTACGCTTCCAAATGCTTAGTACAGTGCTCTGCACACAGTAAGTGCTCAATAAATACAATTGACTGTATGACTTTCAGGGAAACAAGGACTAGTCGCTGGCCTCCTCCCCAGTGCTTAGTGCAGTACAGAAGGTGCTTAATAAATACTATTAATATGAATAAATACTAAAATGAATACTATTACTTGTAATACTATTACCATCGGCCTCCTTCCCCTCCCAATTTCTCCAGGAAATCGGCCCTGTTCCTTCCATCTTCGAGCCCCAGGTCTTCCCGGGGGGTCTGTCTTTCCTCAGACACAAGCAACCCTGTAGCAGGGGGCTCGTCAGGCTCCCTCCTCTTCCCTTCCTGCTGGCTGCTCCTCCCCCAGCCTCTGACCTCTGGCCCCCCCGGCTGCAGGACTCACCTCTGACCCTATTCTAAATGCCAGAATCGGAGGTTGTCCAAGGTCTCTGAGCCGCTGCCTGCTGACTTGGGCAAACAGCAGAAGCGGAGGCAGAGAGAAAAGCAGCAAAGTCACTTGACGTCTCGTTGCTTCGTTGCCTCATCTGTAAAATGGGGACTAAATATCTGTTCTCCCTCCCCCTTAGGTGGTGAACTTCGTGTGACACAGGGACTGTCTGAACTGATTGTACCTGCCCCAGGGCTCAGCACAGTGCTTGCCAGCGAGAAAGCATTTAACAAATATTATTATTATAATGATTATTGCTGGTATTATTGCTATTTTTTATTGTTAGCAGTATTGCTATTATTATTGTTGTTTTGTTGTTGATGTTGAAAGGTAGGGGAATGGAGGCAAAAGGATCAAAAATCTGGCAGGTCACCAGCTAAATTATCTGGCTCTAGGACAGAACCCCATCTAAACTATCCCCATCCTCCGAAAACGAACAGGAGATTGCACGGTCTCCCTGGATCATCCACTCCTGTGTCTAACATTTCCCCTGGAAGTTCTCCCTTCTGCCTAACCTAAATCCCTCAAGCCACAGATCAAGTCATTTCATCAGGGCTCCATCCTTCGGCAGAGATGGAGCTGTGGGAGGCAGAGAAAGTGGCCAGCTCCGGGTACCTAACTTTATGCTCTACTGCCTTCCCCGACCTGTAATTTATTTTTAATATCTGTCTCCCCAGCTAGTTTCTAAGCTCCTGTGCGCAGGGATCGTGTCTGCCTACCGTACTAGGGTCTCCCATGCACTCAATACAGTGTCACCGACGCTCAGTACAGTGCAAACGCTTAGTGCAGTGCTCTGCACACAGTAAGCGCTCAATAGATACGATCGAATGAAACGAACCTGGATCTTGAAGGACGGCTTCCCGGGGGGGGGGGGGCCTCCTCCCCTTCCCTCCTGGGCAGCCCTAACGGGACGAGCTAGACTGGGGTGGGGAAGGAAGTTAACCAAAAGAGTGGCCAAGGGTACCCCAAGGAGCCCAGCATTCTCTCAATCCTCCCCCAGGCCCCGAGCAAGGCCCCAGACGGTACTAAAACCAGCCTGTTCAACAGCTGTATTCAATCCAGAAGCCCCTTCCCCAGTCCCAGCTCCAAAGTCCGGGGATGGAGGTCTGGAGGGGCCTTTCTCTCGGCTCGAGGAAAAGCTCAAACCTGCAGCAGGGTCGCACAGGACATCCTCCCTGAACGGGGGCCAGGATCAACCCTCCTCTCCGGGCCTACGCTCCTGACGTCAGGCCCAGGGTCGTGATATCAACCCCACGGTCCTGATATCAGCACCCCGGGCCTGCGACCCTGGAGAAAACCACCCCAGGGGAGCTCCGGGCAGAGACCCAGAAAAGGCCTCACCTGATCCCTTCTCCTTCACCGGCTCTGCCCCAAATGGGGACGGCAAACCCTCTCTCCCTTATGGCACCCCTTTTAGGCAATATAATCTGCATTTCACTCTGGCAGGCATCCCTCCCACCCTGGTCACCCAAGAAGCGGCCCAAGGAGGAGCTGGCTACTATTTTAATGCCCAAAGCTTACGGCCGTCAGAGTTTCTTCGGAGTGGGAGGGTGAGACGGGGGTGAAACAGGCAAAAAGAACCAGGGTAAAGCTTAAACCTACCCTGCGAAACCAGGACCGGCCTCCGATCCCTATTTTAAAAGATGAACACACTTTCTGGGACAGCTCTGCCCTACCCAGGCTGATCCTCCCGGAGGGGGAGCTTAGGAGGCCACAAAAAAAGGCTGAATTAATTTTGCCATCTCGAATATTAACCTGCGCACTAAGCTGCTGATTCTGAGCATGAGAGTCTGGCAATCAAAAAATGAAAAAAGCAAAAAAAAAAAAAAAAGCCTAGTTCTTGGTCTCAGAAACCAGCGCTGGGGTACGAATAAATCACACGCCTGCTATTACAAGTCCCTTTTCACAGAAATAGACCTCGATTCTTAAGTCCAGTTCCTACTCCTGTCACATCCCCGGGGCTCCACAGGGAAGACTACAATCCAAACGGAGGGAAAGGGGGGCAGGATCTTTTGGGAGGGGACAAGCACCCAGGTCCCGCACCCTCCCAAAAAGAAAAGAATGGGAAGGAAAAGGCGCTTGTTTGAACCGTGTCGATACAGGGGGTGCAGGCCGAGCCCGCCGTTCCGGATCCCCTACATTTTTGAAGTTGTGCCCTCCGCCCCCTCCCCAAACCTCACCGTGCCCACCAGCCGCCACCGCGACGTGCGAGCTTCAACTGCCAACGGGCGAAGGGTGCGAGAAAACCCCTTTTCTCCCGGGTGCACCCTGAAGGCGCCCCCGCACCCTTTTACCTCCAGGAAGCGATGCGCGCAGGCACCCTGCATTCGCCTTCGCAACGGTCAGGAAATGCGCGGGTGCATCGGTGCGTTACCTGGGATGCATTTGTTAAGGCGACACCCGGAGAGGGGCAACGCTGTGCGAGTCCGGGGAGCCCTCGGGGGGTTGTTTGGAGGGGCAACGCTTTGCAAGTCCGGGGAGCTCTCGGGGAGGGGCAACGCTCTGCAAGTCCGGGGAGCTGCCGGGAGGCTTTTAGGGGGCGAGGAGGGGACCCCCCCGGTGCAAACCGGAGCTCGCCCCGAGAGGCGGCTGCAAGGGCAGGTCGGGCTCACCTGTCCGTACACCTTGACGGGGTCGGGCGGCCGGGCATCGCTCCGCTTCTCCCGCCGCAGCCCCTCGCCAGCCCGGCCGGCTCCTCTGTCATCCGCCCAGGTCCCGGGCGGCCGCGGCTCGTCCCGCAGCAGCACGGAGAAGCCCCGGTCCTGGGGCAGGGGGAGCCGGCCCCCGGGGACATGCAGGGTCCCGGCCTCGCAGACGGACGACGGGGGCCACAGCGCGACCAGGGTGGCCAGGAGGACGGGTCGCCAGTCCCCGCAGCTGCTCCCCGTCGCCATGTTCCGGAGGCGGCTGCGGCGGCTGCTGCTGCTGCTGCTGCTCGGGCTGCTGCTGCTGCTGCTGCTCCTCCTGCTGCAGCTGCTGCTGCTGCTCCTCCTGCTGCAGCTGCTGCTGCTGCTGCGGTGGCTGCGGCTGCAGCCGATGCAGGTGGCGCCGCCGCCAGGAGAAAATGTGCAGCGGACCGAAGCCGCCGGCCGCTCGGCCTCCGCAGCTCCCGGCCTCCCCCAACTTTCTGCCTCCTCCCCGGCCCCTTCCCCCCACCCCCCCGAGGAGGCGGGGAAATCGAGGCAGGGAGCACGTTGGGGTGCACGGGCCCCAGCTCACGTGCGTGGGCCGCCCCCCTCCCCCCGACTTGCTTCCTCCTCCCCGGTCCCCCGAGGGGGCGGGGAAATCGAGGCAGGGAGCAATTTGGGGTGCAGGGGGTTAAGGGGGCTCGTGCGGCGGCTCCAGGTCACGTGCGTGGGTCCCGGGCCCTCCCCCCAACTTTCTCTCTTCCTCCTCCCCGCTCCCCCGAGGAGGCGGGGAAATCGAGGCAGGGAGCACGTTGGGGTGGCCGGGCTCGTGCACCAGCTCCAGGTCACGTGCATGGGCCGCCCCCCTCCCCCCAACTCTCTTCCTCTTCCCCTGTCCCCAGAGAAAGCGGGGAAATCGAGGCAGGGGGCAATTTGGGGTGCAGGGGGTTAGGGGGGCTCGTGCAGCAGCACCAGGTCACGTGCATTGGCCAGCCCGCTCCCCTCCCCCCAACTTTCTAATAATAATGTTGGTATTCGTTAAGCGTTTACTATGTGCAGAGCACTGTTCTAAGCGCTGGGGTAGATACAGGGTCATCAGGTTGTCCCACGTGAGGCGCACGGTCAGAATCCCCATTTTACAGATGAGGTAACTGAGGTCCAAGCGCTTAGTACAGTGCTGTGCACATAGTAAGCGCTCAATAAATACTATTGAATGAATGAATGAATGAAGGTCCAGAGTAGTTAAGTGACTTGCCCACAGTCACACAGCTGACAAGTGGCGGAGCCGGGATTCGAACCCAGGATCTCTTACTCCCAAGCCCGGGCTCTTTCCACTGAGCCACGCTAACTTTCTTCTCCGGTCCCCCGAAGAGATGGGGAAATCGAGGCAGGGAGCATGTTGGGGTGCACGAGATCGGGGGTCTTGTGCACCAGCTCCAGGTCACGTGTATGGGCCGCCCCGCTCCCCTCCTCTTCCTCTCTCCCCTCCCCACTTTCTCTTCCTCCTCCCCGGCGCCCCAAGAAGATGGGGAAATCGAGACAGGGAGGGCTTTGGGCGCTGGACGTCAAACCTTTCCCAGAAAAATGATTTTTTGGGGGAGGTGACGGGAAGTAGAGGGGAGGCTGGAATTTCAGTTGCGAGAATTGGATGTCCTCTGCCCCCTCCCCGGGCTGCAGACCCTTGGGGCAGCATGGTCTCCCCTCCCCGGGGGCTGGCGAGCTACCCTGCTGCAGCCTTGTGCGATCAGGGGTGGAATGTTTCTTTCTGTTCATCCAGGACAGTTCATCTGGGCTCCCTTGGTACCCTCCCTGGGCTGCTGCTCCACCATCAATCAATCAATCGATTTTATGGAGCAGTTCCTACCGCGGAGCACTGTACCATGCGTTTGGGAGAGTACGCTACAACAGAGTTGTCCGACCCCTGTCCGCGGCGAATATACAAGCTAGAGAAGGAAAATGAACATTAATATACATAAATTCGTTCATTTAGTCATCAAGCGCTTACTATGTGCAAAGCACTGTACTAAGCACCTGGGAGAGCATAATAGAAGAAATAATTTAAAGATACTGGCTCCGGGATGAAGAGCTGAGAAGGAGGCTGGGAAGCAGCACCCATCTGGGGAGTCAGTCAAGAGAATTGGGGTTCTCATCCTGATTTCGCCACTTGCCAGCTCTGTGACCTTGGGCAATCCTTTAACTTCTCTGTGCCTCAGTTTCCTCCTCCGTAAAATGGTGATCAAATTCTCTTTCTCCCTGGCCTTAGACAGCCCCATGTTGGGCAGGGAACAGGACTAGGAACTCTGTTATACTGTGCTCTCCCAAGCGCTTAGCTCAGTCCTCTGCTTTCAGTAAGCACTCAATAAATACCAGTGATTGATTTACTGGCTCAGGGTAAACACGTCGCAGTTATTATTACAAGCTGGGTTTCAAAGACAGTACGTGATAGAAGAACTGCCAGGGCTACTGAGGCTGTTGAATCTTCCTCCCTGGGAACCCCTAAGAAAGGAGAGCCCTCATCTGCCTGCAGTGATTTAGATGGAAATGGGGGATGGTCTAAACGGGGCCATTTGGGCCCTAGAATTTTCTCAGAAATCATCAGAGTGGGGTTACAGCAGAGGACCTGAAGATGCACCCTCTCCCTGAACCCCCCTCCCCTTGGCTGCTTGATCTTTGACCCCCGCTGTAAATTATCCCTGAGAGGGTGTGGGGATAGCAAATCTTCTGGTGTGTATCGACAGCAGAACCTCCACCGCTCTGAGGCGGCCGTTTGTCACTTCATGCAGAGGGCGAGATGCTTTATTACAAGAAATGCACCCAAGGCCACTCCTCCCGCCTCTCCAGATAGTACAAGGAGCCACTCCGTCTGGCTGTCTCTCTGGGCCACCCACTCAGGGGACGAACCAAGCTGTCTTTTTGGAGCTGAAAATGGGGACCATGTGGTCCTTCTTGCATCGCCTAACTGGAGAGAGCGAGGTCTGGAGGACATTTTTTTTTTTTTTTGTAATGGTATTTTTTTTAGCGCTTACTACGTGTCAATCACTCTTCTAAGTGCGGGGGTAGGTACAAGTTAATTAGGTCAGATACAGTCCCTGTCCCACATGGGGATCACAGTCAGTAGGAGGGAGAACAGGTATTTCATGACCATTTTACAGTTGAGTACACGGAGAAGTTAAGTGTCTTGCCTGAGGTCAACCAATTGGCAGAGATGGGATTTGAACCGAGGTTCTCTGACTCCCAGGCCCGGTCTCTTTCCACCAGGCCTCGCTGATTCCACTGCCGTCCCTGTTCCAAGTCAAATAATAATTACAAGAATATTAAACATTTTCTATGTACTAAGCCCTGGGATAGATACAAGATATTCAGATCCGACACAGTCCCTGTCCCTTGTGAAGCTCACAGTGCATAGAGTAGATTTGAGCAGGTATCTTCTGCCCATTTTACAGATGAGGTAACTGAGGTTCAGAGAGACTAAGTGAATTGCCCACAGGCCCACAGCAGGTCAGTGGCAGAACTGGGATTAGAATCCAGGTTTTCTGAATCCCAGGTTTATGCTTTTTCCACTAGACAACACTGCCTCCACCAGGTAGCCTTCCAAGGTTAATCACCCTACCTATTCTCCAGCCATCAGCCCTCTACAGTGCTTTCCTGCTACTGGTTCTAGCTACTACTGTAGCTGTATGGATGACCCAGAGTTGATTGCGTGTGCCAGCCCTGTATCCTTTTATCAGCCCACGAGTCCCCACGTCTGCTCTTCAACAGGAACCCCAAGAGCTTCTTCCTGTTGGGTTGTACACCTCCTGCCAGTGCTCCGGAAATGCTTCGGGGCCTGATGATCCCCATCAGAGTTGCCAGATGTGCTCTGATTTGGCCTGGTTCACCGGTTCACCTTGACTGCTAGGTTTTACCTCCACAGACCCAAAAACTAATCTGTTTAACTCAAAAAACATACCATCAGACATCTGGATGCCAGAAGACATCAAGAACAGCGATCACCTTGTGCTCCAGTGTCTGCTGTGTGCAGGGCCCTGAGCTAGGCAATTTAACCACAGCACAGAAAGACATCCCCTCCCCCCCCCACCCCCAGCTTAATCAATCAATCAATCAATCTGTGGTAGACCAGCTCTACCCTGGAAGGCAACACCCAAGTAACCCAATATGGTCTCGAGGCTGTGTGAATTAGCCAAACTGAATTCCCAGAACTGCAGCTTATTTACGGTGTAGTGTTTCAGTAAGTGGCCTAATGGTCAGAGCATGAGCCTGGGAGTCAGAAGGACCTATTTTAATCTCGACTCTGCCACTTGTCTGCTGTGTGATCTCGGGCAAGTCACTTCGCTTCTCTGTGCCTGTCACCTCGTCTGTAAAATGGAGATTAAGACTCTGAGCCCCATGTGGGATAGGGACTGATTAGCTTGTATCTACCCCAGCGCTTAGAACAGTGCTTGACAAATGCCATCATCATTAAATACAGTGTCCCTGCAGGGAAAAGGTTATGAGGGGATTTGTTACCCTTCTTCAGCCAGAGAGCTGTAGGGTGTCCCAAAGACCAGTTTCTGTATCTTTTTCTCAAGGTTCCAGAAGCCACTACATTCTGTGTGGCCCCTTATTCTCCAAACTGATGTAGCTCTGAATGAGACATGTTTATTATGGACGGAGGCCTTCATGAGATAAGTCACTGCAGACCAGACAGCCTGCTGTCTGCAGCCTGAAAATCCAGGTCACTGCAGCCTTGACATGGTGTTTGTAACTGAATCAACACCTGTTCTTCCGACTCGAGATTCAAACAGGATTGATGAGGACCTGATGAAGGAATACATTTCGCCTGTGCC
Source organism: Ornithorhynchus anatinus (assembly GCF_004115215.2). NCBI lineage: Eukaryota > Metazoa > Chordata > Mammalia > Monotremata > Ornithorhynchidae > Ornithorhynchus > Ornithorhynchus anatinus. The sequence continues at coordinate 52,290,970 of NC_041738.1, forward strand.
CTTATCCAAGCCACGTCGAAGAATTCACACAAAATAAATTCTTGAGGTGACGACCACCATTTATGTTGAGTCAGTAGGCATCCTTCCTGAGTAAATAGATGATCACTGAGTCGATGACCTGGGATGTAATACCGGCTCCATCACGTGTCTGCTGTGTGACCTTGGGCAAGTCACTTAACTTCTCTGTGGCTCATTTCTCTCATCTGTAAAATGGAGATTAAGACCGTGGGTCCCACGTGGGACATGGACTGTGTGCAACCTGATTATCTTATATCTAACCCAGCACTTAGAACAGCACCTGGCACATAATAAATACTTAACAAATACCGTTAAAAAATATAAAATTAAATTTAAGGCCCAAGTTACTTTTAGAGACTCACAAGGAAGCGCCATGTCTTCAACCAGCAGCCTAGACCGCCAACTAAACAGGAAAGTGTGAACTAAAATGGCCATTCTGCCAAGGGTTCCTGGCCGTTGCTATATTAGCTGGGGATTTAGGGCCTGTATTTCCCCTGCAGGGTATCATTATGGGCATGAAAAAACCCTTCAAAGTACGAATTAAGACTTTTTTTTTCTGAGAGCTTGTTATTCTATTCACAGACAATGATCACTCTGAGGGTTTCCGTACTTACTGCCGGGCCCAAGGCATTAGATCTCTGGCCCCGGCCTTCCTACTCTGCTCTATTGTTGGGAATGTGCTGGGAGGATTATCACCCCATCCATGCTGGACCGTGCCCTCTCGGATCTCTTCATCTCTACAGATGAGGTAACTAAAGCACAGAGAGGAGAAGTGACTTGCTGAAGGTTACCCCGCAGACAAATGACGGAACCGGAATTAGACTCCTAAACCTGTGCTCTTTCCACTTCCCCCTGTGCTTTTCTTACCATCAGTAAGTGCTTCCTTATGTCCAACTAAAAACTCCCCCGCCGCAATTCAAACCCATTTCCTTTTGCTTGGACCTGAGTGGCAGGGAGATGAACCAGCGTGGCTCAGTGGTAAGAGCCTGGGTTTGGGAATCAGAGGTTATGGGTTCAAATCGTGGCTCTACTACTTGTCAGCTGTGTGACTGTGGGCAAGTCACTTAACTCCTCTGTGCCTCAGTTACCTCATCTGTAAAATGGGGATGAAGACTGTGAGCCTCACGTGGGACAGTCTGATTACCCTGTATCTACTCCAGCGCTTAGAACAGTGCTCTGCACACAGTAAGCGCTTAACCAATACCAACATTATGATTATTATTATGACCCCAGAGCAGATGCAAAGGCAGATGCTAAGGCTAAGTCTGAGGTTTGCTGTGGCTAGTCTAGGTGCCTGGGGTCCATTCCTTGGGGGCACAGAGGGTCTCAGGTGACCCTCGGGCTGGACCCACTGAAAGTAATATCGTGGCAGGGTCAGAGACCGGCTGTTAGGCTCCTCTGAGAACCAGTCAGGAAGAAATTGGTTTAAATTGCAGGAAGAGGGATGTAGGTTAGACATTGGAAGAATTTCCTGACAGTAAAGGTGTGATGCTGGAATGAGTAACCAGGTAGAAGGTCCTGCCTGGAGGGCAGAGGCATGAATTATTTGATTCCATAATGTGAAGTAATGTGATCCTCTAGACCGTTACCTCCTTGTGGGCAGGGATCACATCTACCAACTCTGTTATATCGTACTCTCCGAAGCACTAAGTACAGGGCTCTGCACAGAGTAAGCGCTCAATAAATACGATTGATTGAGGGTGACAAGCTTTAGTAGGACTGTGGCTCCAGTGGCTTCTGCATTGTCTTTGCACTTGGATTTGCTCCTTTTATTCACCCCTCCCTCAGCCTCATAGCACTAAGCAGCATGGCCTAGTAGAGAGAGTACGAGTCTGGGAGTCAGAAGGACCTGGGTTCTAATCCCAGGTCTGCCATGTGTCTGCTCTGTAACCTCGTGCAAGTCACTTAACTTCTCCTGTGCCTCCGTTACCTCATCTGTAAAATGGGGATTAAGATTGTGAGCCCCACGTGGGACAGGGACTATGTCTAACCTGATTAGCTTGTATCTACCCCAGCGCTTACAACAGTGCTTGACACACTTGACACATTTGGAGTGCTTAACAAATACCATCATGTTTTATGTCCCTATCCATAATTTATTGGTTTATATTAATATCTATCTCCCCCTCTAGACTGTAAGCTCATTGTGTGCCGGGAACATGTCTGCATGTTTACCAACTCTGTTATAGCATATTCTCCCAAGCGCTTAGTACAGTGCTCTGCACATAGTAAGCACTCAATAAATACGTTTGATTCTAGTAGATCAACTGGGGCCCCCAGACGGACAACTCAGCAGCTGGGGCTACCCCTCCATTCCCTCCATTTGAAGGGAGGAGAAGACATCCCTTGGAGAGGTAGAAGGTGCTATTTTACAGAGGCTGAAACTGACCCCCTCAGGGGCAGGAAGGGTCCTTCTGGGCTGGTGCAGTGGGTCCAGCTCTAGGGTCCCCTGAGACCCTCTGTGCCCCCCAGGAATGGACCCCAGGCATCTAGACTAGTCACAGCAAACCTCAGACGTAGCTTTAGCGTCTGCCTTTGCAACTGCTCTGGGTTCATCTCCCTGCCACTTAGGTCCAAGCAAAAGGAAATAGGCTTGAATTGCAGCAGGGGAGTTTTTAGTTGGACATAAGGAAGCACTTCCTGAAGGTAAGAAAAGCACAGTGGAAAGTAGAAAGAGCACAGGCTTAGGAGTCTAATCCCAGTATCATCATTTGTCTGCGGGGTAACCTTCAGCAAGTCACTTCTCTCTGTGCCTTGGTTACCTCATCTGTAAAATGGGGATTAAATCCACCACCCTCCAAATTAGACTGTGAGCCCTTTGTGGGACAGGAGCTGATTATCATTCATCTACTCAAGTGCTTAGAACAGTCCTTTACACGTAAGAACCGCTAACAAATACTATTAAAAAATGGTTGGGGTGATAAAATACAGGACTGGGCCATTAAGAGGGATCTTTAAGAAAATATCTGAACCCATCCTCCCAAGACTTTTTTTTGTTTTGTTTTTTAGTATTTGTTAAGTACTTAGTATGTTCCAGGCACTGTACTGAGCCCTGGGGTAGGTACAAGGTAGTTGGTTTGGACACAGTCCCTGTCCCACATGGAACCCACGGTCTTAGTCCCTGTTTTACAAATGAGGTAACTGAGGCACAGAGAAGTGAAGTGACTTGCCCAAGGTCCCACAGCAGACAAGTGGCAGAGCAGAGATTAGAACCCAGGTCCTTCAGACTCCGGGCTCGTGCTCTTTCCACGGCACTCTTCCACCTGCCTTGAGGCAAGTGGCCGGTTCAGATGGCTCTCAGCTTTCTCTGTATTTTTAATCATTTGTATCTATTCTGTTACTAAGCAGAGTGGCTTAGTGGGTAGAACACAGGCCTGGGAGTTAGAAGCACTTGGGTTCCTATCCTGATCCTCCACGTGTCTGCCGTGTGAACTTGGGCAAGTCATTTTACTTCTCTGGGGCTCAGTTACCTCATCTGTAAAATGGGGATTAAGACTGTGAGCCTCATGTGAGACAGGGACTGTGTCCAATCTGTTTAACTGGTATCTAACCCAGCGCTTAGACCAGGGCTTGGTACAAGCACTTAATTAGTACCATAATCATTATTAGTATTATTATTATTATTCTCTAATTGCCCCGGTGTTGGTTCAGTGTAAGGAGTACAGCTCTGGGAATATAGAGGCCTTCCGAGGTTTTTAAACACAGAACCCATTTGTGGACAAAATGACTGCCGCCCATAATGCCTAACCCAGTAGGCAGATGTGTTTGTAGACACTGTGGTCTTTGCCACTCCCTATATTTCGGGATTCCCACTGGGCTTGACTCCCCCACTCCCACCGTGGAGAACCCAAAGTGGTTCCTTGGTCACAATCCCTGACCACTGAAGGCCTGGCCCTAGCCGGCACTCCCCTGCTGGCAGAGCCGGAACTAGAACCCAGGTCTCCTGATTCCCCTCATCAAAAATCAAAGAACTCTCCCAGAACGTTCAGATCCCAGTATATCTGGGGCCGATTCCAGGTGGGATGGGCGGGGAAGGAACAAGGTGACCTGTTGAAGAGGGTTTCCCGCTCCCCTTGTGGGGTTGAGAGAGCTGGCAGGCTCCAGCGCTGCCTCCCGAGTGGTTTCAGAAACCAGGCCTGGCTTGAGGCCAGCCTAGTCCAACAGCCAGCGTTCCTGGCCTCCATTCAAGCTTGAACAGAGCCGGGCCCAGCCTTGGGGCGGATGCCGTGGGATTGGGAAATCTCCCAGGGACGGAGAGTCATTCGGCAAGGAGAGCAGACGGCCCCACCTCTGAATGTGGGGCAACAGGCGGGAGCCTTAGGAGGTGTGGGTGGTGCCGAGTGGGTGGGGAGAGTGCCCAGCGGGCCGCCTTGCCCAATTCAAGATGGCCCTGGCTGGGAGAACTGGAACCACCCTACCACTACCTCAGGACTTTTGCACTCACAGCTCCATGGAACACTTAAAAACTGGTAAATATATGGGCGGGCAGAGAAGCAGCATGGCCTAGCGGAAGGAGTACAGGCCTGGGAGCCAGGGACCTGCGTACTAATTCCAGCTCTGCCACTCATCCACTTTATGACCCTGGGCAAGTCACTTAAATTCTCTGTGCTCCAGTTTCCTCATCTGTACAATGGGGATTCAATATCTTTTCTCCCTTATACTTGGAATGTGAGCCCTGGTTGGGGCAAGGATAGTATCTGACCTGATTATTTTGTATCTACCCCAGCGCTTTAGTCCAGGGCTTGGAACATAGTAATCACTTACCAAAACCACAAAAATAATAATTATAATTAGTAATAGTAGTAGCACTGCTCTTCCGCTTAGACTGGGAGCCCTGTGGAGGACAGGGATTACTATCTGACCTAATTATCTTGCTTCTACTCCAGTGCTTAATACAGCATTTAGTACATAGTAAGCACCCTAAAGCACTTATGTATATGTCTTTAAATTATATATTATAAATTACTTCTTTATTCATACAACTGTCTATCTCCCCCTCTAGACTGTAAGTTCATATGGGCAGGGAACATGTCTACTAATTCTGTTGTAGTCTCCCAAGTGCTTAGTACGGTGCTCTACACAAAGTAAGCATTTAAAAATACCACTGATTGATTAACAAATATTTTTATTATTTTTATTATTACTATGTCAGCACTTGTTTATTCACTAATCCAGCTTTCCATTCTCTTTTTATCAGCAGTTCCATCTCTAAAAGTTTTGATCTGCCTCTCTCATTAGATAGTGAGCTCTTTTAAGGCAGGCATCTGCCTTTTTCCACGTTTGTACTTATTCAAATACTTAATACTGTGCTCTGTATGCAGTTAGCACTCAATAAATACCACTGTTCAATATATTTTTTTTAATGGTATTCAAGTGTTTACTATGTGCCAGGCATTGTACTAAGTGCTGTAAAAGAAGAGGCAGGTATGATTCCACAATAAATTACTTAAGAATGAAAAGGCAGCACTAGAAGACCATGGGAGCATAAAACCAGAAACACACCAGCCTAAGGAAAATTCAACCCTGGCTGAACTGCTTACAACCTTACCACTTCAACTAATTAATGCAAAGTAGCACCACACCAGAGAAAACACCAGGCTGGAACATCCAAAATGTGAGAAAATACTCATAAAATAGATATTACATGGAAAAACATGTTCAGTTGATTGATTGATTAATTGATCCCTGCTCTCCAGGATTCTGCAAGCTGTACACTGATCGCTAACCAAGTCTGAAAGTGGCAGCAGGTGGGGGGCATTCCCCACCTGGCCAGGCCTTTGGTCTCTGGGCCTCTGGCCCCCACTTGAAATCATCTCCCACACTCTTACCTTAGGATGATAAGGTAGAAGGGAAAGGGGCCGAGGCAGGGCCTGGTTGAACTTCAAGGCAAAGGTCAGACTTGTGGAGCCTAATGGGTAGAGAATGGGCCTGGAAGTCAGAAGGACCTGGGTTCTAATTCCAGCTCTGTCACTTGTCTGCTATGTAACTTTGGGCAAGTCACTTCACTTCTCTGTGCTTCAGTTCCCTCATCTGTAAAACATGAACCATATGTGGGACTGTGTCCAACTCAATTATCTTTCTCTACCCCAGTTCTGAGAACAGTGCCTGGCACACTGAAAGCGCTTTATAAATACCACAATTATTATTATGAATTTTCCAAGCAAGGCCACCTTCCAGAAACCTGATTGGGTCTGAGATGTTACCGCCACCCACCAGTAGATCGACAGACAAAGGCACGAGCATTTAACCCCCGCGGTCTCTCCTCCACCTCTGACATGCCAAGCCTTTCAGCGTGATACCCGGCTGATCCAACAGGCCTCAAAACCTCTGGCTGTCTCTCCCTTGGCCAGACTGACTGACTTGGTGTTGAGAATGGTAATTATAATAATTACAGTATTTGGTATACACCTACTATGTGACAAGCACTGTTCTAAGTTCTAGGGTAGATACAAGGTAATCAGGTGGAATGCAGTCCCTGTCCCACATGGGGCTCACAGTTTTAATGTTTATTTTACAGATGAGGTAACCGAGGCACAGAGAAGTGAAGTGACTAGTCCAAGGTCACACAGCAAACAAGCGGCAGAGCCGGGATTAGAACCCCTGACGTTCTGATTCCCAAGCCCCTGCTCTATCCACTACACCATGCTGCTCCTGCCAGCCTTGTGTGTCATTGGGCTTGGGGCTGCTAGAAAACCATTTCACACTTAGAGGAGGACAGTAGAAGGGGAAAGGGAGGCGGGTGGGAAGTGGGAGGTGAGGGATGTGGAAGGAAGAGGATTCCAGGCAGGATTCGGTCTGGGGGACGAATGGAGCCAGGTCGGAGGCAGAGAGGCTTTCGTTTTGGAAACAGTCCGAGCCCAAAGAAGAATAGCACCAGTTCTACTGGGCCTTTCCACCAGCTGCATTTTTTTTTTATTGTATTTATGGAGCACTAATTGTGTGCAGAGCACTGTACTAAGCAATTGGGAGATTACAATATAACAATAAACAGACACATTCCCTGGCCACAGTGATGTGCAGGCTGGTCAGGGACCCAAGTTTGGGCTTGGAGGTGGTCTTTAATCAGTCCAAAGCAAGGGAAAATCAAGGTCGACCTCAGCCCCAAAGCCTCCTCCGCTTCCCGTCCAGAAGGAAACCAGAGTGGGGCTGGGGTGAACAGGCTCTGGGGAGAGATTGGGCCCAATGGAAGTGGCCTATACCTAACTGGAAAGGACATGGGGCTGAAAGGCCAAGCAACTGAGGGAGGGGTAGAATACATTGGAAACTAGACTGTAAACTCCCTGAGGGCAGGAAACATAATGACCAACTCTATCCTGCTGTATTTTCCCAAGAGCTAAGAACAGCATTTAGCACATGGTAAGCACTCAAGCTATCAATCAGTGGTATTTATGTAGTGTTTACTGTGTATAGTACAAATGTACAAATGGATTTTAGAGCAAATTAAACCCAAGTGGTCTTTGGAAGGCCTAATGACTCAACTTAGATTAGCATATTTTGGACACATAATCAGGAGGACTAATTCTCTGAAGAAGACACAAATGCTAGGAAAAGTCCAGGGAAAACATGGAAGAGGCAGACCAGCAGCTAGGTGGATAGAGACCATAACAATGATTATAGAAGAACCATTGGAAAGGTTGCAGATTGTGGCAGAGGACAGGACGTTCTGGAAAAAGTCTATCAATGGAGTTGCTATGAATTGGAAACGACTCGGCGGCACTTAATAATAATACTGTGTACAGAACCTTTAACTAAGAACATGAGAGAGTACAATACAGCAGAGTTGGTAGATATATTCACTTCCTACAAGGGGTTAACAATCTAGAGTAGGCACTTACAAGGGCTAATACCAAATAACAAATACCACTATTATCATTATATATAATAATAATAGTAATAATAATTACCACTGATTGAGGGGTAGCCATGCTCAGAGATGAGCCTCAGAGTCCAAGCCTCTGCACCGATACAGCAGGACACAGGCCAGAGGTGACAATTACCGGATTTTCTAAAACACAGGCACAAGTAACTTCCTGAGGTCTGCCAGAGCTAAGGATTGGACAACTCTAACTAAGAAAGGATGCAAAGTACGAACCCTATTTGAGTAGCATCACTTTTTAAAGTGGACTTTTTAAGTGAACTTTTGCTTTAAAAACCAGGCTGCAAACAGAACTCAAAGATTATGTTTTCTCCTGAATCCTTCCTAGAATCAGAAGTATGACCCAGGACCCATACACTCCCTCTCTCTCTCTCTCCTTCTCTCTCTCTCTCATAGTTTTATACATCAAAGCTCAAAACAAAGGGTGCACAGTTGATTCAGGACCACATTGTACTGTATTCCCACAGATGCGACATTGCTGATTTTGTCATTCAAATTTGTAAAAGGAGATGACTATTAGAGTGGAAATAGTAGCAAGGCCTAGTGGAAAGAGCATGGGATTAGAGTCGGGAGACCTGGGTTCTAATCCTGGCTCTGCCACTTGCCTATGTGACTGTAGTCAAGTCACTTAACCGTTCAGTGCCTCAATTTCTTCATCTGTAAAATACCTATTCTCCTTCCTTCTTAGATGGCGAGCCCTATATACGTGAGACCTACTAGCCCGATTATTTTGAATCTACCCCATAGAATAGTCCAGCCTTTGGTATATAATAAGCACTTGTGAAATACAATAAGAGTAGGAAAATCTCCAACCAGCTCCTCCTGGAGCATGTTCTCGGAAAGAAGCTTCCTCCCTGGAGAGGCTGGGGCAAGCTCAGCTCACTAGAGGGTCTGTAAGCCTCAGACAGCCGTCGGTCTGCCCGTTCCATATCTCGTCCGTTTCTGAGTCGCCAGTCAGAGGACTTGCGGTGTGCAGCTGCAAGAAGCCCTGACGTTGGCAAGTGGGCTTTGGGCCTCGGTGTCCTGAAGAGAACAGGCCAGGGAGACGGGCAGTTTCTTGGCAAACTCCTTTCCCCCTGGCACAATTCGGAGGAGCTCTCCTGGTTAGGGGCCAACAGTTGGAGGGGGCTTCCCGCTCCTCCTCCTCTTTCCCCAGGCCTCCTGTGCTTCCCGTCCTCTCCCCACCTCTCCCCGCCTCCCTCAGCCGTGTGGTTCCGGGGCGGTCAGGGATAATCCAGGCTGCTCCGGCCCCAACCAACCTCAAGGAAATAAGAGTCACCCTGTGGTTCTGTCTGCTGGTGCTTTATCCAGCTCTGGGGCTTCAGAGAGTCACTACTGCGTGGGCTTGCCTTTGGCAGGCTGTGGTGTGCCACTGGGGTAGGTGGTCCTCAACTAACATGGGGAAATCCGGACTGGTGCCGGTGAAGCCCAAGAAACCATGGCATAGAGGATAGGTTATGGATTCTAATCCCAGCTCTGCCACATGTCTGCCAGGTGACCCTGGGCAAGTCACTTTACTTCTCTGTGCTTCAGTTTCCTCATCTATAACATGGGAGCTCCTTGTAGGACAGGGACTATGTCTCTCACCTTATTATGTTGTACCTACCTCAGAGCTTAGTAAACTCCTTAATTGCTGTACAAATTCTGTCATCATTCATTCATTCAATTGCATTTACTGAGCGCTTACTGGGTGCAGAGCACTGTAGTAAGTGCTTAGAAGAGTACAAGTAGCAGCTTAGCATAAAGGATAGAGGCTGGGCCGGAAAGTCAGAAGGTCCTGGGTTATGATCCCTGCTCTGCCACTTGTCTGCTATGTGACCTTGGGCAAATCACTTCACTTCTCTGTACCTCAGTTACCCCATCTGTAAAATGGGAATTGAGACTGTGAGCCCATGTAGGACAAGGACTGTGCCCAACCCAATTTGCTTGTAATAATAATAATAATGGTGGCATTTGTTAAGCGCTTACTATGTGCAAAGCACTGTTCTAAGCGCTAGGGGGATACAAGTTGATCAGGTTGTCCCACGTGGGGCTCACAGTTTTAATCCCCATTTTACAGATGAGGTAACTGAGGCACAGAGAAGTTAAGTGACTTGCACAGTTACACAGCTGGCAAGCGGCAGAGCCGGGTTTAGAACCCATGACCTCTGACTCCCAAGCCCGGGCTCTTGCCACTGAGCCACGCTGCTTCCGACTGAGCCCGGCCTTAATAGGGTGCTTGCCACTTAGTAAGCACTTAGCAAATACCATAATTATTTGAATATTTATAATATTATAAATATAGAACAGAGTTGGTAGGTATGTTTCCTGCCCTCAGCAAGCTTACAGTCTACAGGGGGAGACAGACATTGAGATAAATAAAATGCACCTGCATCTTCCCCATGCCCCATCTTACTGTAGTGAGGGTGGGGCTGTGGAGGTTGCCCCTTCCGCTAAGAGCAAGCACATTCTTTCTAATAATAACATTTATAATAATTATGGTATTTATTAAGCATTTACTATGTGCCAAACACTGTTCTAAGCGCTGGGGTAGATTCAAGTTGGTCAGGCTGGACACAATCCCCATCCCACATAGGGCTCACACTCTTACTCCCCATATTACAGATGAGGTGACAGACCCAGAGAAGTGAAGATACTTGCCCAAAGCACACAGCAGACATGTGGCGGAACCAAAATTAGGACCTTCTGACTCCCAGGCCTGTGCTCTATCCACTGACCCACGCTGCTTCTCCACACTGATTTCTGTTGTCTTATTTATTCTCACACCACCCCTGGATGGTAAACTGAGTCAGAAATTAATTTTCCCATTTCACAAACGGGGAAACTGAAGCCCGGAAAGCTCAAAGTCTCCAGACTCCAGAACTCCAGAAAGCTCAAACCAGGCCAGAACCCAGACGTCTCAACTTCCAGTCTCGTACTCTAATAATGGTGGTATTTGGTAGGCAGCCACTTTCTATGTGCCCAAACACGGTAATAAGCACTGAGGTATAGTCAAGATCATCCCACATGGGGCTCATAGACTGCTTAGAAAGGAGAACAGGTATTGAATCCCCATTTTACCAAGGAGGAAACTGTGGTTCAGCGAAATCTATACTTCTATACTATACTTCTGGACACCACAGTTTCTTCCTTGGTAAAATGGGAATTCAATATCTGTTCTCCTTTTTAAGCTATGAGCCCCAGGTGGGATGGGGACCGTGTCCCAGAGAAGTGTAGTGACTTCCCCAAGGAATCACAACAGGCAAATTACAGAGCTGGAATTAATAATAATAACTGTGGTATTTGTCAAGCACAGTGCCGGGCACTGTACTAAGCACTGGGGTAGATACAAGGCAATTGGGTGCCACAGTCGCTGACGCACATAGGGCTCACAGTCTTAATCCCCATTTCACAGATGAGTTAACTGAGGCACACAGAAGTGAAATGACTGGCATAAGGTCACCTAATAGACGGGGGGCAGAGTGGGGATTAGTACCCAGATCCTTCTGACTCCCAGGCCCATCCTCTATCCACTAAGCCACGCACTGCTTCTCTAGAACCCAGGTCCTCTGACTCCCATGCCCACGCTTTTTCAAATACACTTTGCCTGTTCCATCCAGTGGGTAGCAAGTGAAAGCTAAAGTTTCCTGGGTCAAACTCTGAGGGGGCAAAACTCCTTGTGAATTCTTTCTCTGCTCTAACAAGGTCGGCAAGCAGGAAACTTTCAAAGTCTCCCGCCCCTGGGCTGGTGATTTTGATTTACTTTCAAACAAGTCAGCAGGACTGGAGGAACCAGAGATGAATATTGACCAGTTTGTAAATTCCTCTGAGCTCCTGATAATTGGAATGATCATGGGTTTGGCTACTTACTACACTTCCGTTTCCAACAGGGAGTGCCAATTAAGGGGATTTGCCTGGATTGTTTAAACACATGCTTTCTTTTGTTCTCACTCATCTTTATTCATCTACTCTCCCCTCCCCTCAAACCCTTTTTTGTAGGGCAAAGTGCAGTGCAAAATCCCCACCATCTTTCCCAGGAGGAAGATTTTGTATTCAAGCCTTCATCTCAAAGCACTCCTTCTGGAGGGCAACAGGAGCATTCCTTGTATTCATGAGAACGAATTAGACAAAATCATATCCATGAAAATGTTCTATTAAACCCGGACCCAAGGCCCTGATTAGAGACCTGGATGGATATGATGCTTTGCATCCATCTCCATTGTGGCCTAAGAATCAGAGGACCTGGGTTCTAATTTCAGCTCTGCTACTTGCCAGCTGTTTGACCTTGGCCAAGTCACTTCACTTCTCTTGGCATGTTTCCTCAGCTATAAAAGGGGGTTAAAGCACCTGTTCTCGCTCTTCTACTTGTGAGCCCTGCATGGAACAGGGACTGTGTCCGATCTGAAGATCTCATGTATATCCCAGAACTTAGTATAGTGTTTGGCACAGAGTCAGCACTTAATAAAAACCATAGAGAAGCAGCGTGACTCAGTGGAAAGAACCCGGGCTTGGGAGTCAGAGGTCATGGGTTCGAATCCCAGCTCTGCCACTTGTCAGCTGTGTGATTGTGGGCAAGTCACTTAACTTCTCTGTGCCTCAGTTACCTCATCTGTAAAATGGGGATTAAGACTGTGAGCCTCATGTGGGACAACCTGATTACCCTGTATACCCCAGCGCTTAGAATAATGCTCTGCACCTAGTAAGCGCTTAACAAATACCAACATTATTATTATCATCATCATCTGGAAAATAGCCAACCCCGTATTATCATTATTATCATTGATAATAACAAACACCACATTTTTTTTAAAAGTGATGGTGGGAAAACAATGTATGGAAAGGGATTGGTGGACTCATGTTTTGGAGTACCAGGCTGATCCAGGACCCCTGGTGAAGGGTGTGGAGGTCACCACGGTCTGAGGAGCTGAGAGACTGTCAGGCAGGGAGAACTAGTCTGAGGGACAAGATCAGAAAGAACGAGCTAGATGTCTATGATGTTACTTCTAATTCCTACCGGGCAATTCCTTCTGACTTAGGCTGAGGATCCTATGTAGGGCAGAGACTGTGTCCAACCTGATTACCTTGTTTGTACCCTAGCACTTAGAAAAATGCTCAATACCATTTAAAAAATCCCAAAAAACTGAGAGTTCTGTTTCCAGTCATCTTCTTCCAAAACCATCCATCCCTTCCTAGGACTGAAATTCCTTCTTGCCTGGGTCATATTACAATGAGCCCTTCTGGCTCTCTAGCTACCAATTACTCCGCTTTCCAAACCGTTGATCCGCTCTTTGGGGAAGCCGCCAAGCCTAGTTGAAAGAGCCTGGGAGTCAGAGGATCTGGGTTCTAAACCAGCTTTGCCACTTGCCTGCCGTCTGACCTGGGGCAAGTCATTTTTCTGGACCTCCGTTTCGTCATCTATAAAATGGAGATAAGATCAACAGTGAGCCCCTTGTAGGGCAAGGATTTTGTCTGATCTGATTGGCTCATGTCTACCCCAGCACTTAGTACAATGCTTGGCAAATAGTCAGTGCTTAACCAATCCCATAATTGTTATTATTATTATTATTCCCAAACAGACACTGCCTGCTTCACTGCCAAGCTGCTTCAGAATACGAATCACCCCTCCATCTGCACCTGCCTTTCTTTCATGCCACTGCGTAAAGACTCTCCTCTCTTTCTGGGGCTGATTTAGAAGAAGGAACAAACCCTTCCCAGCAGTGCCCTTCCCTTCCTTGCTCCTTCCTTCTCCTTTCTCGGAGTACTTCCTCTTCCCCTGGACTTCTCTTCTCCTTCCTGGGCCGATTTAGAGGAAGTAAGCAAACCCTCTCCAGCACCACTTCTTCCCTTCTTTGCTCTTTCTTTCTCCTTTCTCAGAGCAACTCTTCTTTCCTTGGGTCTTTCCACGCTCTTTCCCCTCTCAGCGTGTCCAACAGTCAGCAGGCAGTCGATCAGTCAAATGGTCAGTCAGTCAGTAATAATAATAATAATGATATTTATGGTATTTGTTAAGCACTTACTATGTGCCAGGCATTATACTAAGCGCTGGGATGGATTCAAGCAAATCCAGTTGGACACAGTTCATGTTCCACACAGGGCTCACATTCTTCATCCCCATTTTACAGCTGAGGTAACTTAGGCAAAGAGAAGTGAAGTAACTTGCCCAAGGTCACACAGCAGACAAGTGGAGGGCCAGGATTATAACCCATGACCTTCTGACTCCCATGCCCAAGCTCTATCCACTACACCATACTGCTCCTCTAGAGTCCAGTAAAGTTCTCAGCCCCTGAACACTTAGGTTTTCACCCGACCCAGCCCCACAGCACTTACGTCCATATCCTTATTCTCAGCTCCTTACCCTACCAGTAATTTATTTTTATGTCTGCCTGCCTCACTAGGTTGTAAGTTCCTTGAGGCCAAGATTGTATCTACTTCAATCCATCAATCAATCAATGGTTTTGATTGAGCTCTTTACCCTGTGCAGAGCACTGTATTGAACACTCAGTCAATACCACTAACTGGTTGATGGATTGATGGAGGTAAATCCTTATTAACGGATAAGGACTGAGAGGTTCTGGTGGGAATGATGTGACTGGAAATCTGTGGGGAATAATCCAGGGAGGCTTCATGGAGGTGGGAGTTAGAAAAACACTGAAGGAGGGGAAGGGGTCAGCTTGACAAGGAGGGTGCATTCTCGACTGGAGAGGAATACGAGAGCATTTAAGAAGGGGTGGGGTGGCTTCCATTTTGAATTCCAAGGCCAGGACATCTCTATCCTCAGCAGAAAACATTTCCAAGCTTTGCACACTTACTGTTCTCCAGACACACAAACACTCTCTCTCTCTCTCTCTCCAAGAGAAAGCCACTGGTAAGGAAATGGACCTATGGGTGCATGTGTGATACACCCAAAGTCTAGTCTGGGCCTTGTTGTACAGTCCAAAAAGCCTGGGCCTTGTTGTACAGTCCCAAAAAGCCTGGGCCTTGTCATACCGTCCTGTTTGATGTTTGCAGCGCCTGGCCCTATTTTAACTTTGCTCCCTTTATCTCTCCACACTTACGAAGCTGCCTCTAAGAGAACCATGCCTCCCTCTATTGCAGTGTGCTAAATTGTTATATTGTATTCTCTCAAGCCATTAGTACAGTGTTCTGCACTGATTGAGAACTCAATAAACAGTACTGATTGATTGATTGAAATCCTGGGCCCTTCTGATTCCGTACACTGAGCTCGTCTTCCTTCTCCCCCTCATTCTTCCCCTTCTCCTGTTCCTCCTTCTTCTCCTCTTCCTCCCCCTTCCCCTCCTGTTCCTTCTCCTTCTACACTCCGTCTTCCTCCTGTTCCTTCTCTTCTCCTTCTTCTCCCCCTTCCTCCTCTTCCTCCTGCTGTTTCCCTCCCTCAGCTACAACTTCTCAATGGGAGTTTAGAGGGCAGGGAATGTGTCTACCCACTCCGTTGTTGTATTGTACTCTCTCAAGAACAAAGTACAGTGCTCTGCACACAGTCAGCACTAAATAAATAAAAGAATGAACTACCCATGGAGAGATAGACTCCTGTTCTTCCTTTTATCAAAGGCTTACAAAATTTACATCTCCTCCTGGAAGGGAAACCTCCCTTGAGGAATCTCTCATTGCCCCCCCCCCCCCATCCTATTTTCCTTCCCTAGTGTATCACCCATCCACTTGAGTCTATTTTCTCTAATAATTTACATACTCACCCCACCCTCACCCCTTCTTTGCATATCTTTATTCTTAGCTGCTTCCCGAATGTGTTATTAATTTTTATGCCTGTTTCCCCTGCTAGATTGTAAGATCCTTGAGAGCAGGTTTTGCCTCTACATACTCTCTTTGTACTCCCAAGTGCTTAGTACAGTGCCTGGCACAGAGTAAGGCCTTAGTAAATACCACCGATGGGTTGATGATGATGGATGATGGATAGAAAAATTCCACAATTTCCCTCTGTTGCTTTTTCCAGCACTGAACTGTGCTCGCGGTCACCTGCTCAACTTTCAGTCTGGGTGTTCTTACTCCACTAAACTCTCTTACTGTAACTGAAGTCCCCTTGGTTTTGTTTTTTGTTTGTTTTTGTGGTATTTGTTAAGTATTTATTACATGTCAAGCGCTGGTCTAAGTGCTGGGGTAGATATAAATTTATCAGGCTGGACACAGTCCCAGTCCCACATAGGGCTCACCGTCTAAGCAGGAGCGAAAACAGTCATTGAATCCCCATTTTACAGATGAGGAAACTGAAGCACAGAGAAGTTAAGTCACTTGCCCAAGGTCACACAGCAAGCAATGAGCATAGCCGGGATTTGAACCCAGGTTCTTTGACTCCCAGTCCTGGGCTCTTGGTCTTGTTTGGTCCTCTAGACTGTAAGCTCCTTTTGGGCAGGGACCATGCCTACCCATTCTATTGAATTGTCCTCTCTCAAAAGCTTAGTACAGGTGCCCCGCACTCAGAAAGCACACAATGAATGCCATTGATTGGCTGACTCATAATCGGCTAGCTTTCTCCTCCCCAAACCCCTTCATGTGATTCAGTCCACCTCAGCCTTCCCTTCTCCATGGCAACCAATCCCTCCTCCTTTCACCTTTTCTCGAAGGACCTATTTCCCCAAATAGGGGGAGTCAATCATTTGCTGTAGATCCATCCCACAGAGGATTTTGTTTAACTTCGCTTTCTTCATTTTTGAAACATATTCACCACCTCACGTCTGTTCCTTGGGAAAAATTCTCTTTTGGCACCAGTTCTAGTGAGCACAGGATTCTGGGGACCTTGAAGAAGCTGAGAGAAATGGGCCTGAAAAACAGGAGGAGAAAAAAAGAGTCCTCACAAGCTTCTTTTGTTCTCAATCTATCCCAAGGTGTCGTCCGGGAACCTTTTTGGTAGAAGCCTGGGCGTTTGTTCTAAGCGGGGGCGGTGGGGGATGCTAATTGGAAAAACTTCTTCAATTTTTTTTATTAATTAAGGTATAAAAATGAGCTGGAGCAAAACCAATGAGGTCAGTCTGCCCTAGGATAATCAGAACAGAATGGCAAATTGGAGATGCAAAATTTATTCACCACTCCAATTCAAGAGATTTAGGGTGTATTTATAGGGCCGCATTTTGGGCACTGACTGAATGCACAGAAACATTATATAGGTCGGCAGGATTGTCAGTGGACCTGGTTGAGAAACATCTTTGAGCAGGCCGTTTAAGTCTTAGTCCCCATTCCAGTTAACTCTCAATTATCCTATAGACCGTACGCTCCTTGTGGGCAGGGATTGTGTCCATTAGCTCTGTTGTACTGTGCTTTCCCGAGCGCTTAGTACAGTGCTCTGAACACAGTAAGCGCTCAATAAATACCGCTGATTGATTATCTGGACTACTGTACTGAGATATGGCACGTAGAATCTGAAAATAGA
Organism: Ornithorhynchus anatinus; assembly: GCF_004115215.2. NCBI lineage: Eukaryota > Metazoa > Chordata > Mammalia > Monotremata > Ornithorhynchidae > Ornithorhynchus > Ornithorhynchus anatinus. Next base: position 52,308,240 of record NC_041738.1, read on the forward strand.
TGAGCCAAATTGTAGGTGGCAGCCAGAGCTGTGGTTTACCTAAGGTCTTGTCTTATGCTGTCAAATCGTCTCTGACCCATGGCGACTCTGTGGACACCTCTCCCAGAACATCCCACCTCCCTCTGCAATTATTCTAATAGTATAGCCATAGAGTTTTCTTGGTAACAATAATAGTAATAATAATTATGGTACCTGTTAAGGGCTTCCTATGTACCGAGCACTGTTCTAAGAGCTGGGTAGATACAAGGTAGTCAGGTTAGACGCAGTCCCTGTCCCACATAGGGCTCACGCTCTTAATCCTCATTTTACAGTCGAGGTAACTGAGGCCCGGTGAAGTGACTTGCCCAAGGTCACACAGCAAACATGTGGCAGCACGGCGATTAAAACACATGATTTTCCGACTCCCAGGCCCACGCATACAGAGGTGGCTCACCACTGTCTTCTTCCGTGCAGTAAACCTGAGTCTCCACCCTCGCCTCTCTCCCATGCCGCTGCTGCCCAGCACAGGTGACTTTTGACTTGTAGCAGATTGCTTTCCGCTCGCTAGCCACTGCCCAACCTAGGAATGGAATGGTTAGGCCTCTTCTTGACTCTCCCTCCCATAGCCAAAACTGGTAGAGTAACGGAAACTCTCCAGGTGTGATCCCGAGAGGGAAATGTATGCCTAGAGGAGGGAAATTCTCAGTTAGTAGAATGTGGAGAAAGTGACCAGTGAGGGCTACCTGTGGGTGGGAAACAAGCCAGCTGACAGCCTGTGTGGCAGAGAATCCCTCCAAGGGCATCGTCGAGAGTCGACTCCATTTCCGCAAGTGGGCGGGGGGTTTCAGTTGGAGGGATATCGAAAGGGTTGGGACCTGCCCCCAGCCCTAAAGGCTTAAGGCCCAAACCACTTCAGCACAGAGCACACGCTCAAGTCCACCCTAGGCTGATGAGCTGCTATGAACCGAGAGGAGCAATTATTTGAAGTAGCAGTTGTGCTTCGTACGTCTTCTGTTTAATTTGCTCTGATGGAGCATAAGTAGTGTTTTCCCGCCTCTCCGAGAAGTCAGATTAGGAGTGGAGTCCCCTTGTTTTTCTTTCCCTGAGCTCTCAGGTTTCCGGCACCGCTGTCTGATATTACCAGGAGTTGTCCTTTAAAATCTGTCTTTTATCTGACTCTCCCGCTCTCCCCAATTTGAATATGTCTCTAGGACTCCACATGTGTTATTACTCAAGATTATTTTTAATGGAGAGGGAGAGGCTGGCATTTTTCAAGTGGCATAATTCTGCATTCGGTATGAAGTTATCACTAGTGTCAGGGAGATAAATTTAATCTTCTCTTCAGGGTCCCATTGTTATGAAGTGACAGAGTTAATGCAATTTATTCCGAACCCTTGTTCCATTATGAGCGTGTCACTCAGAATAAGGCTCCAGTTTTGTGGGATTACTTAATTCCTGTTCAAAACCCCTTTAGAGAAATAGCATGGCCTAGTGGATAGAGCACAGGCCTGGGAGTCCAAGGGTCCTGGGTTCTAATCCGGTTTTACCACTTGTCTGCTATGTGACTTTGGGCAAGTTACTTCATTTCTCTGTGCTTCAGTTACCTCATCTGTAAAATGGGGATTATGACTGTGAGCCCCATGTGGGACATGGACTGCGTCCAACCTGATTACTTTGTACCTACCCCAGTGCTTAGATCAGTGCCTGGCACATAGTAAGTGCCTGATTAGAAAGCTGAGGACTCTGGATGAGCGGGAGGCATGTTCCGATGGCCGACGCTCTAAAATTAAAGAGGAGAATGCTTCCTGTTGGCGCTTAGTTTTCTTCTAGAAGGATTTCGGCCAAGAAAAAGCAAGAGGCTCCACCCTCTCTGTGGATCGGACAGGCCATTGGTCTGTTCTACTCGTTTCATTCAATAGTCTAAGGGGACTGCTGCACCACACACTCTGGGGAGAAGACAGATAAGTAGAGCGATTGGGCTAAAAGGTTTCCGGCAGCCGCCGGGAAGGGATTGTCCAGAAACTCTCCACCGCACTAACCAAACTCCTCACCACTTCCTACTTCCCAGAGCTCTATTCTGATGCGGGGCCGTGGAGATGATGAAGATGATGAAGAGGAGCCTGGGAGGAATAAGCCCTGATGGGCTGTGATGTGATAGTATTCCTCAAGTGCAAAGGGGTCTCGCTTTCCCTCACCCCTAAGGAACTACCAGTTGTGGGCTCACCCAAAAGACAGGGAGGGGAAACATTTCCGCTGCCTCCTCATAGTCTATGTTGGGGCTGGCAGTCTGGAATCCCTGATCATTTGAAAATGAGTTTTTTGAAAGCTTCCACTCATTTCCTGGGGTAATAAGCATTGTGGTAATAATAATAATAATAATGGTATTTGTTAAGCACTGACTATTTGTCAAGCACTCTACTAAGTGCTGGGGTAGGTACAGGATAATTAGGTCTCACGTGGTGCTCACAGTCTAAGTAGGAGGGACAACAGGTGTTGAATCCCCAATTTGCAGGGAATGAAACTGAGGCACAGAGAAATTAAGTGCCTTGCCCAAAGACACCCAGCAGGTAAGTGGTGGAGACACAGTAATAGGCAGGGTGGCAGACATGATGGTAGACACCATGATGTTGGTATTTGTTAAGCGCTTACTATGTGCCAAGCACCGTTCTAAGCGCTGGGGTAGATACAAGACAATCAGGTTGCCCCACGTGGGGCTCACAGTGTTAATCCCCATTTTGCAGATGAGGTAACTGAGGCACAGAGAATTTAAATGGCTTGCCCAAGGTCCCACAGCAGACAAGTGGCAGAACCAAGATTAGATTCCATGTCCTCTGACTCCCAAGCCCATGTTCTTGCCACTTCAGCCATGCTGCTTCTCATACGGTGGCAGATACAGCGGCAGTCATGGGAGGAGACGTGGTGGCGATGTGGCTACAGAGACTGTGGCAGACACGGTGTAGGCTTGGAGCATGGTGGCAGACGCGGAAGTAGACAACCAGGTGGTAGGCACGAGGGCAGACGTGGTGGTTGGCTTGCCAATGTCTGTATGGGCACAAGGGTGCTTGCCCCATGGCTCCGAGCCCAAACCTCTTAGGGAAGAATGTAATTCCCCCGGAAGGCCAGCAGAAACACGACATGCACTGGAATGTCAACGTAAACATGCATTAACATGACAGGCCCTGGAATGCCAATGTAAACATGTGTTAACATGACAGCCGCAACATGCATTGGCCTGCCAGTGTAAACACGCACTATCCCACAGAATCAACAAGCATCGGGATGCCAGTTTAAGCGCTGCTTGTATGCCAACATAAACGCTCATCAGCTTGCTGGGTACATTTTTTGGCAGGCTGGCTCTTCCCAACCGGGGAAGTAGGGATAAATTCATTCTTTACGAAAATTCCTCATCGCCTGCAGGCAGATTCCTTTTCAGCCCCGAGAATGAGTCGGTCAGGGTCTCTTACCGATTACGTGTAGGCATAGGTTTAACCCCCTTAGAGCTGAATGCTTATGGGTCTCTCTGTCCTAGCTGGGGGCTCCCCAGAAAATAATCGTTGCTGCTGGTTATGATGCTCTGGAACCGACAATCAATCCATCAGTGACAATTTACTGAGCACTTAGTGCACGCAGAGCACTGAGCTAAACCCTTGGGAGAGTACACTACAGTCAGTCGGCCAGTCAGTCGGATTTATTGAGTGCTTACTGTGCGCAGAGCACTGTACTAAACACTTGGGAGAGTACAATATAACAATATTACAACAATACAACAATAGGCAGAAGCTCGCTGTGGGCAGGGAATGTGTCTGTTTATTAATAATAATGACAATAATAATGGTATTTGTTAAGTGGTTACTATATGCGAGACATTGCACTAAGCACTAGGATGAATACAGGAAAATCGGGTTGGGCACAGCCCCTGTCCCGCATGGGGCTCACCGTCTTAATTCCCCTTTTACAGATGAGGTAACTGAGGCCCGGAGAAGTGAAGTGACATGATCAGTGTCACACAGCAGACAAGTGGCAGATCCGGGATTAGAACCCAGGACCTTCTGATTTCCAGGCCCATGCTCTATCCACTCTGCCATGCTGCTTCTCAATTATTGTTAATTATTGCTATAATATGGTACTCTCCCAATCACTTATACAGCAGTCTGCACACAGTAAGTGCTCAGTAAATACAATTGAATGAATGAATGAACAATAAACAGACACATCGCCTGCCCACAATGATCTTACAGTCTAGAGGGGGAACAGTCCTAAGTCTCAGGAGAGAAGGAAAGATGCCACAACGGTAACAGTAATGGGGCTTCAGAAGAAATGCCCCACTGCCCAAAGGCAAGGGGGAAAACATTCAAAATGCTTTGATGATCACTTCCTGGTCTCTCCTCAGTCTGCAAGAGTCAGAAAGACATCCAACCATAGAACTCTGCCCCGATCAGATAGTTATTAGAGTCCTGGGACCTGTTTAGGTCACAGAGTCAAAGAGGAGGTAGGAAATTGGCAAAGGTCCAGAGAAGAGAGGCCAAAGGGATGGAAAATGAGTCCCTGGAGAGAAGTAAAAGGTTTGGGGATTTTGGGGTCCGGAGAAGAGAGAACGGAGAGAGGCCTGGGTTGGTGGGGAAGGGGTCAGCCAACTGTACTCCATTCTACTGAGGAGCAAACAAGAGGAAATGGGTCAAATTGCAGCAGCTGGGGGTTTAAGTTAGACAAGAGGAAGAACTTTCTGATGCTGGGAAAAAAACATGAACAAACCCCCCTACTCCCTCCTTCCGCAGGATGCAATAATAATCCACCCTCCTGGATGCAGGGGTTTCGACCAAATGAACTTTCGAGGCATCTCTCTCATCATGGGAGCTGCCTGGCCTAGTGGAAAGAGTGTGAGCCTGAGAGTCAGAGGAATTGGGCTCTAATCCTGGATCAGTCACCTGCCTGCAGTGTGACCTTAGACTTCACTTCTCTGCCTCCGTTACCTTACCTGTAAAATGTGAATTAAATCCTCCTCCCTCCTACTATGAGCCCCAAGTGGGACAGGGGCTGTGTCCAACCTGATTATCTTCTATCTACCCCAGTGCTTGGCACACAGTAAGTGCTTAACAAGTACCATTAAGGAAGAAACAAATCAAGGTTCAAGTATTCTAGAATTCTGTGATCCAAAGACTCTCTTTTGGATGATGAAAACACTTGAGCATTGGTCCCTCCAGGCTGTAAGCTCGCAGTGGGCAGGGATTGTGTTTACCAACTCTATGGTATTGTACTCTCCCGAGTGCGTAGTGTGGTGCTCTGCACTCGCTAAGAGCTCACACTAATACGACGGATTGGTTATTAAAGCCGATTCTTCCAAAGAACAGCTTTAAAGTGCCCCCATCAGAGGGTAGCTTCTGAGAAGCAAATTTAGCATCGATTGCTGGCACCGACCTCATGGAGCCGAGCTTGCCAATAAGAGATAATGTCCCATTTGATTATCCGCCCTCGGGGACCTATCAACCGAAAGAAACACACGCCCGCATGTGCTTGGAGCCCGAGTGAACTCAATAGTCTTTCTGTCACTGAATTCCCTTTTTGGATCGTCTCTAATTGACGTTTATTCTGAACAAAATAGCGGAACATTGTTATTATTTACCGTTCTGCCTTTCCCGCCGGCTGTAGCCTCCAGATTCAGGCAGGGCACTGGGAATATGGGTGCAGGAGGGGAAGCCAGGTGGAGAAAGGACTCAGAGAATAATGAGGCAGAGAAAACAAATGGGACGGGCAGAGGAGGAAGTGGAGGAGGCTGGTGAGAGAAGACAGTACCAATCTCTCGCCGATATACTTCTTTCCCATCTATCAGGAACCAAAGTTGCTTATAATAATAATAATAATTGTGGCATTTGTTAAGCATGTACTATGTGCCAGGCACTGTACTAAGCACCAGGGTGGGTACAAGCAAATCGGGAGGGAGGCAGCTCCTGTCCCACATGGGGTTCAAACTCTTAATCCCTATTTTACAGATGAGGTAATTGAGGCACAGAGAAGTGAAGTGACTTGCCCAAGGTCACTCAGCAGACAAGTGGCGGAGCCCCAATTAGAACCTAGGTTCTTCTGTCTCCCAGGCCCATGTTCTAACCATTAGTCCATGCTGCATATTTCTCTTCCCTTCTCAGCATGGCCAGGTGGAAAGGACAAGTGCCTGGGAGTCTGGAGATCTGGATTCTAATCCCAGCTCCACTACTTGCCTGCTGTGTGACCTTGGGTAAGTCATTTCACTTCCTCTATGACTCCATTTCCTCATCTGTAAAATGGGGATTCAATAACTGTTCTCCCTCTATCTTAGACTGTGAGGACCCTGTGAGACGGGGCTGTGTCTGATCTGTTTATAATGTATCTACCCCAACGCTGAGTGCAGTGTTTGGTACAGAGTAAGTGTTCGACAAGTACTGCAGTTATTATTACTGTTAAGAAACTTGTGGGAGATAAGACTCTGCCCAACCATGAAACCACAGTCCCAACTGCTTCCATCTGCCTGAGATAAGGCTGTATTCCCAGGGCAGCTTGATTCTACCACAAACAGAAAGTCTGACTCTGTGCAGGCAGAATGGACAAACACCATCAGTCTCCTACAGTTGAACTCTGTTCACCTCAATACAGCTGTGCGGGGTGGAACATGAGAGGAAAATCAATGACAGCAAGAAACCCGAACAGCTGCTGGTGCTGGTGGGACATTGGGAGAGAAAGAGTGGAGCAGGAGACCCAAACAGCTGCTGAATGGAGATCTGCACTTGGGAAACTGGAAAGAAGAAGGGCAGAGGAAACACGTTAAGGATATAGGAAAACAAATCCTAGACATCTGGGCTTCTCAGCCGAAAACTGGAAGACAGTTGCTGCAAATAGAGCAGTCTTGTTGGCCTCGACTCATCTCTCTCATTCAACCCACATACTGTCTATCACTAAATCCTGTTGGTTCTACCTCCACGGCATCGCTAAAATCTCCTCTTTCCTCTACATCCAAACTTTACTCTGCTGATCCAAGCACTTATTCTATCCCACCTTGACTACTGCATCAGCCTCCTTGACACCTATTTCTTCCCGCTCCAGGGCATACTTCACTCTGCTGTCTGGATCATTTTATCAATCAATCAATCATTCAACTGTATTTATTGAATGCTTACTATGAGCAGAGCACTATACTAAGCACTTGGGAAAGTACAATATAACAAAGTTAGTAGACACATTCCCTGCCCAGAACATGCTGCCTGTTTTAGCGGGGGATACGGACATTAGTAAAAATAAATTACGGCTATGTACTTAAGGGCTGGGGGACTGAGGGAGGGATAAATAAAGGGTGCAAATCCAAGTTCAAGGGTGATGCAGAAGGGAGAGGGAGAAGAGCAGCATGACCTAGTGGAAAGAGCACGGGTCTGGGAGTCAGAGGACCTGGGTTCTAATTCTGGATGTGCCATTTGCTTCCTATGTGATCTTGGACAAGTCACTTCACTTCTCTGTGCCTAAATGGGGATTAAATTCTACTCCCTCCTACTTAGACTGTGAGCTCATGAGGGACAGGGAATCTGTCCAACTAGATAAACTTGTATCTACCCCGGCGCTTAGAACAGTGTTCGACACGTAATAATAATAAAAATGTTGGTATTTGTTAAGCACTTACTATGTGCGGAGGGCTGTTCTAAGTGCTGGGGTAGATACAGGGTAATCAGGTTGTCCCACATGAGGCTCACAGTCTTAATCCCCGTTTTACGGATGAGGTAACCGAGGCACCGAGAAGGCAAGTGACATGGCCAAAGTCACAGTAAGAGCTTAACAAATACCATAAAAAGAAAAGAAATGAGGCTTAACTGGGGAAGGCCTCTTGGATTAGATGTGCCCTCAATAAAATTTTGAAGGTGGAGAGAGTGATTGTCAGATGTGAAGAGGGTGAGCGTTCCAAGCCAGAGGCAGGAAGTGGGCGAGTGTTCAGTGGAGAAGATACAAGATCGAGGTAAAGTAGGCTGGGTTGTAGTAGGAAATCAGGGAAGTAAGGTAGGAAGGGACAAGGCGATCGAGTGCTTTGAACAGATGGCTGGGAGTTTCTGTTAGATGTGGAGGTGGCTGGGCAACCACTGGAGGTTCTTGAGAACTTCCATTTTTCTAAAAAACATTCAGTCCATGTTTCCTCACTCCTCAAGAACCTCCAGTGGTTGCCCATCCACCTCTGCATCCAACAGAAACTCCTTATCATTGCCTTTAAAATACTCAATCACCTTGTCCCCTCCTACCTTACCTCGCTGCATTCCTACAATCCAGCACGCTCACTTGGCTCCTCTAGGGCCTGCCTGACCACAGTATCTCAGTCTCTTCTATCTCCCCACCAACCACTTGCCCGCATCCTGCCTCTGATCTGGAACTCCCTTCCCCTTCTTATCTGAGACCATCACTCGCCCCTCCTTCAAAGCCATATTAAAATCACATCTTCTCCAAGAGGCCTTATCCGATTAAACCCTCATTTTTCCGACTCTCCCTCCCTTCTGCATTGCCTATGCACTTGGATCTGTACACTTTTAGCGCTTGATATTCACCCCACCCTCAGCCCCACAGCACTTATGTACATGTCCATATTTATGTACCAACATTAATTAATGTCCATCTCCCTCTCTAGACTATAAGCTCATTATGGCAGGAAATGTATTGACATACTCTGTTTTTTGTATTCTCCCAAGGGCTTAGTACAGTGCTTTGTACACAGTAAGAGTTCAGTAAATTCCACTGCTTGATCGATTCAGTTGTTCTGACCTACAATGAATGGCAACTGCAATACTGATGAATTTATACCCTCTTTCAGCTTTATGGTGCATCAGTTTGGTTTTACCTCACCAGCTTCCTCGTCGGTACTAGGTCTGGTAATGCGGATGGAGTGGGGAGATCATGGAATAGCTGGGAAATGGTGAAATCACAATAAAAACTTGGATGGTGGGGAAATAGAAGGGAAATGTTTTAAAGTGAGCAGTTGGAGAGTCGAACTGGGGTCGGGAGGCAAGGGCAGAAGGGGTCCAGTGAAGTAAAAGTTCTCAACCTTTTAGAGGAACTTATTATTTTGTGGTATTGGTTAAGCACTTACTATGTGCCAGGCACTGTACTAAGCACTAGAGTAGATGCAAGATAATTGGGTCGGACACAGTCCCTGTCCCATAGAAGGCTCACGGTCTTAATCCCCATTTTACAGATAAGGGAACTGAGACCCAGAGAAGTGAGTGACTTGTTCAAGGTCACATAACAGACAGGTGGAGGACAGGGATTAGAACCCAGGTCCTCTGGCTCCCAAGCCCATGCTCTTTCCTCTAGGCCATGCTGTTTCTCTAACTCAATACAAATATAGGAAAACAACTCAACTATATTGATTGGGTACACAATTCTGGGTGATTTTAGTAAAATTAGGGTATCCACCACTGATTCAGGAACTAATGCTTCCATTTATAATATTGTTCCTCTCAGAAAAATGATGCCAACTTAAAACGTTTAGCCGTAGGACACTGTTTCTAGGAACCAACTGTACCGTAGGTCTGATGACTGTGCGGTACACATGTACTATGTCTACTCTAGTAGACGTAGTAGATATACATACCTGTGACCCAGCTTGACCAGGCAAGGAACAATCACTCTTTTCTAAAAAGGCAAAAAAGATAGAATATTGTTGAGTCTTCACATGTGCATGGGCCCGAAGTAATCCACACTGAATTTTAATAACTTCCAAAGCACAGATTGGGTTGACTAAAAATAATTCCACATTAATTTAACCTCCAGAAGAGTGAAGAAATTCCTGTATCCCTAAAATGTCTTGATCAATCCCAGCCTTGGCTCACAATCAGCACGGCCAGTTTCCTGGGTCTAAAATCCCAATTTGTCCGCTCAGGGGTCTGGTGCATATTTTGGTATACTGAGGAAAGCTGGTCACTTTAGGAGGGATGGGGGCCTGGGAGAAGGGGGGAAGGGCCTAAAGGAAGCAGCATGGTCTAGTGGAGAGAGTGCAGACCTGGGAGTCAGAGGACCTGGCTTCTCATCCTGCTTCCCTACTTGTCTGCTAGGTGACCTTAGGCAAGTCAATTAAATTCTCTGGGCTCCAGTTTCCTCATCAGTAAAATGGGGATTAAATGCTTGTTCTCCCTCTTATTTAGATTGTGAGTCCCATGTGGGACAGGGACTGGGTCCAACCTGAGTATCTTATATCTACCACAATGCTTGGCCCACAGTATGAGCATAATGGATATTTCAATTATTAAAGGGATTGGGTGAGAGAGAGAGGGAGAGAAGAGAGACGGAGAGAAGGGAAGAAAAACAAAAAGAGGAGGAGCGAAGAAGAGAGTGGGAAGGACCAGAGGGGAAGGATTGGAAACAGAAAATAGAAGAGAGAACAGAGGAGAGGGGAAAATCAATCCATCGGTAGGATATATTGAGCATTTGGTTTGTGTAGGGGACTGAATTGAGTCCTTGAGAGAGAACAATACAGCAGAATTAGCAGACATGTTTCTTGCCCATAGGGAGCTTACAGTCTGGAGGCGATCTAGAAGGAAAAGACAGATTTACCCTGACTTCCGACCACGTCACCCATCTCCACCCAGGCCAGAACCAAATCACAGTCTGGGAGACAGAGACCCGCTCCCTGCTCTTCAGCAGATGAGGGTGGGACAAAAGCTCCCATTGTCAGGAACCTCTTTTTATTATATTTGAGTGCAAACAGGGCAATGGCAAGGCCACTTTTGAAGCACTAAAATTAAAATTTAGATTTTGAAAATGGGGGGTATCAACCCCACAGCACTTATGTACTATCTATAAATTATATGTGCTCAATTATTTGTTTATATTGATGTCTAACTCCTCCTCTAAACCTGCCCACCAACTCTCTTTATTGTACTCCTCCAAGTGCTTAGTACAGTGCACACAGAAAGCAATAGCAATAAATAGCATCCTCATCTGAGAAGTCGTGTGGCCTTGTGGAAAGAGCATGGGCCTGGGAGTCAGAGGACATGGGTTCTAATCTTGGCTCCACCACTTGTCTACTCTGTGACTTTGGGCAAGTCACTTCACTTCTCTGTGCCTCAGGCACTTCATCTGTAAAATGGGGATTAAGCCTGCTAGCCCTATGTGAGACTGTGCCCTACCTGATTATCTTATATCTACCCCAGGGCTTAGAACAAAGCTTGACATGTAGTAAGTGCTTAACAAATACCATTAAAAAACATGAAAAAAATACCATTGATGATTATGGTGATGATGATGACACTGATGATCAATAAGGTAGTGGCTTATACTTGCCTTGTTATCTAGCCAAAGGGCCTTAAGGTGCAACTAGCAGCAGCTGCTCTGCTAACCAGTGGAAGAACACAGCCCATCACCGAGTTCGTGATGTTCTGGGCCAAGGTCTTCCAGGCAGATAAGATTTAAGGGGCTTTTCATCAGGCACATTGTAGCCACTGGCTCCTGGAGGGTGAGAAATGTTTTCCGGATAGTCAGCAGGCAAGGGCATTTGAGGAATATTACAGCTGCCCCCCTAGGCGCTCAGCCTGCTCCCCCAAATCACCAGCTCCGTTTCCATCCATCACCGACTGCAGGCAACAGCATCGGGATCGCAGCTGCTTCCCAAAGAGGCCCCAAGCCAGACGCTAATATGGAAACGGCGTGAGGAGAGGAGTGAAAAGGCTGTTGGCAAGTTTCCATCTGCGCGACGTCAGTTCTCGATCCGGAAGCAGGACGGGAGCAGGCTCAGTGGACGAGACCGGCCAAAGGCAACCAGGAATGGGGTTCCCGAAATGAATTTTGGGACCACTTCATCTGTTAGGATTGAGCACTTTCCATGTGCAAAGCACTGTATCAAACGCTAGGACATATACCTGCATAAGACGTTGACATGGTCCCCCACTCCAAGGGGCTCACAGCCTAAGAAGAAGTGGGGAGAAGGTGCTGGCAAGAGACACATAAGGTAAGATGAAGTAATGGGGCCTAGAGAGTAGATCATGGGTGTGGGAGTCAGAAGGACCTGGGTTCTATTCCTGGCTCTGCCACTTGTCTGCTGGGCTACCTTGGGCAAGTCACTTCACTTCTCTGGGCCTCAGTTACTTCATCTGTAAAATGGGGATTAAGACTGTGAGCCCCATGTGGGACAAGGACTGTGTCCTACCTGATTAGCCTGTATCTACTGCAGTGCTTAGTACAGTGCCTTGCACATTGTAAGCACTGAACAAATACTGTTAAAAAAAGACGAAACCATAAAAGCAGTAAAACAAAATAAAATACAATAAATATTGTAAATAAAAATGGCCAGGATTTATTCAATTTGTATAGCTCTTTTAGTTCCCCAAACTGTTTAGATATCAGTTATCTGATCATCTCTGTGAGGTAGGCAGAGGTCAAGAGTTTTATCCGATTTTACAGATGAGGAAACCAAGCCCCAGAAGTTAAGGTATTTATCCAAGGTCACAGAACGGGTCAGTAGTGACAGTTGGGACCAGAATACATGCCCCTGGATCTTTCCACTGACCAGGCTGCCTCCCATAATTTTTCTGCATGATTAACAATTCAATTAGACTGTGAGGCCCATGTGGGACATGGACTGTGTCCAATCTAATTCACTTGTATCTACTCCAGCACTCAGAAAACAGTGTTGGACACATAGTAAGCCCTTAAAAAATACCATTTTAAAAAACGATTCCCATTTGGCAGATAAGGGAAAGGACTCGGAAATAAACTATTTTCTTCCTCAAAGTCATTCTGCAAATGTCCAGATCATAGAATCAGAACCCGGACCCTTGCATCAGGAAACTTTAGCTCAGTCATTCAAGGCAAAACGCTCCTCAGGGGAAAAATTGGGGCAAAATTTTTTAATTCATGGCTCAGCCTCCAGTGAAAAGACCAAACCCATCTACTCATCCTCTGACAACTAGCCCCAGGCTTTTGTGCCAACTAGCAAACCTTGGAAATTTTCTGTCTTCACTGGGAACAGTCAGAAGGAAGGACATTAGTCATAAGAAAGAACATCCT